>NC_082656.1:70518837-70868837 GCF_028023285.1 Balaenoptera ricei | reverse complement strand
TTGCACTTCTATAGGAGCATCCTAAACTATCTCCACAAATGTTCAAATGATTCTTTAGGAAGATTTCTCTTATTAACTTCAATATGGGGAAAACATGATGCCATCATATGCACTTGAGGGTTCTAACCCAGTACTTAAGGAGCAGGTAGGCATCTGTTGGTATTGCCCAGTATTGTCTTTCCCCAATAATCTCTTTATCTCCTACAGCTCTTAATGGTGATGACACAGCCACATTAAAATTTTGATTCACTATTGCACTTCGAATCTTCCCAAGTTCCCACTGAAATGTCCAAAAATATAGAGGTGATCCCAGACTTCCAATGCAATCATCTGTTCTTATTATTTTATCACAATTTAAACAACCCTGCAGTGAGCAAAATTCATATTCTTGACCATTTAAGAGTGGCTGGTGACATCAAGCTTATGTCATCATAGCGATAAACTCGATACATTTGGTGAAAGTATTTTCTTCACCATACTTAGCACCCATAGTTGAAAAATAACTATGTGCCCATTTGCTTTGATTTCTTTTAACAGGCTAAATAAAACAGTTACCAGGCCCAATATTGGTCTAGGAGCTTTCTGAAAGGAAGGCATAAGTGACTTTCTTTCTTCATGATTCTTTTCTTATTTCCTTTTTTCTTTCAAGCAATATGTACTTAAACATGACCTCTATTGGCTATATTTTGATAATCACATACCTTAAAGCAAAATATCTTTATTGAGCTGAGTTGTATTTTGCTCTGTATATTTTAATTCTCCAACTTCAAGCACATAGCAAAGCGCTCAATATTTTCTTGCCTAAGGAATTTTTGAAGAGCTGAAAGCAAAAGCCCTCAGCTCTTCCTGCACTGTGTGAAAACCTAAACACACAGAAGAGATTATACTGGTCCAGAGGGAACTGGAGGAAATGCAGTACTTAAGAGAGAACATGGGCGAGCTGAACAGGGCAAATATTCTTTAGCAATGGGCTTTGTGAGACATTATCAGAAATGTTTAGTGTGGGCAAAACTGGGTTGGCAGTTTGGGGAAGAAGACTGGTTTTCTTTCTTTCTTTTTTTTTAACATCTTTATTGAAGTATAATTGCTTTACAATGGTGTGTTAGTTTCTGCTTTATAACAAAGTGAATCAGCTATATATATACATATATCCCCAAATATCCTCCCTCTTGCGTCTCCCTCCCACCCTCCCTATCCTACCCCTCTAGGTGGTCACAAAGCACCGAGCTGATCTCGCTGTGAGAGGATTGGTTTTCATAGCCCCAGAGATGATTAGGATGGAGCAAGTGCTCACTGAGTCACAGGGGTCCCTAATGAGAGCAGGGCAGTGGCAAACACAGACAAGAAACTCCTCAACAAGCAGTGGAATTCTCTTCTGAACAGCTCTCTTCACAGGCAGATGAAACTCTACCTAGGCAAAAAGATAGATGATAGATGATAGATAGATAAGATAGATAGATAGATAGGCAGATTTTCCCCCTTCTTTAAGGATAAAAAGATTTGAATATATAAATACATATTCAATATATTCAATACGTATTCATTTTCAAGACAACTTATTTAAGCTCCACATACTTGATGTATATAAACATCTGAAAGAATAGGAAAACAAAGAAAATATTATACAGAAAAATAAATCCTGTAGTTCAAAAGAAGGCATCCATCTGAGTTATCAGAGGAAACAGTCTATGATGAAACAGATTATGCACCAAGCAAAATCCAGGAGAAAACTGTTTTTAAAATCTAATTTACATTCTCAATATGATTCCCTAAGATATTATATAAATGAAAAACAAAAAAAAAAATTGAGAGCAGGGAAGATTACTTTCGGAGGGAAATTGTTATACTAAAAGTGACAAATATAGCAGATGCCCTAAAGGACAGAATGAATAGTAAATCAAGAAATTAGATAAATAGCTCAAAAAATCCTCCTAGAGCAAAAAACAAAACCCACGAGTAATGACCATAAGAAAAATATAAAAGGCAAAGAGAATAGATCCAGGAGATGTAATAAAAATAAAATAGGACAGTGCTTTTCATACATTTTCCCACAAAGAAACAGCACCAGAAAATAAACATATTTGTACACATCTGTAGTGGGGAGTAGACAGGTGGGTGGAAAATGAGGAAGGAGAGGTTCTGACCAGGGGTGGAATATCACGTGATCCACAGTGAGCAAAACATGTATTTTAAAGTTTTTACTTTATCTTTATAATTATTGCAAATTTAACTTTTATTCCCCAATATATTAAATTTTGTTTATGTAACATCATGAGGGGAAAAAGAAATGTTTCTTAGCCCTTTCTGCTACTTGTATTGGCTGCTGAAAAGAACTAAAAAAACTGGATGAACTTTTAAAGTATATTATTGAAAGTTCTAAATAAAGAATAAACTAATAAGTACCTCCAAAGTTAAGGAAGCATGGAAGTCTCTTGCCTTGAGTACCTCTAAAGTTAAGGAAGCATGGAAGTCTCTTGAGGATTTGGCAATCCCAATACATTAGAATCTTATTTTTGATGGGATTCTAAGTTGGAAGAGATGGAAAAGACATCCCAGGGTCTGTACAAAATGGGGCATGCTATAGGAAACTCTCTGCAACCAACTTCCTCTACTCTCCCCCCAAAATAACCCCTAAGACTCCCAATGGCCATACATGCAAGGGTGATGGCAAATCAAAATGGCAAAGTTCGTGGGGGAATTTCGCATTGGTTTCAAATCCTTTGGTTTTATGGGTAATATAAAGTCTTGAATTTCGTTTAAGGATGTCATGGAATTATAGTGACCCCAGGCAACTCGAAGAAGTAATAGCACTGGGAGATGAGCTAGGTGCTTTGTGACCACCTAGAGGGGTGGGATAGGGAGGGTAGGAGGGAGGGAGATGCAAGAGGGAAGAGATATGGGAACATATGTATATGTATAACTGATTCACTTTGTTATAAAGCAGAAACTAACACACCATTGTAAAGCAATTATACTCCAATAAAGATGTTAAAAAAAAAGTAAATTTACTTCTTTCTGGAGGGACACCCCTTTACTGTATTCCTCAAATAATTCCTATAAATAATTTTTCACATGCAATGTAACACACAGCTCAAGATAACTGGATACCCAAGAAAATTAGTCTTCAAGATAACTGGGTACCTCAGAAAATTAGCTTCAAATACACCCTTCAGTATAAGCTCCTCCATCCCTCCTTCTTCATTCTCAAGTTTTACACTGGAGGCCACATGTTCCAGAAGGTGGTATGAAATGGCAAAGGGCTGCCTAATTCACATTGAACACTGAGGGATTAAGACATGAACCGTTACTATTTTAAGCCTCTGAGATTTAAGGGTTTGTCTGTTGTAGCAGCAAACCTTAATTATCATGACTAATACCCATATATATAGAAAGAAGCCTGTACTCCTATGCACTAAAATATTAATTATGATTGATTTTGAGTGAATTTTCATTTTTCTTTTCCTTAGCTATTACTATTATTTTAAAACAAAAAAACCCTTTGAGTGATCTTCCCTGGCAGACTTGGGGTTAAAAAACAATACAGGTGTTCAGTGCTGTACTAGGATTTTTCTAACCAAATAGATGTAAAGGTCATATTAACTACTTAAAGTTCAAATAATATGTATGTTTACATTAAAAATCTCAGTGGATCAGAAGTAACTTCTTATTGGTCAGTAGGACAGACTGCTACTGACTGTTAGTCGATAACTATATCCCTAAGGAAGAAGTAGTAGTTGAGTCAAAATCAAGAATAGCTAATATTTATCGAACAATCACTATGAGCCTGGCCCATCTACTAACTCATTTAATGCTCACAGTCACCTTGTGAGATGGATACTACTGTTATCTCCAGTTTCCAGAGGAGATGGAAGAACAGAGAGATGCAGTCACTTGCCCATGATCTCAGCCTGTCCCAGCTGCAGTGAGGATTGCAGATCTGGTGGTTTGTGTCAATCCTGGTGTCCTCAGCCCCACACTACATTAGACCCTACAAGGCACTCCTCTAAATGAATCTCAGGAGGAAATATGTTTTAAGATGTAAGTCCCTAAAAACAGACCAGTGTGAAGCAGGTCTGTTTCTAATTGACAAAAGTGATACTAAAGAGGGCAGGGAGGGTAAAGGCACAGGGCTAAGGCGCAAAGTACTGCTAGATCACCAAGCCCTGATGAGACGAAATGGTTGCTTCAGCTTTTCTAAGTGTGGTCATTAATTTATGTATCAACTTGAGTGGGCCAAGGGACACCCAGATATCTGATTAAACATGATTTCTAGGTGTTTCTGGAAGAGATCAGCATTTGAATTTGTGGACTAAGCGAAGCAGATGGCCCTCCCCAAAGTGGGTCAGCATCATCCAATTCACTGCGGGCCTGAAGAGAACAAAAGCGTGGAAGGCAACTGAATTCACCTTCTCTCCACCTGACTGAGCTGAGGTGTCATCTTTTGCTCTTGGTACTTTTGGTTCTCAGATCTTCAGACTTGGACTGGAATCTGTGCCCTCAGCTCTCTGGCTTGTAGGCCTTCCTTTGAACTACACCATTGGTTTTCCTGGGTCTCTGGCTTGCAGATGGCAGACTGTGGGACTTTTCACCTTCCATGATTGCATGAGTCAATACTTGATAATAATTCTCGTTATATACACATGAACACACACACATATGTCCTATTGGTTCTGTTTCACAAGAACCCTAATAAACTATGCATATTTTGTTTATTCCCATGATGTTACCAGCCCGAGATGGTTGCAAAGATGCCCCACATAAATTTCAAGCTGAACAATGGACAAGATGGGGCTTAGCCATAGCCTAAGGAAGAGAGGTCAGGGAAGGCCCATGTAACTTCCATCCTAGGAAGCCGTGATGCTCATTGTCAAAGTTGGCTACTTTGGGAGCAAGAATAGAAGGTTGGGGTCAGGGATGGAGAGAGTGATACCAAGTCTATTCCATAATAGTTAGGACCCTTCATTTAATAAATAACTGTATTAAGAGTGCTATCAGGGTAATTCAGTCACGAGAGGAAACTCATAAGTATTAAAATATGGACTATTGGGGACTTCCCTGTTGGCGCCGTGGTTAAGAATCTGCCTGCCAATTCAGGGGACATGGGTTCGATCCCTGGTCCGGGAAGATCCCACATACCGCAGAGCAAGTAAGCCCATGAGCCACAACTACTGAGCCTGCCCTCTAGAGCCCGCATGCCACAACTACTGAACCCACACGCTGCAACTACCGAAGCCTGCGTGCTCTTGGGCCCACGTGCCGCAGCTACTGAGCTCACGTGCTGCAACTACTGAAGCCTGCGCGCCTAGAGACCATGCTTCACAACAAGAGAAGCCACTGCAATGAGAAGCCCGTGCACCGCAACGAAAAGTAGCCCCCGCTCACCGCAACTAGAGAAAGCCCATGCGCAGCAACAAAGACCCAACGCAGCCAAAAATAAATAAATATTAAGAAAAAGGACTGTTGGTAATATTTTAATAAACCTGGTGATTCTGCACAAAGCAGTCCCCTGTGTAACCAAGAGACTCTCAGGAGAAGCCTTGATAGCCGTTGACTAAATACATCCCCTTTGCTTCTGAGCTGTTACATGAGTTGCCCACAAGAAGCTGCTCAGTTCCAAGTGTTGTCACCTCCACCAGCGACCCTGATTTGGGGCCTGTGTCTGAAGACGCTGTTGTTTGCCTGATCCATGGCCTCTCTAATTACCCTGGCCTGACTTGGCCAGTTGGTAGTCACATCACTTGCTTTTGGCCTCACATCAATTGCTCTGGGGAACAACCACAAATCTCTCTGATATGCTCCACTCCACCCCCAAACTCTAATAATGTGAATTTTGAGTATACTCAAGACCTATATTTTAAGTTAAATCATCCCACTGCTATCTCCCAATTTTTATAAAATATAGTATCAGGTAGAAAATTGTATTTTAGAGAATTTTCCCATTAAACATGTTTCTCCATTAAACATTCTGAAAAGACTAAAAAGAAATACCCCCTAATATGATAAAATTGGTAATATCTGAGTGATAAAATTACAGATGGTTACCCCAGATTTTATTAAATGTTAGATTACTTTAGTAATGGTAAGTTTGAATAAATAAGAAAGCAACCTGGTTCTTTCACAGAAAGTTTTATAATTGTTAATAAATGAATTCTTAAGATTATATTTTTATATATGCATATATACACAAAAATGTGTTATATGTATGTATGTGTATGTCTGCAAGTGTATATATTGATATATATGTGCTTATATATGCATACATATATACATATCAAGTCTTAGAGCTAGAAGGACCTTAAAAAATAATCTTGCTTCCTTTGCAAAATCTAAAATTATCTGTTGTGGCCTGTGGTCATTTTAAACCTATTTATATTTTAATTTTTATATTAATCAGCTGGTTTGCTGGGAATTGCAGAGAAGCAGGGAGTCATTGGATATTAGAGCCAGAGGAAACTTAATAGCCTCAATTCAGGCCCCTGCCAGGAAAATGATGAATTTATAATCATTAACAAGAGGTGACTAAGGAAATCAAGCCCAATTTTATTAACAGGTGTATCTTGGGAATAATTATGTCTGGGCCAGAAGCCCATTTCAAGATTACGCTCTTCTTCTAAGTAGAGTTTCACGTTCAGTCCCTCGCTATGCTTTTGCAATGCCAAACTGACAACTGAACCATTTCAGTCAAAATGTCAAAATATCATTCATTTCGTTGGTCAATATGATACCAAACCAACACATTAAGAGATTTGTCTGCCCTAAATTGAACATGTTTTGGTATCTACTGGCATAGTCTTTCTACATGAATATTTAGGACTTTCTCCTTCAGATGGCCTACGCTCCGAAGTATTATCCAGGTCAGTTTTAACTCATATAGATACCCCACTAAAAAAATCAATTAGTCAATTTCAGATAGATTGAAGACTGACTTAACTATAAGAGATAAAATAGTAAAGCTTCCAAAAGATAATATGGGGGAATATTTTCATGACCCTGAGTTAGGCAAAGATTTCTCAACAGTACACAAAAAAGCACTAATCAGAAGGTAAAGATGAATAAATTGAAAATTTCTCATCTAAAGACATCATTTCGAGTGAAAAGGCAAACCACAACAAGGATAAGAAAATTATTTTCAGTGACAGAGAGCTCCTATCCAAAATACTTAAATCACTTCTACGTATGAATAAGAAATGAATAGATGACTTGAACAAAATATGGACAAAAGATCTGAACAGATACCTCACAAAGAAGGATATCCAAAAGGCCAATAAACATGAAAAGTTATTCAGCATCATTAATCATCAGAAAAATGCGAGTTAAAAACTAAAACATGGTAGCATCGTATATGTAGCAGACTGGCTATAATAATTGGATGACCTGACATTACCAAGTGTTGGTAAGAATGTGGAACAACAGGAATTCAGGCACACTGTGCATGGTGAGGGGGGTAAATTGATACAGTGCTTTTTAGCAGCACCTAGTAAAGCTGAATATCGGTACACCCTATAACCCAGCAATTCCACTCCTATATATGCTGACATATATACCAAAAAAAGACACTTACAAAAATCACCATAACAACAATATTCATAATAACCATCAACTGGAAATAATACAAATGTCCAGGAGTAGTAAAACGGATAGATGAATTGTGGCATATTCATATAATGGAATACTACAAGGCAATGAATGAATAAATGACAGCTATACACAGTGTCTGGATAAATCTCACAAAGATGTTGAGAAAATAAACCAAACACACACAAAAATACAGTATGGTTCCATTTATATAAAGTTCAATTCTACATTATACATCAATAAGCCATATTTACAAACAAACACAAGCAATATGCCCAGGTATGTTATAGGCTTGGTCTCAATACAAACCACTTAAAAAGCATGATTCATATAAATACAGAACAAACATATTACTTAGATCTATAACTCATTAATGAGGGAACGAGCTAAAAGGTAAAGCTGGCTCAAATAAGAATTAGAAGAACAGGATTATAAAATCCACCAGGAAAGACATACTGAAATAACTTTCTGAGTTACAGACAAATCATTCAATGTCCAACAGGGTAATAAAACTAACCTTTATGATTATCAGCTCTATCAGACTGAAATATGCTCCAGTAAGACACTGAAAGCACCCTGAGCTATCCTTTGTGGGTATCAGTGCTATTAAGCATTTGATCGATCATGTTGAAGGACTGTATGAAAGGCAGTGAAGACTGGAGACATAAATATTTAAATATTTGGAGCTACTATAGGTAGTCAAAAATAAAGTTGAAATTTTGTAAACATGGATTCACATTCCAAATTTTCTACAGTTCCTTCTGGGCCATCTGCTTGTATATCTGAATGAATGACATACCAGTAAAAAATGGTACTCGATAAGGGGGTAGGGAAAAATGTGAACTTCCTGCTTTGCTGAGAAATAAACATGAACTAAGCGGGCTATGAGATTTTTGTGGAGACAAGTGGCTGATAAGAGTAAAAACGACGCAGATTCCTCACCTCTCTGCATCCACAGTAACTTCCGTGAAATGTCTGAATAGAGGACATAACAATGCGGTTTTGTGTTTTTCTCCAGCCACTGCCAGATGCTTCAGTGAAGGTGAGGAGAAGGCAGGGAGCTGGATTTACCCAGGGGGTGGCCTTTCCCAAATGACTACAGCAAAGGGAGAGAGAGCGAAGGGAGCTGAGGGTATGTGCAAAGTGTACATGATGGACCATGGAAGCTAAGCTGGGTAAGGACGGTGACTCTATGAGGGGTGGAGGGGGGTGGAAAGGTCAGAGGGTCAGTGGGTTATAAATCCCAGGGGGTGGTTAAGTTTTTGCGTTGGGGTGTATGAGGGAGTGAGCTGGCACAGGATAAGGGGGTGATCTCAAAGTAGGGTGGCGAAATTGAGGTCAGGAAGGGACACAGCGCTTAGCAAAGGGCTAGAGTACACTCTGGGAGGAGAGGGCAAGGAGAGGGCAGAGGACCCAGTCACCGGAGATGAGGAAGCCAAAGAGCTGCGACCACAGGGGGCCGGGAAGGTCATTATGTTGACCTATCAGGAGCTACTACAGGACCAGGAGTGGGTCACAAACGACAGTTTCCTATCAGAGAGGAGGGCCCAGGTCAACGTATCAGGGAACTTCATCCAGGTGGGGGACTTGGTGGGGGGGTCTGATACATGGGCATTCAGGATGAAGGGGAAGGATGGTCCGAAAGCAGCAGTGAGGAGCCCAGGCCCAGGGCTGAGAGGACAGAGGAAGAGGAAACCACCAGAGGGGCTGTGGGCAATACACCGTCCTCAGGGGAGGCTGTCGCATCTCCTTAGAACGACAGATTGAGAACACAGTGGCTTTTGCTACTGAGTCGCCTGTTCAGAAGGCATAGTGGCGGGCAGGGGTCTGTGATGGGGTCAGGTTAGGGGGGCCCCATAGGAATGGGGGTCCAGGTGTTGAAGAAGGACATGTGACCTTGGGGCTCAGGATACAATGGGATTGGTCCTGAGGCTCTGCCCCTCTTTGGTGAGGCTGAGGGCTTGAGAGGGGGGCATCGAGTTAGAAGGCTCTGGGCTCCTCTTCACTCTGCCCGGGGCAGGGATGCAGACTAACGGAGCAGTGGAGTTAGAGGAATGGATTATTGATTATCCCTTCCTCTACAGAGAAGTAAAAATAGGCCTACTAAGTTTTCGAAAGAAGTGTTAAGAGCTGAGAAAGAGGAAGAGCAGGTATCTGCCGCAAATGCTACCACTGTCACTAACATTTCTGGATCAGGTGGAAGTTTAGTCAGCTCGCAGCACACTAAGCCCATGTCGTCACTGACCGGAATGGCCATCAGGCAATAAAAGAGACAAGACTCCTTTCTGCTGGGGGCCGAGAAGAGGGATGGGAATTTTAAACCTGTCCTGTTTGTATGAAAAATCAGGGCACTGGTGAATAGGACTCTGGACACTGACCATTGGTCAAGGGGCGCCCATTGGCAAATGGACCCAACTGTGGTGTTTTCAACACATCACAAGACATGTGGAGAATAAATATCCTGCTTATCCAGAAGCAAGGGAGTTCTTATGGATGGCGAAGAAGAAAGGACACCAAATTCAGGTGTGCCCATGGCTGCTGTTATGGAAAGTAAAACAGTTTGAAGCATAATGGGAAGTGGTGAAAAATGGAAACTCAGCCAAGAATAGAAAACTGCACTTTAAGTGGCTAATGGATAATGGAGACCACTACTGTCCTAAGATGCTCTCCTCCAAACAGAGTCACCTTTTAAGTGATTTGATTTCACCACTAAATTGTTTGCCCATAAGATAAGTGGTCAATTAAGGCAGAGAGGGAGTTGCATTTGAAGAGATTAATGTTTCAGGCTTTTAGATCCCATGCAGAAAAGAAAAAAATTAGGAATCAACTGTTTTCTTTTACCTGCCAGAATCATGCTTCCTTGCCTCCAAGTAATTGCTGCTGGGAGAGTCCAGCCTTCCTGCATTAGCATTCAACCTGGACCACTTTCCTTAAAGCTGATTACTGGTAGGGCAGCTTTGGAGAAGGCCTGAAATGGATTCACAGTGCTGCCTTACACGGAAGGCACACTTTGCCCCAGAAAAATCAGAGGGTAATTTGTCTCTAATACTTCTTGGCTGGCTGGAAATGTCTACTTGGTTTTTAAACCATAGGTCAGGTTCCCCAGGGTCCTGGTGTCTCATCTCTAGAAAGCAACGTCAGTCTTAATGGTGGAAATTAGAATGAAGGAGAGAGGATGTGCTTCAAGGTGACAGGAAGTAGCTGTTTAAATATCTACAATGTTTACCTTCCCCTGATGGTTTCCCAGGCATTCCTGTTTATTCTGGGGAGTGGGCTGGAAATAGTCCCACCGGTGGGGGGAATTGGAAGACACCGCTGCACACAGAGTGCAGATATTAAATTCCACTTAAACACTGGATGCATTAGTCTCCAAATTGTTCTGGGCACAGCTACCCCTGCTCCCTTGTCTGGGGAGCTCATTTTGTGGAAGGTCCCAAAGAACCATTGATTGTAGTGGCTTTCCTTGGGCTCATCCCTTATCAAGGTGAAAGGCCAAAAGCAAACTGAACATTAGCGATGCTATGCACCACCCATCAGGTTTCTATAGTGCTGGAGGAGGGCGAGTGGGCATGATGAACACATGTTCTGAGAACTGGCCAGATGCTGAGTGAGCAGGTGATTTACTCCTGCAGAAAGCCAAGAAGAGATGACTAAAGGGAGAAGGACCCAGGAGATCAGTGACTAGATGATTTCCTAACGACCTGAGACAGTGCCTTCCTCCGTACCTAACATAATAGCAGGGATGCCCTTTGGACCGGGGAGAGAATCTGGATCATTAACCCTAGCTGGATGACATTTTATTTCCCTACTTAGATGACTTTTAAGAGGAAAGAGGATGGAAGCTATGGGGAACTTCAGATAGTTGGGAAATTCTTTTCTACTGATACGGATACATCACTGATTTATATTTGTGGTTTCTTGAATCATGGAACACCTCCTTGCAAAACATAACGTTTTGGACTCTCACACTCCAAGGTATGTGCATGTGTGTACATATACACATATCAGATTTGACATACAATTTCAGAGAATTTTTGTGCTCCTAAACTTACCCATTAAGCCCAGTGTAGGAAATTCTGCCTTATACAGAGTATGAGGGAAATGCTCTAAGAACAAAATTCCCCTTTTCAGAAAGTTTAAATATATTTAATTAAGTGGGGGTGGAGTGAGTATTCCTCATTAAAACAAATAGGTAAACATGAGTTTTTAATCTCTGAAGTTAAATTCCTGAATATTTGTTTTTAGTTTCTCTTCCAGGCTTCCCTTGTCAATTTGTCACTTTCATAATTAAAATGGGTAAAACTTAGACATGTATTAACAAAATATGTATTTAGCATTTATAATATTCAAACAAATATGCTAAGAGCCCTGCCAAGTATGTAGAGATGAACAAGGCACATTCTAGATGCTCAAAGAGAATCTGAAAATGCTGTAGAAATGAGATATTTTCAAAAGCAACTCTGATACTACATAGAACGTGGCTACAAGACAGGAATCCAAGAAGATCAAAGGAGGAGGTGCATTTCTGGATGACATAAGCTGGGACGGTTTCATAAATGACACGCAATTTAAACTGATGTTAAAAGTTGTTTTCAAACTATTTTATTTATATAACCTTCAGTGAGAAATACATTTCATATCACAATGTAGCACACATAGTCATATATCTATCTGAAATAAAAATTTCACAAAGAGATATTTTCTCTTATTGTGGGTCAGTATACTCTGTTATGTCCTATTCTCCTCTATTCTACTGTTCTCCACTTATTTTCGTGTAGCCAAAAATCATGATTGGAACCCATGAAGTTTATTTCACAACCCAACTGTTGTCAACAATTTGATAAACACTGCCTTAATGGATAGAGGAGGGGTTACTTTGCATGATTAACATCAATTGATATTTTCAGAAATCCTATGCTGGGTACCATTATCATCCCTAATGAGGAAACTGGGATTTGGAGAGATTAAGTAACATGCTGAAGATCATGCAGCTCTTTGGTAGTGCAATAGGAACTGAACCCAGCTCAGTCTGACTGTGTAAAAGCCCGAGATCATGAAAAGGCACTGAGGGAGGAAACAGTGTTTGGGGCAATGTTCATTTTGGCTGTAGTGCAGGGGATAAGTAGGAAAGTTGGGAGAGATGATTATAAAAAGGAATCAGAGTATTATTTTTTTTTAATAATTTAAGTAAAATTCTTCTTTGTCTTTAATTCCTTGTCTCATTCTCAAAATCCTCCTGGAGAATCTCCCTGCAACCTTAGTTTAATTTTCCCATGCTTGATTTGTAGTTACATCCGTTAAGAAAGACAATTTGACTCATAGGAGATAGTTGAAAACTTATGTGCTTTAATGCTTAGGAAAACAGAAGAAAAAAATATGACAAGAAGCCTGTTCTCAAAAAATCTTACTGGGCAGACAGAACTTCCAAAGGTGAAATAAATATAGGTATATTAAACATACGCACGTAAAGTGAAACATTATTTTTAAAAATAAAATGTATAGGCTATATTACAGGTACAGTCTGGTAGTCAAGAAAGGGAGGAAACATTTTTAGTTGGCTGCTGGAAGGCTTTCGGAAGTAGATGGGATTTAGAAGGGCAATATAGGAGGAAGGCATTCCAGGTAAGGTGATGACAAGGTGAAGCCCAGAGAGCACTTGGGTAATGGGTAGGGGTGGCAGGCAGAGCGAGAAAGGGGGTGAGAGGTGGAAGGAACTGTAAGCGATTAGAAGGGTGGTGAAGAGAGTCAAGGCTGGGCCCAGGCTGCTGAGGACCATCAATGCAGTCTTCATTAAATTATCATCTTCTGTAACTAATAGTAAATGTAGACTATACATCTGATATATCTAAACTGAGAATTTCATTCTTATAACAGTAGAGACAAAAAGTCGAGGATGAAAACAAAACCTAACTTGTGTTTATCATTTGAAAAGTTATATATTGCATCTTTTAAGTTATCATTAGTATTATTTAGACGAGAGCACCCACATCTTGAACTGATCTGGGGACACCTCAGAGTTAATATACAGTGATTGTTGTATTTACAATCTGAAGAAATAATGAAACCCTCTCATTTCTCCCCCCCAATATTTCACTAAACACCTTCTAAAGTAACGGAAGGTATATATAATACTTTCAAAAGAAAGCACAGGACTTTGGATAGCTGGGTTCGGGTTCTTAATTATGACTACTACTGCAACGTTCATGATACCACAGATAACAATCCCCTTTCTACTCCAAAAGTAAGCATTTTGTTCTGTGTTAAAATGTGCTGGATTATTTGCCTTTTTAAAAATATATTGCCTGCTCAATAGAAAATAGATCTCAAAATATCCTTTTTGATTATTTGTGCTTTACATTCAACATCAATATCATAGAAAGAATAATTCATGAAATAGATTCTACTTTGGCTGGCTATTTGCAGAAAGCAAAGGAATTTAAAAAGATATCTTTAATAACATCCAAATTCTAAGACAACACCCTCGGTTTCAATTGGAAATATGTTTCCAATAACCCAGCACTCTCCTTCCAGAACTGGTTCAGTAGAAAAGAGGCAAAGAGGGTTCTTAGCTAATATTAAAGCACTAATTTGGTTACCAGTTGGGGAGAGGGGTGTGTGTGTGTGTGTGTGTGTGTGTGTGTGTGTGTGTGTGTGTGATTTTGAAGAAAGTAACTACCCAGACGTTATTTTATCTATTTTGTATGAATACAGCTAAAAATGGTTGACCATCAAGTATTATAATTGTTCTCAAAATCTGCACCTGTCTGAAACACAATCAGTTCTTGTTTTATGGTAGTTATGATTTACAAAGTCCCTGTGAATACTGAATTAGTGCATACTGAATCATTGCTCCTAGGAGAAATACAGGGTTAGGTTCCTTTGAGCCTCTGGTAACATTTTTTTAAAAATAGTTTCCATTTTATTTTTTCTCTTCATATATAAGTTAAGCTTTATGGGCTAAGGTGTACGTCTCCTTTGTGCCTTTAGCAGATAGCCCAAAGTCATATAGACAGGGTAGCTTAATAAGTATTGCTGAAGACTAACCAGATTTTATTAAAGAAAGCTATATTAAGCCTCTGGTAACATTTTTGTCAACTGATTAATATATAACTGTGTTTTATGTGTGTTTCTGTTTAAAGACATCTTATTTTAATATATATTACTGATTCATTAACATTGAACTTAGCCAATAGCACTATCATACATGCCTGAACGAAGATTACTAACTTGAAGGGGTGTCCAATATACCTAAATACTGAAAACTGGAAGTTAAAGAATAACGTGTTTAGTGTATCCTTTTCTTGTAAAAACAAAAAGCAAACAAAAAAATGTGTATGTATGTGTGTGTTGGTGTTTACACAAGCATGCAGAACAGAGTTGAAATATAATAGCACCAGGCTGTTAGCATTATCTTAGGGCGGTAAAGGGGGGGAATGGGAAGAAGCGTATTAACTTTTTCTTTATGCATCTTATATTTTTTACATGAAACATAAAATAAACATGTTTTACTAATGTGTTTAAAATAAATTAAAATGTGTTTTATAAAATTTAATTCCAATTTATTTATTTATTTATTTATTTATAAAGAATAAGAGTGTTAATAAAATTAATAAACCGGCTGGCTTTCTTTAGTTAGGCAGAAGAAACCATAAATTAATCTGAGGAGGCATTACATCTGTGACTACTAACGAGAGGTTTCTAATGGTTTAAATTAAATTAGAATTAGACTAAAATAATGCTAATAGATTTGCGAATCTTGGTAAAAGTTTGGTTTTATAGAAAATGTAAATGATCAAAATGACTTGAGAAAAAATAGAAAACCTGGAAAAATAATCACTTAAAAAATGAAAAAATTATCAAAGAATTACTTCTCCAAAAGAACTAGGCTCTGATGATTTTAGCAGCCAATGCTTTTAAACACATGATTTCAATACCATAAAAACAGTCGAGGGAAGGAAAAACCTATAAAACTACTTTATTCATTCCATTGAAATAGGAGTACATATGTGTGTGTGTCAAACACACACACACATTATAAAAAAGAATGCATCTATCACCTTGCTGGGAAAGAAGTGTGAAACTAGAGAGCCAGAAACACTGAACAACGTCTGGAAGAAAAAGCAGACTGGATCAGAAGGGCATGGAAACCAGAGAAAGAAAAATATCACACACGGAAAAGAAATGTATAGACTAAAACCACACTTTCCCCCCTTGAAGCCCTCAGGCCACTTAAACTTGGAAGGGCTCATGCATTTCAGAGAGCAAAATTTGACTTTGAGTTCCAACCTGAAAAATGCAACAATTTTAATCCCGTATGCATTGAATAATATACATTAATAAAATTTACAGAACTAATAATAGATAGTAAAATAAATAAATAAATACTAATAAAAGTGACAGAAGTATAAGGAGAGACTGACAAACCTGCCAAAACAATGGAAAACTTTTCACCTCAAATAACTGATAGACCGCAGACCAAAACACAAAGCAAAACAAAACATCGGAAAAGATACACGGGATTGAAACAACACAACGAATAAATGCAATCTAACGGATATTGTGATATTACTAAAATACTCACCCACATATCTGTCAGTCAGGAGCCAATCAAGAAAAGAGAAGCCACATTAAGTCTTTCAAACAGGGGTGAGGGGATTTTGTGCAAGAAATTGGTAACATATGTGATGGAAGAGTTGCAGTGACAGATGCGTGTAGTTGAGCCAATAGATGAGCATAGCAGGACGCCACCACCACGCCAAAGCTGGGATCAGTAATAATGCACAGCTTTCTCAGGCAGCTTTACCATAATTATTTGGAGAAGGATTTGGGGTCAGGGTTTGGTTTGCTGTTGCTTTTTTAAGGGATCTCTCCCCTTGCCCCTGGAGGAAGAGGTTTTAAGGCTCCCCTTCACAGCTGCTGGAGGCTGAGGTCCAAGGAGAGAGCAACTTAATAAAGAGCACATGGTGGTCCAAGTCTGCTTCTTTACTTTCTAAAAAAAAAAAAACAAAAACCTAAATATATAAGGATCATTCTCTGAAACAAATCTGCAGACTGAAGCAGCAGCATACTGTGTTCCAAAAAAACTGTACCGCAGAAAGCTTAACACAGAGGCACATCCTGGTGAAGTGGCTGAACTTCAAAGATGAAGGATTTCTTCAGGCATCCAGACCACAGTATCATACCACCAAAAGAGAGAAAGCTGTCAGGCTGGCCTCCAGCTCTCCATGATGGTGCTGAATGCCAGAAGACGTCGGTGCTGTGTTCTCAAGGAAAGAGTAACTAAGAACAAGCATCGCAACATGGATGGACCTAGGGATTGTCACGCTGAGTGAAGTAAGTCAGACAGAGAAAGACAAATATCGTATGATATCTCTTATACGTGGAATCTTAAAAAATGGTACAAATGAACCTATTTACAAAACAGAAATAGAGTCACAGATGTGGAAAACAAATTTATGGTTACCAAGAGGGAAAGTCGGGGGGGGGGATAAATTGGGAGATTGGGATTGACAAATACACACTACTACCTATACATAGAATAGATAACTAATAAGAACCTACTGTACACCACAGGGAACTCTACTCAGTACTCTGTAATGACCTATATGGGAATAGGATCTAAAAAGGAGTGGATATATGTATATGTATAACTGATTCACTTTGCTGTACACCTGAAACTAACACAACATTGTAAATCAACTATACTCCAATCAAAAATTAATAATAATAAAAAAAATGAACTAGCATCACCAAATACCTTGTCTTTCAAGCCAACAGCTACATAATTTGAGGGGTCCCAAAGCAAAGTGAAAATGTGGGGTCCCTTATTTAAAAGAATATTAAGAACTTCAAGACTGTGACAGCACAGCGTTAAGCCAAGCACGGGGTCCTTCTCAGTGCGGGATCCTTACAGGCCCTGCTTTCCAGTATAAAGGAAACACTGAGGCCTACATACAAAGTACAGTGCGAACCCTCTTCAGCAAATTCCAGAGTGAAGTAAAACAAAGAAGTTAGAAATGAAGAGACTGCACCGGTGGTGAGCATTGAATTTATCTCTATGTAAAACAAATACTAAACAACTTTGGGAATTATGGTTACAGAATATAAATATTTGACAATTAGAGGAAGGAGGAAATTGCTAATGCACTTATCTAGCCCTGCAGGTAATCAGCTGATACTGCCTAAAATTGTATTATGTATTTAATGAGACATAATGACTCCACACTCTCAAGGTTTTATTTAGTACCTTTTCTTAATTTTAGAGGGATCTTTTGTTGGGAAATATCTCATGGAATGAAGAAACGTTTACATAAAGCTTAAGGGATCTCCCTGGTTTTATTCAGTTTGTTTTTCTTCTATTAAATTCAGATAAATTACATTTAATATTGTTTATTGAAAAATATATGACTGTTTTATGAAAGTCCAAGTGTTAATGATTATTCATAGATGATGGGATCTGAGTATTTAACTTTCATCTTTGCCTTTTCGGCAATAATTGAATTCTTTGTGAGTGCCATGTGTAGACAAAAGCTAAATTTATTTTTATTTTATTTAAAAAATTTAGTCAAATATTCTCCCAACAAAAATCTCCAGGCCAGAGGATTTTCTTGGTAAGGTCTAAAACTTCAAGAAACAGAGTTGCTATATTTAGGTTGTTTTAAAGCATAGAGAGCTAGAAAATTTCCAACTCATTCTACAATATATCACTGACACCAAAACAAGACAATTTATTACAAAAAACAGCAATCATTTTGAATATAAATATAAATTGCTTGGAATATAAATGAATATAATAATGCTAAATAAAATACTTCCAGCAGGCTGGACCCCTTCTGATCTGTGTGTGCATGTGTGGTTGTGTGTAACTGAGAGCTATGCCACTAAGTTGGATGTTGAGACCGAAGCCTCCTGTTGCCTGGAAGTGATGTGATGGAGGTGTTCTCTGCACCCACCCAGACACACTGAAGAACCGCTGTTGGACTGAGGGACATGGAGAGTTATGAGCAACAAAGAAGCCTCAGAGATGGGCAGAGCCTAGATTGGGTTCAAACTGTGGAGTCTTAATTATTACAATGCTTCTTCAGAGAGGGGATACTGTCCTGCGTTCCTGAAGATGGTGAATCAAGGAGAGGGGATGGGAGTAGTCCACCCAGAGTGCAGGCAAATAAGAGAGTGCCTTCTGCAGACTGTTTGAAAAGCTATAATAAAAACAGCTTCAGCTACAGGTTAGTCTGCTTTTTGTTAGCACCATGTGTTTCCAGTTCTACACAATGTCAGTGATCAAATGCTCGTTTGTGAAAAAATCAGTTCCTTTCGGAACTAATTTTATACATATGTACATTTTAATTATCCTTCATTTAATAAACATGGCATTTTACATGGAATTTAAGTCAGAGATCTCCAAGTCAGCCATAAACATGCAGAATTAGCTACCTAGGACTTTTTCAAAGTAAGTTTGTAATGGTCTGGAAATTTTGAGCTTGTTTCAGGAATAAGCTGTCTCAACAACCCCAGTAGTGATATATATCCCTATGTTTAAACAGCAAATTATAAATAAATAATGATATACAATGATTATGAAGACAAAGAAACAAAACGCTATTTCAATTCTATCAATCATGTGATCTCTTGGAATTTTTTTTTTTTTTTGAATTTAAAACTGTGTGAAACAGAGAACTCATTGAAAGGTGTAATATCTTCGGTAAGTGAACATTTTAATTCACACCTGAAATAAACGCATTTTTCTTCATGATTATTACTAAAGATAATTTTCTAGTACAGAGATGGGATGATAGAAAGGAATCTCTCTGAAACACTTGCCTGATACTGAAACCTGTTAACAATGGTGACATGACGGAGAAATTACAGCAACAGCAGGGGAAGAGAGGGGAGAAGAAAAGTCTTCAAGGCATGGAGCACATTTCCTGTTCTTCATATCTCAGGTGACAGAAGTCAGTATTGAGCCCTCTGGACTGAATAAGAGCCCCAGATTATTATAAGAAGGGGATCCCAGGGAAAAAAGAATGAATTTCTCTTGATTAGTTGGATAGAGGCTGGTGTTCTCGTTAATTGGATTTTCTGTGAAGACTTCTGCTTCAGCCATAATACAGTGACTAGAAATGAACTTGCTTTCCCACTATAACCAAGTAGAAAACCAGACAAAATGAGTAAGGCAACTATGTTGGGAGACCGGACAACAGAACTGTGATTCCTGCAATTAGGGAAACAAATGATGTGAGCCTCAGCTTTCTTCTTGGAAAGACTTTCTGAATAACGATGCAGAGAGCGAGGACTGGGAGGGTGGTTCTAAACAAGAGCACAGGGGTCCCTCTGAGGTGAGGCAACAGAGATGGGAGTTTGGCAAAGAAGAAGCATCTGGAATTCGTGGGGAAAGTATGGAGAGGAAAGTGCTACATAGAATAAAAGCCCATGCAGAGGTTTTCCCCAGTGTCTGAGGATGAATATGAAGTTTTGGATGCGTCGAAAATGCTATGAATTGACCAAAGAACTACCAGGGAGCTTTAATCTGAAGAAGTCTCAGAGCTCACAGAGTGACAGAACCTCCGGTGTCAACCAGCTAGGGTGGAAAGCTGCACACCCGGGCATTCAATAAAGACACCAGAAGAGTCAAGCCTTAGTGGTGGGACTTAGCTGGACCAAGAGAAAAGACTGCTTTAAATGCACCCTATCAAAACACAGAAGTACGCCTCAAAACTATCAGTTGGTCCACAAGTAACTTAAGCAAAGTGCAAAATTCTTTACAGGCAGATAGCAAAACCCCGAACTCAGCAATATAAAGTCCACTACGCCCAGCATCCAATACAAAAGTACTTTGTAATTAAATTCTTCCCATAGAAAATGGCTTCACTGTTGAATTCCATCAATCATTTAAGGAAAAAAATAATACCAAAACTTCACAGACTATTCAGAAAAAAGATGCACTTTATGAGGCATACTGGCACAAACCCAAAAGAGCTTATAAGAAAACTGCAGACTGATATTCTTCATGAAAATAGTCACAAAGCCTTAAGAAAATAATAGAAAAGCAAATCCAGCAACAAATTATATTAGCAGAATATGTATGCATTATATTATACATATATACACACATATACATATATGTATATATAATGCATATATATAACTCACACACCAATTTTATATATTAAATTTTTATAGATTAATTGAGCTATATTGATGTATATGATGCCTCATTTAAAATTATAAAATATAAATAGAACAAATTAATTGGAAAAAATTGCAAATTCTATATCTGTTAAGGGATTTGTATCTAGTTTACATAAATAACTAACGACTCAATAATAAAAAGACAACTCAACTAAAGAATGAGCAAAGGATCTGAACAGCCATTTCTCCAAAGAAAAAAATGCAAATAACCAATAAGCACATGAAAAATGTTCAGCATTATTAGTCACTAGGAAAAAGAAAATCAAAACCATATTGAGATATCACTTCACACCCTCTAGGATGGATATAATTAAAAAGTTAAATAATAACAAGTGTTGGTGAGGATGTGGAGAAATCAGAACAAAACTTACACACTTATACTTTATACCCTGCTGTGGGAATGTAAAATGCTGCAGACACTTTGAAAAACAGTCTGGCAGTTCCCCAAAAGGTTAAAGACAGCCTATCATTTGACCCAGCAGTTCCATTTCTAGGTATATGCCCAAGAGAAATGAATGCATACGTTCACAAAAAATCTTGTATACAAATGTTTATAGCAGCATTATTCATAATATCCAAGAAGGTAGAAACACACAAATGTCCATCAACTAATGAATAAGATAAACCAAATATGGTATACCTATACAGTTGAATTTTGGAGGGTACTCATGTTCATAGCAGCATTTATTCATAACAGTCAAAAATTGGAAACAATCCAAACATCCATCAATGAATGAATGAATAAACAAAAGGTAGTATATTCATACAATGGATTTGGCCAAGAAAAGGAACTAAGCAGTTATATGCCACCACTCGGATGAACCCTGAAAACATGATGCCAGTCACAAAAGGCAACACATGGTATGATTCTGTTCATATGAAAGTCCAGAACAGGGAAATCTTTAAAGAAGGTGGATTAGTCATTGCTTAGGGCTCGGGGAGGGAATGAGGGGATGGTGGGTTACTGGGGTGATAGCTAAAGGGTATGGGGTTTCTTTCTGAGGTGATAAAAATGTTCTAAAACTGACTGTGGCAATGGTTGCATATCTGTGAATATACTAAAAACCACTGAATTGTACACTTTAAAGAGGTGAACTGTATATTATATGAAATTATATCTCAGTAAAGCTGTTTTTTAAAAAGTCTGTTTTCTGAAGTCTGTTATTGGAACTGGGGCATGTGTTGTCAGAGAAATAACACTCTACCTGCAAGTGTCAGGTTCCTATGCCACCTGCAAATGACTCTGGCCAAGAAACAGCTACGCCCCTGAGAAGCCAACATTGTACCCTGAACTGCAGCCTAAATCCTTGTTTTTATGAGAAATCATATGACGTCAGAAGAAGCTGGGGACACCCTGACCTAGACTCCTTCCCAGGACGACAGCTGCCTGTATAGACAGGCACTGGGGGCTCAGAGGTGCCCCAGGAGGCGGCCTGGGTGAGATTCTGGGCCTGCGGTAACCCCCTCTCCCACTGGGCAGCCTCCCGGAAGCCGGAACCAGGAGCCTCAAGGGCACCTCCCACGGTGTGGCCGGGCCCCAACTTACCTCTGGAAGGCCACACTGCGAGTGTCCAGTTGGGTGGAGACGATGGACGGTAAGGCTACTGGCCACGTGCTCCTCTCTGGGCCACAGGGCAGCGAGCAGTGCTTCCAGCACCTGCGGGGGAGGCGGGCAGCCCAAGCATCTCCGTGGGCACCGCCTGCGGGTCGTGGTCATATCCATCCCCCAGGCTCCTGCCTCCTGGTCCTTGAAGAAGCAGCTTCTCAGCCTGAGCTGCCAGGTCTCGTGCTCGGAGCCCAGGAGGCTGGGCTCTCACCCCACGTTCGCACATGGTCACATCCACACGTGGTCCACATCACCGGGCACATCTTGGACAGGAGGGGCACCCAGTTGGTGAACTTGCACTTCATCTCCTCCTAGCAATCTGGAGTCTGCCGGAGTCCGTTGAGCAATTCTAGAATTCCAGCCGGCCTCTGCGCGGTCCTCTGAGTCCCATTGCTGGAGCACCAGAGGCAGCATCTCAGGGTCCCCAGGGCTGGCCACCTCCTGCAGGAACGCCCGGCCACATTGCCACCGTGTCCAAGTGAAACTGAGGGTAATCCTCAGTTAAGTCCATCACGTCACCGCCAAAGCCCACTAAGGATGCGGAGGGAGGGTGGTAAACGAATAAGATAGGTCTAACCTCTTCTTTTGTGCTTAGCCTAGTTTCACTTGCTTCTAGGGGGCTGGGTGCAGGGGCCTTGCACCTAACCTGGCAGATTAGAGTCCCCAAAACAGAACCGCTGCACCCATCACCTCGGCCCAGCAGGCCGTGTACAAGAGCGCTGAGCATGGCACCTCAATTCAAGATGGTGGCAGCGGCGGACCGTGCGCAGAGATGCTGCGCACGACGCTGCGATCTGACGCTTGAGCAGCGCAGCTCCGCCCAGCACGCAAGCTCTCCGCCCCGCCCCCGCTGATGAGAACCGTATATAACGCAGCCCTGCGCGGGCCTGAGGTGGAGAGTGTGCGCTCTAGAGCGGGAGCTCCTACCTCCGTTCTTTGATCAAAGACTAAAGCTTTCCTTTGCTTCTGAACCGAACTGAGTCTCATTCTACTGGCGCCAGCGACACCGGCAGAAGTACACTCGTTGGGGCCTGACTCTGCAGGGTAGGTAACAATTAGACTTTAACCTGCCTTCCCTGATCAAGCTCGCTTTAATTGCGGCTACAAAAGACTTGAAAGTTCTCCAAGCCTCCTGCGGCGTAGACAATGTTTGCCTGAGTTGTTTTCTAGGAACTTGGAGTTTTCTGTGTCCAGTTCGAGCTGGGGCCCCTTAAGACTGGTTAGGACCACCCACCCTCCAACTGGGCACGTGTGAGTGTCCAGTGACCTTTTGACATCAGAGGGCCCCAAACTCCACCCTCGGTAAACGGGGCCATTTTCCCCACCCCCACCCCTCCCCTAAAGACTCATACCCTTTCGCTATCCAGTGTCCTCGCTTGGCTGACTCGTGAACAAATGTTTTCTCTATCTCAGGAGTCTCAGTGCTGGGCTTGCTGCGGGTCAAGCAGACCAACCCGGCTCGGTAACGGAAGGAGGACTCTCGGGGACTCCAGGCTCCCCAGGACACGGCCAGCCCGGGAAGGTAGGCCCCCCCCGGGGCCCTCTAGTTAAATGTCACGCTGGTAGCTGGGCAGCGCTGCCTCCAGCCCACAGTGCTGGTTCCCCCAGACCAGCAGGTGCAGCGGGAAGGCGGCCCCAGGGGTGGGCGGGCAGGGGAAGCTCGGCTCCCAGTGGAATATTATTTGACCGTAAAAAGGAGTGAAGTAATGACACGTACTACAACATGGATGACTCTTGTAGGTGTTACGCTAAGTGAAAGAAAGCAGTCACGAAAGACGACATACTGTATGAGTCTATGTATATGAAATGTCCAGAACAGGCAAATCTGTAGAGACAGAAAGCAAATTAGTGGTTGATTAGGGATTGGGGGAATGAGATGGTTGGGGTGGGCGTGGTAGCTAAAAGGTATGGGTTTTTGGGGAGATGGTGATGAAAATATTCTAAAATTGATTGCGGTGATAGTTGCATAACTCTGTGAATATAGTAAAAACCACTGACTTGTACAGTTTAAATGGGTGAATTGTATGGTATGTGAATTATATCTCAGTAAAGATGTAATAAACAAATATCAAAAAAAGAGTGGGTAAGAATGTGGAAAAAAATGAGAAGTTTCAGATGCTATGGATGTGTAAATTGGGACAATCACTATGGGAAAGCAGTTTAGTAGCACATAGTAAAATGAAAAATCACATACTCTGTGACCCAGAAATTCCACTTTTATGTGTGTGGTCTGGAGCAGCCCTACTCAATCTGTGTTCAGATAAAGGGCTTGCACCAGAATACAAATCAATGCATCACTTCCTTTCTCTCAAAAGTCTTGTTGTGAAATGTCAAATGAACTAAAAAGTGTGCTTTGTGACATAGTTGACCTTTTCTGTCACAGACTCCCTATCTTGCCAAGGACTATAATAATTTGTGGGTGAATGGCCAGTGTGTGGACACACTTTAAGCAGCACCAGTCTGGAGAAACTTGCTCATGTGCACAAAGAAATATTACAAACAATTACAGCAGTTATGGTAGTGAAAAATTAGAAACCATCTAATAATCAATAGTGAATGAATAAATAAATTGTGGAATATTGATTCAATTAAATACCATATAGTTACTGAAGGAATTTAATACATACTTACATATGAATAGGTCTAAAGTGTGGAATTTTGAATATAAAAAGAATACAATGTCATTTATATTAATAAAAAATCCCACACAAATCAACTCTCTTTTATGTTCCTGGAAGCTTAAAATCATTTTTTTGATGGATGAGCAGATATATAGTAAACTCATGACAACAGCTACCTTTGGAGAGGAAAGGAGAGAATTCAGGCTGTGAATAGAGAGCAAAGGGATTTCAATTTTATCCATAATACTTTATTATATTTACTTTTTTAAAAAAAGATTTGAATCAAATGTGTCAAAAATGTTAACAACTTTCAATATTGGGTGGTAGGTTCATGGATACTTGATATGTGTTATTTGTACCTTTCTGTATTTTTAAATTTCTCAAGAAAAACAACACAATAAGGTGGCTGTACTTTTAGTAAATTATGGCTGCATGTTACCCAGATATCTGCTCCAGTTATATTGAGAAACTGGAAGTGTGAAACACCACCATCTGTTAAAGAAAGCTTGACATCCATGAAAAGCATGGAAACGTCAAAGGCTGACGTTTAAGCCAGATAACAGAGCAGATATAATTGAGGACATTTGGACAACTGTAACCATTTGGGCAACAAATCCTGGAAACAAAAATCAGATTCCATCACAGAGCCGGAAAGGAGCATTTAGATCTTCAAGATGAAATATCAGTGATATTGATTAAGGTTTCATTTATGACTTTTCATTAATTTTCCAGCTGGGTGGGACTGAAGAGCTTTTTTTAGTGGAATTAAACTTGTTAAAAGTGCAAACTGTTCCAAGGAATCCTTGTGTCTATTCCAGTTTGTTATTACAGGATTAAAGTGTTAAGTGTGGGGAGGAACCCAGCACCATTTAAAGAATCACAGCTTAGGCCCACCAGCCCCCCTCCACTAGAAATGAATTGTTTCTCTGACTCATCTTTGTGCAGACAAATGCATTCAAAGGCACTTGCATGACTGTGAGGTTATTTCCTTGCTGAACTTTTGAGCTGGAGACCTGCTAAGTACTGACTATGGTGAAAATTTCTGAAAGTAGGTGCTTGCTAAGTACTTCCTTTGGTAAATAATGCCCCAATTAATAAGTATTTGTTCAATCATGAAATTTTTTTCCATTAAAGATATCCGATGTACTTATGTTCCAATTCTATCCATTGGTTTAAGGCAGACAAATCTACAAATTATGTCACAATATTGTTCTCTATGAGCTCATAGATCTTCAAAATTTTAGATAAAATAAAGCTTTGGACTTTATTTACTAATTCAGTTCAGCCAACTTTTATGTAGTGTTTACTGAGTCTCAGATACTGTGTAAGGCACTGAAAATACAAAAATGAAAATTACATTCCCTACTTTATACTGGTTGTCAAATAGTAAGGAAAACAGGTATGTAAACATATAGTTATAGTTCAATGAGATGCTAAAAGATAACTGTGAAGACTTTTAAGCCCCATAAGGACCACCTTTTCCTTCTTCACAGCTATATTTTCAGAACTTATCTTAATGCCTAAAACATTGAATATATTGAATGAATGTCTTATTTATTAATGAGCAAAAGTACTACAGAAGAGAAACTGATTATGATAAAAGCTCTCTTTTTTTAATCAGATGTTATCAAAGACAGTTGGCTAATCAAAAAGTTTGGACAAAGTGGGTACTTAAAGAAAAGAATACCTAACGAAACTTAAGCATTTTATTTGAAATAAGACATCATTTTTGGTTTTTTTGTTTTTTTTCTTTTTTTGTCAATCCTCTGAGAAAGGGTCAAGCCTTTTTGCGTGCCTAAGCCCACAGTTTAGAAAACTGAGGTCTCCTTCTTGTGTTAAACCATGTTTCTAATGAATCTTTGATGATTCCAAGTTTCGGTGTATTTACAGACCAGTAAACCCGAAATGACTCATGAAGCAACCAAGTTCCCTATCCCTCTAGATTTTTTATTGTTTTCCACAGATACACTTTTTCACACTTCTTCTGTCTATTAGTTTTTGCATACCTTTTGTATTTTTGAAGACTTACCCTCAACGAGTCTTCTCAACGGGGCATTCAAATTGTTTTTCAGAGAGATATATCTTTCCCCATGCACATTTTCTTGGTTCGTGTAAGCTTTAATTAAATTACATGATTACAATAATGTGCACAACTGGTACAAGTGGTTTGAAGTGACTCTTGGTGAGCACACGCTGAGATGATGGGAGAAACCAGCTGGTGCATCAAAGAGCATCCGGAAAGAAGGCCGCCCTGGGTGTGCTGTGGGCATTTCACAGAGCAAGGGACATGCTAGTTAGTATGAAAAGCTAGGGAGTGGAGAATGTTTAGAGAGACCATCTAATGTCAGTTGAGTTGCTGCCACAGCCGAATTTAAAAGATGATTAAGATTTGCTAGACTAGGAAGAAAACTTCCCAGACAAGGAGACAAGTCATGCAAAGATACAAAGTTCTTAAATAGGACTATGCTTAGGGGGAATCTGGTTGTTTGGGATGTATCCTAATAAGAGTTTTTTTGAACCAGGAATTGCTTCTCCAAGAGAGATACAACCAGGATTATCAAACACTCTTTATTAAGGTGATTAACTGTGATAATTAATATAGTTGCTATCTGTATGATCCTATTATCAGACATACCCTCTCTGCAGAGTTAACATTTGACTTTGCATGGGGATAAAAGGGAGGAAAAAAGAGAAGAAGCAGGGGGAGGGAGGGAGGGAGTATATATAAATTGATTCAAAACAAAAACTTTCTACAAGAAAAGTTCTGACTTTTCATTATGTCAGAACCTTACCCTGGTATCTTTATCTAGGGAGTCTTTCATTTCACTAAAATTAAAAGAGCAGCTTTAGAAATTATTTTGCTTGTTCACGTGTATATTCATCCTTATCTACCACCACCCCAACATACACACACA
Source organism: Balaenoptera ricei (assembly GCF_028023285.1). Classification (NCBI taxonomy): domain Eukaryota; kingdom Metazoa; phylum Chordata; class Mammalia; order Artiodactyla; family Balaenopteridae; genus Balaenoptera; species Balaenoptera ricei. The sequence goes on along the minus strand of NC_082656.1, from coordinate 70,840,932 downwards.
TTCATACATACATAGTCAATCCCTTTTTTAAAATATTATTTTATTTTAAAATATGACCATAAGATCTATCATAACCTCATAATTTCAATATAATAGTATTGTAAAAAATGATCGTTATATTCCAAAACTATATGTAAATTTCCATGAAGAGCCTTTCTCTCAGAAAAATGGTATTTCATTATGAGGGCTCATGAGATTTGTAGAATTATTATTGTCCAATCATTAAAGAGCTATACAAGAGTGGAGATCATCCCTTAGTCGAAAGTTTTTCTTTCATTGAGAAGTTATAATTTTGTATTCCAGAGAAGGAGGGTACATGAGATGACTGAAAGCTTACTGTACAGATTGCTAGATTTTTTAAAGGTTTTTCCAGCAATTTCTTCTCTTACAGTGCTTAAATTCTCCTGTCAGAAACCTCTCTCATGTTTCAAAACACCTAATTTTTGTAGTGGGTTTTAACAGGCTCATTTCAAACTGTACAGAAATATTTTCTCAGAAACCATGGAAACAAGCAAATAGAAAATGGAAAAAAATATTCATTAAATAGTCATTTTTGCTTTTAGAATTCCTTTATTGCAGCTAGAGAGGGTCTATCTTAATGCTTTCCTCAATTTTTTATGGATAAATATGTATTTTAGTTTAATTGTTACCAAAATAGAACACACACATGCTTTTAAAAGTTAAAATTTCCATTGAGAGAAAACAGCTTTTCTGTCCATTTTTTCCCCTTCATTTAGAAATCGTATAGCCATTTTTTTCAGGAATTTACCTCATGTTTGTTTTTTTTCATTGAAGTATAGTTGATTTACAATGTTGTGTTCATTTCAGGTGCACAGCAAAGTGATTCAGTTATACATATATATGTATCTATTCTTTTTCAGATCCTTTTCCTTTATAGGTTATTACAAAATATTCAGTACAGTTCCCTGTGCTATACAGTAGGTCTGTGTTGTTTATCTATTTTAAATGTTGTATGTGTATGTTCATCCTAAACTCCTAATTCACCCCCCTTACCCCTTCGGTAACCATAAGTTTGTTTTCTATGTCTGTGGGTCTATTTCTGTTTTGTATATAAGTTCATTTGTGTCATTTTTTTAAATTCCACATCTAAGCAATATCATATTTGTGTTTTTCTGTGTGGCTCAGTTCACTTAGTATGATATTCTCTAGTCCATCCATGTTGCTGCAAATGTCATTATTTCATTCTTTTTTATGGCTGCATAGTATTCCAGCGTGGTGTGGGTGTGTGTGTGTGTGTGTGTGTGTGTGTGTGTGTGTGTGTGTGTATCACATCTTCTTTTATTTGTTGATGGACATTTAGGTTGCTTCTGTGTCTTGGTTATTGTAAATAGTGATTTTCAAAAATACATGCTTTCTTTGACAAACATATTTTCTGACTGGATATGTAGTCAAAGTTACTGTTAAATTCTAAGGGAAAACAGGGAGGAAACCTCTTATGAGCCTGGAAATAGTCACCTCACGTTAAAACCGGCTCTTTTTCAAGTTTTCTACTTGTAAGCAGCGTGAGAGAGGAAGATTATGTTGTATCCCCACCTTGTGGCTATAATATGTACCATGAGGCATAAAGAGCTAAAATCCATGTTGGATATATATATTTTTTCCATTGACTTAATCTAAAATGTGTCATCCAAATCATCCCCCTTCACCAGACCCCTCATCTGGCATACACTACACCACACTCATACACACACACGCACACACACACACAAACAGCCTTAATTCTTGTTAATGACCTCACCTATTTGTAGCTTTTCCAATTTTCAGTGGGCTAATATTTATACTTCAAGCAGATTGCAATTTGGAATATAAAATTCAAAAGGTTACCTTAAGAAACTCCTCTTTTCCACAAGCTTTTCTCCATCCCTCTCCCCACCCCCAATCTCCTATTTTTGAAAGCTTAGGATTTAACCAGTTGAGTTTTGGAGCGTTTGAAACTTTCACCTTCTCAAAAGTTCAATCTCCGACTTAATAGGCAGCTATCACAGGATAACATAAATTTAAATCCTCCTCTCTTCAGCGTTGATCAACTACTGTGCAAATCGGGAAACCCTCACTTTGTCATCCCTGAGCCTCCCACCATCACCAGGATGGGAATGGAAAAAACAAAGGGTCGGGCACCATCTGGCAGACAAATCATAAAGGCTGTAGTCATGTACCTACCAAGCCCATCGATCAATATACTGAATAAAAATAAACATAGCATAGACTGTGTTTCTTTGAGAGAGATGTCAGAGATTTGGAGGTGCATATCGTTCATGATACCCAAGAATGTGCAGATTATTTTGCTTAGAATTGTTCATAGCACCTTCTGAGATCAGCAAGAGCAGAGAGAGCTGTAGCTAATGAAACCATAATTTTAAATCAATCTGAGTGATATGCTTTGGGTTGTGTGGAAGTGGGGAGGGTCAGGGGTAGGTAAGACAATAATCAGTACAGTTTTGTATTTAAAAAAGAAAAAGGAAATTATTGTTTTGTCAAAGTAGAGCTTGAAAGGAAACTCTTTCTGGATGGCAGCTGTGAATCTCTAGGAAGGACTATAGATTTTGAGAAGTTTATGTTTATCAAATTGAGCCAAGGATTAAAACTATAATGAAACACTTGTCTAAGCATGGGGGACCCTCTCCTTACTTTAGGTTCCCTATTTAAAACCTTCATTAGATTGGATAGATATTAGAAAGTGGGTTGGTGCCAGGTTCAAAAAGAGTTATTGGACACTAAAACTGATCTCTTATTCATATTTCCAAACTGCACAAGAAATAATTTAATGTTTACATGGCTTCCTCTGTGTTATGACATGTCTTATTTTAAGTCTTAAAACTCCTCTATGGCAAATGTTTTGTGGGACAGACCTCCTTAAGACCAAAGCTGTTATAAAAAGTTTTTTTAAAAAATGTTTTTTCGCAATGAAGGTAATAAGTACTTAGTATAAACAAATGAATCCAAACATTGATAAAGAGGAAAGTGAATGTCCTCTTTATGTAGGGTGAAGATGAGCCATGCAATGGGGCTCAGGGCCTGGTGATTAAAGCACCCAGGAGTTTCACACTCCGACAGGACGGTTTTGTGGCAACTCCATCAGAAAGCCAGTGTACAAATATTCACAAGGCCTGCCACTAGGGGGCAGAGAAGACTACTTTTGTGATTGAGTCTTCCAGAAACGGGATTGAGGCTTCAAATAATTTTTTGCAGAACTGACGAGGCAGAAAAAAAAAAAAAAAAATGTGAAAAACAAACCAAAATACCTTGTCAATTTATTTATTTATTTTAATTTTTAAAATATTTCTTAAGTATGAAAACTTTACTACAAGGAAAATAGCACATATATTTTACAATAGTTGTTAAATATGTCAGTTTAGTCAGTCCTCCCTACCCCCTTTTTTTTCTTAACATCTTTATTGGAGTATAATTGCTTTACATTGCTGTGTTAGTTTCTGCTATATAACAAAGTGAATCAGCTATACATATACATATATCCCCATATCCCCTCCTTCTTACGTCTCCCTCCCACCCTCCCTATCCCACCCCTCTAGGTGGTCACAAAGTGCCGAGCTGATCTCCCTGTGCTATGCAGCTGCTTCCACTAGCTATCTATTTTATGTTTGGTAGTGTATATATGTCCATGCCACTCTCTTACTTTGTCCCAGCTTACCCTTCCCCCTCCCCGAATCCTCAAGTCCATTCTCTAGTAGGGCTGCATCTTTATTCCCGTCTTGCCCCTAGGTTCTTCATGACCATTTTTTTTTTTTTTTTTAGATTCCATATATATGTGTTAGCATACAGTATTTGTTTTTCTCTTTCTGACTTAATTTACTCTGTATGACAGTCTCTAGATCCATCCACCTTCCTACAAATAACTCAGTTTCATTCCGTTTTATGGCTGAGTAATATTCCATTGTATATATGTGCCACATCTTCTTTATCCATTCATCTGTCGATGGACACTTAGGTTGCTTCCATGTCCTAGCTATTGTAAATAGAGCTGCAGTGAACATTGTGGTACATGACTCTTTTTGAATTATGGTTTTCTCAGGGTATATGCCCAGTAGTGGGATTGCTGGGTCGTATGGTAGTTCTATTTTTAGTTTTTTAAGGAACCTCTATACTGTTCTCCATAGTGGCTGTATCAATTTACATTCCCACCAACAGTGCAAGAGGGTTCCCTTTTCTCCACAACCTCTCCAGCATTTATTGTTTGTAGATTTTTTGATGATGGCCATTCTGACTGGTGTGAGGTGATACTTCATTGTAGTTTTGATTTGCATTTCTCTAATGGTTAGTGATGTTGAGCATCCTTTCATGTGTTTGTTGGCAATCTGTTTATCTTCTTTGGAGAAATGTCTATTTAGGTCTTCTGCCCATTTTTAGATTGGGTTGTTTGTTTTTTTGATATTGAGCTGCATGAGCTGCTTGTATATTTTGGAGATTAATCCTTTGTCAATTGCTTCATTTGCAAATATTTTCTCCCATTCTGAGAGTTGTCTTTTCATCTTGTTTATGATTTCCTTTGCTGTGCAAAAGCTTTTAAGTTTCATTAGGTCCCATTTGTTTATTTTTGCTTTTATTTCCATTTTATAGGAGGTGGGTCAAAAAGAATCTTGCTGTGATTTATGTCATAGAGTGTTCTGCCTATGTTTTCCTCTAAGAGTTTGATAGTGTCTGGCCTTACATTTAGGTCTTTAATCCATTTTGAGTTTATTTTTGTGTATGGTGTTAGGGAGTGTTCTAATTTCATTCTTTTACATGTAGCTGTCCAGTTTTCCCAGCACCACTTATTGAAGAGGCTGTCTTTTCTCCATCGTATACTCTTCCCTCCTTTATCAAAGATAAGGGACCATATGTGCATGGGTTTATCTCTGGGCTTTCTATCCTGTTCCATTGATCTATATTTCTGTTTTTGTGCCAGTACCATACTGTCTTGATTACTGTAGGTTTGTAGTATAGTCTGCAGTCAGGGAGTCTGATTCCTCCAGCTCCATTTTTCTTTCTCAAGATTGCTTTGGCTATTCAGGGTCTTTTGTGTTTCCATGCAAATTGTGAAATTTTTTGTCCTAGTTCTGTGAAAACTGCCATTGGTAGTTTGATAGGGATTGCATTGAATCTGTAGATTGCCTTGGGTAGTATAGTCATTTTCACAATGCTGATTCTTCCAATCCAAGAACATAGTATATCTCTCTGTTTGTATCATTTTTAATTTCTTTCATCAGTGTCTTATAGTTTTCTGCATAGAGTTCTTTTGTCTCCATAGGTAGGTTTATTCCTAGGTATTTTATTCTTTTTGTTGCAGTGGTAAATGGGAGTGTTTCCTTAATTTCTGTTTGAGATTACTGAGATGATCATATGGTTTTTATCCTTCAATTTGTTAATATGGTGTGTCACATTGATTGATTTGTGTATATTGAAGAATTCTTGCATTCCTGGGATAAACCCCTCTTGATCAGGGTGTATGATCCTTTTAATATGCTGTTGGATTCTGTTTGCTAGTATTTTGCTGAGGATTTTTGCATCTATGTTGATCAGTGATATTGGCCTGTAGTTTGCTTTTTTTGTGACATCTTTGTCTGGTTTTGGAATCAGGGTAATGGTGGCCTTGTAGAATGAGTTTGGGAGTGTTCCTCCCTCTGCTATATTTTGGAAGAGTTTGCAAAGGATAGGTGTTAGCTCTTCTCTAAATGTTTGATAGAATTTGCCTGTGAAGCCATCTGGTCCTGGGCTTTCGTTTGTTGGAAGATTTTTAATCACCGTTTCAATTTCAGTGCTTGTGATTGGTCTGTTCATATTTTCTATTTCTTCCTGGTTCAGTCTCGGAAGGTTGTGTTTTTCTAAGAATTTGTCCATTTCTTCCAGGTTGTCCATTTTAATGACATATGGTTGCTTGTAGTAATCTCTCATGATCCTTTGTATTTCTGAAGTGTCAGTTGTTACTTCCCCTTTTTCATTTCTAATTCTGTTGATTAGAGGCTTCTCCCTTTTTTCTTGATGAGTCTGTCTAATGATTTATCATTTTTGTTTATCTTCTCAAAGAACCAGCTGTTAGTTTTATTGATTTTTGCTATCATTTCCTTCATTTCTTTTTCATTTATTTCTGATCTGATATTTATGATTTCTTTCCTTCTGCTAAATTTGGGGGTTTTTTGTTCTTCTTTCTCTAATTGCTTTAGGTGAAAGGTTAGGTTCTTTATTTGAGATGTTTCTTGTTTCTTGAGGTAGGATTTTATTGCTGTAAACTTCCCTCTTAGAACTGCTTTTGCTGCATCCCATTGGTTTTGGAATGTCGTGTTTGCATTGTCATTTGTTTCTAGGTATTTTTTGATTTCCTCTTTGACTTCTTCAGTGATCTCTTGGTTATTTAGTAGTGTATTGTTTATCCTCCATGTGTTTGTATTTTTTACAGTTTTTTTCCTGTAATTGATTTCTAGTCTCATAGCATTGTGGTCAGAAAAGATACTTGATACTATTTCAATTTTTAAAAATTTATCGATGCTTGATTTGTGACCCAAGATCTATCCTGGAGAATGTTCCATGAGCACTTGAGAAGAAAGTGTATTCTGTTGTTTTTGGATGGAATGTCCTATAAATATCAATTAAGTCCACCTTGTTTAATGTGTCCTTTAAAGCTTGTGTTCCCTTGTTTATTTTCACTGTGGATGACCTGTCCAATGGTGAAAGTGGGGTGTTAAAGTCCCCTACTATTATTGTGTTACTGTCAATTTTCTCTCTTATGGCTGTTAGCATTTGCCTTATGTATTGAGGTGCTCCTATGTTGGGTGCATAAATATTTACAATTGTTATATCTTCTTCTTGGATTGATCCCTTGATCATTATGTAGTGTCCTTCTTTATCTCTTGTAATAGTCTTTATTTTAAAGTCTATTTTGTCTAACATGAGAATTGCTACTCCACCTTTCTTTTGATTTCCGTTTGCATGGAATATCTTTTTCCATCCCCTGACTTTCAGTCTGTATGTGTCCCTAGGTCTGAAGTGGGTCTCTTGTAGACAGCATATATACGGGTCTTGTTTTTGTATCCATTCATTCAGTCCAAGTCTTTTGGTTGGAGCATTTAATCCATTTTCATTTAAGGTAATTATCGATATGTATGTTCCTATTACCATTTTCTTAATTGTTTGGGGTTTGTTATTGTAGGTGTTTTCCTTCTCTTGTGTTTCCTGCCTAGAGAAGTTCCTTTAGCATTTGCTGTAAAGTTGGTTTGGTGGTGCTGAATTCACTTAGCTTTTGCTTGTCTGTTTTTAATTTCTCCCTCGAATCTGAATGAGATCCTTGCTGGGTAGAGTAATCTTGGTTGTAGGTTTTTCCCTTTCATCACTTTAAATGTGTCCTGCCACTCCCTTCTGGCTTGCAGAGTTTCTGCTGAAAGATCAGCTGTTAACCTTAGGGGGATTCCTTTGTATGTTATTTGTTGCTTTTCCCTTGCTGCTTTTAATATTTTTTATTTGTATTTAATTTTTGATAGTTTGATTAATATGTGTCTTGTCATGTTTCTCCTTGGATTTATCCTGTATGGGATTCTCTGTGCTTCCTGGACTTGGCTGACTATTTCCTTTCCCATGTTAGGGAAGTTTTCAACTATAATCTCTTCAAATATTTCTCAGTCCCTTTCTTTTTTTCTTCTTCCTCTGGGACCCCTATAATTCGAATGTTGGTGCATTTCATGTTGTCCCAGAGGTCTCTGAGCGTGTTCTCATTTCTTTTCATTCTTTTTTCTTTATTCTGCTTGTGGTAGTTATTTCTACTATTTTATCTTCCAGGTCACTTATCCGTTCTTCTGCTTCAGTTATTCTGCTATTGATTCCTTCTAGAGAAGTTTTACTTTCATTTATTGTGTTGTTCATCATTGTTTGTTTGCTCTTTAGTTCTTCTAGGTCCTTGTTAAACGCTTCTTGTATTTTCTCCATTCTATTTCCAAGATTTTGGATCATCTTTACTATCATTACTCTGAATTCTTTTTCAGGTAGGCTGCCTATTACCTCTTCGTGTGTTTGGTCTGGTGGGTTTTTACCTTGCTCCTTCTTCTGCTGCGTATTTCTCTGCCTTCTCATTTTGCTTAACTTACTGTCTTTTGGGTCTTTTTTTCTCAGGCTGCAGGTTCGTAGTTTCCGTTGTTTTTGGTGTCCGCCCCCAGTGGGTAAAGTTGGTTCAGTGGGTTGTGTAGGCTTCCTGGTGGAGGGGCCTGGTGCCTGTGTTCTGGTGGATGAGGCTGGATCTTGTCTTTCTGGTGGGCAGGACCACGTTCGGTGGTGTGTTTTGGGGTGTCTGTGACCTTAGTATGATTTTAGGCAGCCTCTCTGTTAATGGGTGGAGTTGTGCTCCTGTCTTGCTAGTTGTTTGGCATGGGGCATCCAGCACTGGAGCTTGCTGGTCGTTGAGTGGAGCTGGATCTTAGCGTTGAGATGGAGATCTCTGGGAGAGCTCTCACTGATTCATATTACATGGGGCCGGGAGGTCTCTGGTGGTCCAGTGTCCTGAACTCTGCTCTCTCACCTTAGAGGCTCAGGCCTGACACCCGGACGGAGCACCAAGACCCTGTCAACCACACGGTCAGGTACGTGGGGATTTTCTTGCCTTTTGGGAAGTCTGAGGTCTTCTGCCAGCATTCAGTAGGTGTTCTGTAGGAGTTGTTCCACATATAGATGTATTTTTGATGTATTGTGGTGAGGAAGGTGATCTCCACATCTTACTCCTCCACCGTCTTGAAGGTCCTCTGGTAATTTATTAAAATAGAAAATTAATAAAGGAAAGCTGTGCTCTATATTTTTACTCAATTCAATTAAAAACACTGACAGCTATGCATTTTTACATGTATGCATAAGAGCAAATCACACTAGTGAAATAGCGTCTAAGAGTGGAGATCCAAGGACAGTCCAGGGGGTTGGTTCTAGGACCCCTATGCATACCAAAATTCAAGGATGTGCAAGTCCCTTGTATAAAATGTGGTCGTATTTGCATATAACCTATGCACATCCTCCTGCATACTTTTAATCATCTCTAGATTACTTATAATATCTAATACAATGTAAATGCTATGCAGATAATTGTAAATATCATGTAAATAGTTGCCAATATGCAGCAGCAAATTCAAGTTTTGCTCTTTGGAACTTTCTGGATTTTTTTTTTGTGTGAACATTTTTGATCCATGGTTGGTTGAATCCAAGGATGTGGAACCTGCAGATACAAAGGGCCAACTGTATAGGATGAGCGAGGTGAACGAGTCAGGCAGCAGGGCACTGAGGACACTGTTGGAAGACAGTGTGTTGGGGTGAGCGGCCACATGAGGCTGGAGAGGTAGTTGCCTTGCGAGATCTTGTAATCCAATGTGACTAACAGTCCCCACAATGTCCAGGTATTCCCCTTTCCCGCTGTATTGTTACCTTTGTAAATGGCAGTAGGCTCCTTTGGGAAAGGACAGGGTGATATTGATACTGACAGGAAGCATTATCACAGCCCCTGCTAGAGTGAGAACAGATAGGTTGACTTAAATGGAGTCCTGGTACAGGGCCAGCTCTCAGTGGGCCCATGGACCACACAGCGACAATTTCCTCAGTCCCAAATGTGTAATGGGAGTGGACACACGTAGGTTGAAAGAAAAGATATGGGGAAAGTTATACCATGAAAATGCTAAGGGACTTCCCTGGCGGTCCAGTGGTTAAGACTCTATGCTTCCACTGCAAGGGACATGGGTTTGATCCCTGGTCGGGGAACTAAGATCTTGCATGCCGTGCAGCGTGGCCAAAAAAAAAGAAAAATGCTAAGAATAGGAAAGCTGGTGTGACTATGTTAATGCCAGACAAAGAAGACTTGGAGACAAGGAGTAATGTCAGAGGTATGCAAGGAAATGTCATGAAGATGAAAGAGTCATTTCCTCAGAACATAAAAATCATACGTGTGTATGCCTCAATAACAGAGCTTCAAAGTACATGAAACACAAAGTGACAGAATTAAAAGAATAGAGACCATACAACCAAATTTCAGGACTTAACACACTCTCTCAGAAATTGATGAAACCAGACAAAAAAAATTGGTAAGGATGTTGAAGATTTTAACAACATTACTAACCTTGCCTTATACTCACAATGGCAGAATATTCAATCTTTTCAAGACAACATAAAATGTTCCCCAAAATAGACTGCATGCTGGTTTATTAAATACAGTTTAATAAATTTCAAAAGATTGCAGAGTATGTTTTCTGACCACAACACAACTAAATGAAAAATCAGTGACAATAATATATGTTAAAAAGCCCCAAATATTTGGACCCTATTGGTCAAAGAAGAAATCTCAAGGGAAATCAGAATATTTCAAACTGAATAATGATAAAAGTACAGTATTTAAAAAATTGAGGGATGCAACTAAAGTAGTGTTAAGTGGGAAATGCTTATATTAGATAATGAGGTAAATTTAAAACCTATGATGTAAATGCATCTTACAAGACTAGAAACAGAATAGCATCTTAAACCTAAAGCATAAGAAATGAAATAGTAAAGATAAGAGCAGAAATCACAGGAAAAAGAAAAGGGCAACAATAGAGAAAATTAAAGCCAGAAAATGGTTCTCTGAACAGATTAACAAAGTTGAGAAATAGTAATACTCAGGAAAAAAAGAGAAAACAAAAATTGTAAACATCGAGAATGAAAGAGCATGTTACTACAGATCCTACAATAATTAAAAGGATAGAAAGGGAACAATATGAATAACTTTATGCCAATAAGTTTTAAAAACTCAGATGAAAAATAAAATCTCCCAAACCTGGTACAAAAGAAATAGAAAATTTTATTAAGGATATTGGATTTGCTATCAAAAACTTTCTCACAAAGAAAACTTCAGGTCCAGATAATTTCGCTGGTGAATTCTATTAAACATTTAAAGATGAAATTGTGCCAATCTTACACGCTCTTTTAGAAAGTAGAAGGAACACTTCCTAACTCATTTTATGAGGCCACCATCACCTATATATCACAACCTTAAAAAAAAAAGAGCTTGCAAGAAAAAGAAATTACAGGCCAAAATCCCCCAAGAACATACAAGTGAAAATCCTTAACATAATGTTAGCAAATTGAATCCAACAGTATAAAAAAGGTACACTTATGAAGTATATATGCTTATTCTAAAAAGTTTTCTTTGTTATCTGAAATCCAATTTTAACTGGGCATTCTGTATTCTAAAGACCAAGGCAGGGCAGTCACAGTGAATTTTAAAATTTTGCTAGAAAGTCATTCCGCAAAGTAGGCATCACCATCTCGTTTCAAACTATTTGTGACCTAGGAATTAGTGTTCCTTAGGAGATATAATTGTGAATATCAGCTTGAGTTGAAGGGGTCCTTTGGCTTCCTTCATAGCACTGAGGGTCAGCCTTTAGCTCTCTTCTCATTACCAACCAGATTGACCAAAGCACAGCCCACATCCAGAAGCAAAGGCTGACATCATATCCTTTTTGTCAATGAGCTTCCGAAATCATCGGACCAAGTTAGAAAAATGTGCTGATTGATCATAGAAAAGTTTTCCATAATGAACTCCAAAACAAAATCTTAAAATTTAGCCAGAATATATTTCCCGACTACCACAGGCAAGAGAATTTACTAGAGTACAGTTGACCCTTGAACAATACGGGTTTGAATTGCACAGGTCTACTTACACACGGATATTTTTCAATAAATATGGTACCTGTATTTTCATTTAACGATCTTTATATTAACTAGGTGTAGGGAAAAGTTTGTGTTTGATTAGAGATTGCAATATGTGGAATCAAAAGAACTAGGGTTTGAGTCCTGATTGTATCCAAACTGTTTTAGCTTCCTGCCCTTGGATTTTTGACACAGAGAAGGCAGTACCTGGATTTTGGACTGCATGGGAGGTCGGTATCTCTAACCCCCAAGTTTGTTCAAGGGTCACCTGTATAAGTAAACCTTTTTGAGGAGCAGATATTTTTAGCACCCCAAGTAATTGATAAATCTGTAGACAATTATAATTTAAAAGGTATCATATTACTTGATTATGGAATCATTCAAATGGTTAATGATTTTATCCTAATGTTACTGAAAGCAATGATCATGGCAATTTTTCAGAGTAGTAGGATATTTTTTTGGGCACGGGGGAATGTACAAAGGTCACAGCCATACTTTCTGGTTTGCCAAGATTGTTCGTGCTTTCCTGCTACCTTCAGGGTGAAAGCAGGGTGCAGAGCAGTTTTTGGTTACTTCTGCATCCCCAGACCCAGCAGAGGTGCTCAGAATGTCTGTATGCGGGCCTCTTTGTGAGCCTCATTTCCACTGATTTTGCACACACACACACACACACACACACACCCGCCCCCTGCCGATACAGTACCTTCAGCCTCTTCAAATTCTCTCCCAATTATTTCTAGGCATTACTAGAAAGTGCCTTAGCATATGCTCACCAACAAGTTCTGTTTACCACCGCCTTGTGACTCTGGCTTTCTGTTTCCTAGAACTCGTGCTTCGCTTGAGTCCTACTGGTCTCGTGGAATGAGAATGGCTCTGTGCTGACCGCACAGGAATTCCTTCCCCCTATCCCCAGCCTCCCTCCAGGTGCTGCTGCCTGAGGTATCAGAGGGGGACCAGGTTGTCTGAAATCCACTGGGCTCTCTGTACAAGCGTGGAAACACATTCCCTCCATCTTTTGTATAATTCTTTGTCTTCATGCCAAAGCAATATTGGCTTGTATCCAAAGACTTACGGAGATTTTAGTAAAATAGCTCTCATCCTCTCCATCAAGTTTATCGCCAGTGGATGGTAAACGTTCTGTGCTAAGAGGCAACAGTGACATCTGCTGGTGAAGGAAACATTTTCAGCCACATCGAATTTTTTTTTTTTTTTTTCCTTTTTCAGGGTTCATGAAACTTTGGTCAAGACAACCCTGACAAATACGAACAGGTCTAATCTCTGATTGGCCAGAAATATTTTATTTTTAAAATGTTGTTCTTTATATTTTCTTTCTTTTTTTAAGATTTGTTTTTCATGTGGACCTTTTTAAAGTCTTTATTGAATTTGTTACAATATTGCTTGTGTGTTTTGTTTTTTTTTTTTAATATTTCTTTATTTATGTATTTTTTGGCTGTGTTGGGTCTTCATTTCTGCGCGAGGGCTTTCTCTAGTTGCGGCAAGCGGGGGCCACTCTTCATCGCGGTGCGCGGGCCTCTCACTGTCACGGCCTCTCTTGTTGCGGAGCACAGGCTTTAGACGCGCAGGCTCAGTAGTTGTGGCTCACGGGCCCAGTTGCTCCGCGGCATGTGGGATCTTTCCAGACCAGGGCTCGAACCCGTGTCCCCTGCATTGGCAGGCAGATTCTCAACCACTGCGCCACCAGGGAAGCCCTTGCTTGTGTTTTATGTTTTGCTTTTTTGGCCGTGAGGCCTGTGGGATCTTAGCTCCCCGACCAGGGATCGAACCCACGCCCCCTGCACTGGTAGGCGAAGTCTTAACCACTAGACCGCCAGGCAAGTCCCGTGATCTGTGTATTTTCAATGCTGAGTATATGATATTTACTATTTAAGTAACTTTAGGAGATTCTAACCTAAGTGGGTGAGCAGGTCAGGGAATGGTCTAGAAGACCTCTCATTTCTAGGATTTTTTAACATGGAGAAATATTAATTTACCAGCTGTTCTGGTACTCTGGAGAGCAAATTTCCACCTCCAGTTCTACAAAGGCACAAAATAAACAAATGGGCCACAAGCCTGTATCACACTGAACCACGGTGATATAGAATCATGATTCGACATGGGACCTTTAGAGCTACGGAGCGTGGGTTCGAATCGCAGCTCTGCCACTAGCAGCTATAACCTTGGGCAAGTAACTGAATTTCTCTGTGGCTCAGTTTTCTTTTCTATAAAGCGGGAATAAAGATAATAAAACCTATCTCATAAGAGGTAGTCATGAGCTAGTATGTGCCAATATGAGCAAATGTGGTCCCTGGAATTTAGTAAACACTCTGAGTTTTAAGGATTATTGTGCTATTTAAGTAGTGTTATGAAATGCTTCATATTAATCCTGAATGATTATCTGGAGAAGAGTCGGGAGTGAAAGAAATAAAACAAAGAACTTCAAACATGTCAGATATTTCATCATAATCAACATGAAAGCAAAATGAATCCATCCGGTAATCCTAAGATTTACAAACCTTCCTGCAAATTTAAAGCAAGAAATTTTTTGCTGTTTTAAAAGTTTTACCAATTGTTTTATTTTCACTAGCCATTGAATATACTGGAAAAAAAAAACAAGAGAAAAAATAGAAAGTCACCTTTGCGTTAAGATAGAGTTCTCTTTCTTTTAGAATTCCAAATGAATGGTTTTATTCTATAGTTTAAAAATAGATTTATGTTTTAAGTATTCATGGATATTAAATCCTAAATTAAATATAAGCAGATCCTGCGCGAGGACTCACGTGTGGCTCACGTGGATGCAGATCCTGAATTACAATTGTCTACTTCTCCAGAAAAATAAATACATAAATAAATATGAGCAGATCCCCAAGACTTGCATATTACATGGCATTATTTAAGTAGCATTAACTGAAACTTTACCTAATACTAACAACCACTACAAGAGTGCTTCTTGATTAAGAATATTTTGTTCCCTATATTAAGAGGCAAAAAATAAAAATAAAAAATATAACAATGACAACAATAATACAAAGAGTTGCCCTGTGGTCAGTACAGATTCAACCTATACCTCTTTACTGTTTTAAAACAGAGGTTTGGGGCTTCCCTGGTGGCGCAGTGGTTAAGAATCCGCCTGCCAATACAGGAGACACGGGTTCGAGCCATGGTCCTGGAAGATCCCACATGCCGCAAAGCAACTAATCCCATGCGCCACAACTACTGAAGCCCACGCGCCCTAGAGAGAACAAGAGAAGTGCACTCTGCAACAAGAGAAGCCACAGCAATGAGAAGCCTGCGCACCACAATGAAGAGTAGCCCCTGCTCGCCGCAACTAGAGAAAGCCCACATGCAGCAACGAAGACCCAACACAGCCAAAAATAAATAAATTAATTAAATTAATTTTAAAAATTAAAAAAAATAAAACAGAGGTTTGCACATCTTCTAGGGCCAGAACTATGTTGGAGGGACACAGACTCAGGAAAACAAAGCGACATCAACAATTTGGGGAAAATGTTTTTTTGTATTTTTTTTTATCATTAAATTATCATATAATTTAGACAGTAAATATGGTCTATTTTTGCTTCTTTCCAATAGAATACATCATTTTTTTAAAATACAGCAGGTTCTTATTAGTCATCAATTTTATACACATCAGTGTATAAGTTTTTATCAAACATATGCACAAGTAAAATTAGCAGAATTCCACATCTACACGTTGTCTAATGGAGTAATTCAGGTCAGTTTCAGAATTACTTTGAAAGGCAAACTAATATAAGAGAGCAAACATTGACGAAAGTTTGTACTAAAGTGCCTTCAAATCTGTTTCAGGTCAAAAAGAGGCAGCCTATCAAAAAAAAAAAAAAACTTGTCCTATAAAAAAACTTAAATTTTGATGTGCTGCAAGGACATGCTTGAACATCTGACTGATAAACTGAGGTTAATTCAATTTTTACAATATTTGGATGAAAGCAGGAGAATGAAGTACTAAGTGCTTTTCTGATTTTTGTTTTACGTATGAAACAGTTTTGATCCCTTTGCAGGGAATTTCATGGTAAAATACCAAAATATGTGAGTTGGTTGCCTGTTTCTAATTAAACTCATTTTCAAATGAGAAAAAGGTAAGAGAGATTTGCAGATGGGGCCTACCTTGCATCAAAACAGTCTACCTGTCACTGCTTTCTCCATCAGAAAATGTCTCTCTTGATTTTTTTTGGTAAATTCAATGGCTAGTAAAAACAGAAAAATCCATAAAACATTTTGAAAGCAACTAAAAATATCTCTGGATGAGATGCTCAACTAAGGCTGTAAGTTCTCCTGCACATTCAGCCCAGCCCTGAAGATGCCAAAAGAGAGATGGGAGATTGATAGAAGATACAGCTACACAAAATGCAGAGTCAAAGAGTGAAGTAAACTCAAATATAACAGAATCTCTCTCTAGATACATACATATCTATAAGAGAGATGAAATCTCTATAACCTTGAAAATCAAGATGAAAAAGATAAATTTCTAGCAAAAATGATTCATTTTTAATTGGCGTAAGAAGAAATAGAAAATACAAATGGACTAAAAGCCATGTTATATATTGATGCTGTAGTAACTAAAGAAAGCACCAGGCCAAACAGGTTGTACAGGTACATCCCGCCAAGCTTTTAAGAGGCCGAGAGTCACCGTCTTCTACGCTGTTCTTTTCACTGTGCCATGCAACCATCTTTGAATCTCAAATAGAAATAACAAGCAAAATAAATTATAACTTATATTGAAGGATTATCCCAATTTTCTCGACAACTGGTCTCTTAATGTCTGACTGATGTACCATATCTGAGTGCCGACCACCAGCCTGGGCTTATGTCTCCTTTACTCAGCCCTGGTCCATTTGAAGGACTGAGTCCTTGGCCACTCCCTGAACTGAGCTGCTGACCCAACTAAAGCTAATTAGATGAGACCACAACCTTCTGCATCTACCAGGTTTTATTCAGGCACAGTTATTGATCTGCAGACAGACATGCTGAGAAGTTTCTTAGCAGGAGGATTTTATAGAATCCTAATTATTTCAGTAAACTGTACTTCTGTACTATACCAGCTCAGCCTAACTTTCACAATACACTTGTGAAACCTTGGAACTGTGGGCTGAGTTCTTGCTAATTCATAGTTGGATCAATACAGACAATTTTCAACTGGTCTTTGATATAAAACACATTATCTAAACCACTTACAGCTGTGGCCCACAAAAGATGTGTGCTAAAATATTGCCTGAACCAGGCAATTTTCTTTTTGCAGAACTGCCCTTGGCCCGAATTCATCTAGATATGTAAGATAGTACTGTGCTATTAC
This sequence comes from Balaenoptera ricei, assembly GCF_028023285.1. NCBI lineage: Eukaryota > Metazoa > Chordata > Mammalia > Artiodactyla > Balaenopteridae > Balaenoptera > Balaenoptera ricei. The sequence goes on along the minus strand of NC_082656.1, from coordinate 70,823,951 downwards.
TAGCCATTAAAATGCTTTTGAAGTTATAAACATTTACTCACTCATTCCACAGTCCTTTATTTGACCAGCTATAGACTAGATGGAGTTCAAGATGCCAGGGAGAAACTGATGAACAAGACAGACAAGGTCCTTGCCTTTATGGAATTTGTATTCTAATGGAGGAAGACAAACAAGTAGCAAATAACACAGTTTCATATAACAAACAAAATGTAGAAAAGAAGCAGGGTAATGAGATTTATTGGGCTTGGGGGAAAGTTTAGTAGAGTGATATGGGAAGACTTCTTGGAGGAGGCACTTGAACCAAACAGAGTATGTAAATGAATTGGGAGATTGGGATTGACATATATACACTAATATGTATAAAATGGATAACTAATACGAACCTGCTGTATAAAAAAATAAATAAAATAAAATTCAAAAATTAAAAAAAAAAGATGCCCCCCCGCCAAAAAAAAAGAATGTGTAATACTTGAGTCATGGGAAGATCAGGGAAAACACATTTCAGGCAGGACAAGACCTACTATATAGACAGGGAACTCTACTCAATATTCTGTAATAACCTATACCAGAAAAGAATCTGAAAAAGAATGGATGCATCTGTATTTGTGTAACTGAATCACTTTGCTGTACACCTGAAACTAACACAACGTTGTAAATCAACTATACTCCAATATAAAATTAAAAGTTTAAAAAGAAGTTTAGCAAACATTAAAAAAAGAATAAGGTCGAAATTATCAACATATTCAATAAATCTGAAAAGGCCAAATATTTATGAGGGATGCTTATAAGTTTGTGGTGATTAGTTAACAAATTTAAGCCAGTTGTTAAAAGATGCTAAAATATCCCGGAAAACAAAAAACGAAAACCAAAAAACCACCAAGCCTAAAGGGCCTAAGATTGGAATGAGCTTGCAGTGTTCTAGAAACAACAAGGCCAAAGTACCTGGAGATAGTGGATGAGGAAACAGGAAAAAAGGACAGAGGTAGATGGTGGTCCAATTACATAGGGCCTTGGAAGCCAAGGTAAGGAATACTGTGAAAGAGAAACTAAGTAATGCTTTTTAATGAACATTTATTTGAAAACAATGTATTATTACTTACAAATCATTACAAGGAAGAAATGCTTCTTAAATTTTTTCCTAGGTTGAAAAGAATCTGCAATAGTCCTTTTATATGAGTTGGTTTTATTAGAGATGGATGAGGGAGGTCAGAGTGAAATGATTATCCCAAGGTTGTAGGTAAAAATCAATCGCCCATGACAAAACTAGTTAACAACCTTAGGTGAACAAACATTTTTTTTTTTTTTTTACAACAAAACAATCTTATAAGTGTAACATCTTATAGTAGACATTTTTAATCTTTTAAGGACACAGGCCAACAGTCTTGGAACTTTTAAGAATCCTTTCAAGATTACAGGAAAGTTCTTTGACCTCCTCAGTAAAAAGACAAATGCAAATTCACCCATGAGTTTGTAGGTAACTAATGTGTATATATACTAGCTACATTTTCCTCTTACTTACCTGACAACAAGTAATGAGAGTTGAACAATTTGTCTTCTCAAGCGCCCAAATCAACAGTCTCCCATTCTTGCAAGATTTCTTATTAAACTCTGAAAGGAGGCCTGTGGCTTCTAACTTCAGTTACATTTTCTAAATGAACAGCTATGGGGTTTATAATTTACCTTTTCTACAGGAGTTTGATTGTATTCTAAGTGTAGCAGAAAGCCTTTGGAGGTTACCAAAGTAGAAGGGCAATAGGATGAAATTCATATTTTAAAAAGAATACTATAGCTGCTGTGTGGAAAACGGATGTGAGCAGTCTAAGGGTGAAAGCAGAAAGATCAGTTAAGAGGTTGCAGTTTACTAGTTCTCAGGTTGATGGCTCTGACTATGGGGCAGAAGTGGTGATAAGCAGTCAGATTTGGTAAAAGTTTTGGGACCGGAGCCAGTAGGACCTAGTGGTGGAGTGCATGGGGACCTGGGAGAGCTGATAGAGAGAACAGAATCAGAAATGACTTCCAGGTTTGAAGTTTGAGCAGTTGGATGAATGCTGGTATGATTATTTGAGATGGAGAAGATTTTCTGCGGGTGTGGAGCAGAATCAAACTTCCTGTTAGGTATCTGAAATTTAACGTGGTCCATGAGACATCAAGAGGGAGATGATTACAGGGTAGTTCATGATATGTGTTTGGTAATTAGGGCCAATTTCTGGGCAGATATGAATTTATTCCATGGGATGGAATGAGATTTTCTAGGGCGGGAGTATAAATAGAAGAGAAAAGAGGACTGAAGATGCAGCCCTGATGCATTTCAGCATTTCCAGAACAGCATGGCAGAAGGATCCAGCAAAGCTGCAACAAAGGAGACACCAATGGGGGTGAAGGAATACCAGGCAAGCACAAAGTCCCAGGAGACAAATGAATAAACTACCAAAAATGTATGAGCTTGAGAGATTGCTCCTAGACACAGGAATCTGTGTGGACTAAACAGGCTCTGGCATGCTGCAGGAGCGAATGGTCCAACAAACCTTTATTTCTCTCTCATGCTGCATGTGCAGCTCAGGTTGGCTGGGTGCTTTGTTCATGTGGTCACCCAGGGACATGGGCTTGTAGAAGTTGCTCTGAGATATGGTTCCATGACTGACAGGGCAGGGGATAGGGACATGGTGCTCATGCATTGGCCCTTAAAGCTCGGCTTGGAAATGACACAGGCCACTCCCCTTCACATTTCACTGGCCAAAGGAAGAGATGGCCACGGCTAACTTCAAAAGAGGTAAGCAAAGGCAATGTCATCATGTGCCCAGAAGGAGATAAAAATGGAGTACCTATAAATAGCCCTAATGATTCCCATGTAGTGGGTTGCTGGTAATAAGTAGGAGTAGGACGGTAGTGATGGTGTCCACCACTCGTGGACATTTAGAGATCAGAACAGATTTTAAAGATGGTTCTACGATTGATTTGCCGTTTCACTGGCTTCAAAACTAACTAGGATAGGTGACTTTCATCCATGTCATTTCACAATGACAGTAGAAAATTGAGGATTGGGGAAAGATTCCAGTGCTTTCTCCTAAGACATAACTCAGATGCAACAGTACACTGGCTTAAGTGTGAGTTCCCCGTCCATCACCCATGTCAAGGTCCAGTAAGGAAACCCATGTCTGAACAGAGAGAATTTAATAGGAAGAATTGTTGACTGGGTACAAGATGATTAACTACAAGAAGAAGTAAAATAGAACTTTAAGGTTTAACAGGGCTAGCACCTGAAGATGGCAGTTATGACCACGAGGGCTGTGGAAAAGTGACCAAGGAAGGGATTTGGAAGCATTGAGGAGGGCCCGGCAGGGCTGAAGGAATGGTGGGTAGAGGAACATGCAGCCCGATCCTCAGAGACAAAGAAGGGTCTGGAGACTATGTGCTTTGGAATCTTTAGCGCCACGGCCACTGCAGTGAACTCTGCGGCTCTGCTAGGACCACCACTTGCCTCGTAAGCGAATCCTACAAGGAAAACCAAAGCAACGGAAAAAGACTAGTCCTGTTGCGGGTAGAACTGTATCCCCCCCAAAAGATGTATTAAAGTCGTAACCCCTGGTTCCTGTGAATGTGATCTTTTTTTTTTTTTTTTCAATAAAATTATTTATTTATTTATTTATTTTTGGCTGTGTTGGGTCTTCGCTTCTGTGTGCAGGCTTTCTCCAGTTGTGGCAAGTGGGGGCCACTCCTCATCGCAGTGCGCGGGCCTCTCATTGTCGTGGCTTCTCTTGTTGTGGAGCACGGGCTCCAGATGCACAGGTTCAGTAGTTGTGGCTCACGGGCCTAGTTGCTCCGCGGCATGTGGGATCTTCCCAGACCAGGGCTCGAACCCGTGTCCCCTGCACTGGCAGGCAGATTCCCAACCACTGCGCCACCTGGGAAGCCCTGTGAATGTGATCTTATTTGGAGATAGGGTTTCTGCAGATTAATTAAGATGTGAGATTAGATGAGGTCCTACTGGCGTAGGGTGGCCCCTTATTCCAATAGGACTGGTGTCCCTAGAGAAGAGAAGGGACACAGAGTCAGACGCACACAAAGAGAATGCCATGTGAAGATGGCCATGCAGTGATGGAGACAGAGACTGGGTGACGCATGTACAAACCAAGACATGTCAAGGACTGTCGGCAATACCAGAGGAAGGCATGGGACAGACTGTCTTCTAGACCCTTCACTGAGGGTGGGCCCTGCCGACACCTTGAGTTCAGACTTCTATGCAAGAGACTACTTTTCTGTTGTGTTAAGCTACCCAGTTTGTGGGACTTATTAAGACAGTCCTGCATAACTAATACAAGTCCCTTCTGCCTCTTCCAGCCTTGCTGCTCCCCTCCAGGGCTACCTGTTGGAAGGCAAAGGGGAAATGAGGTTTGTGGAGACCCCAGCTCACAAAGCAGGATAAAAAAAAGTGTGAGCTAAGAAACACTAAAATAATAACTGGTACAGCCTCTGAGACCTTGGGTAAGTTGAAAAATTTCTGTGATGCTCAGTTTCCCCACATATAAGCTAGGGAGAATAATACTATGGGACCTCATGAGGATGTCCTGAAAATAAATGCAAAAATGCATATAGCTGACTTAGTTTAGTACCTGCAGAAAAGAAAGCACTTAATAAGATACTTCTTAATATACTGAACATTTTCAACATGAGTTGAAACGGAAGGAAAATGTGCTTTATTTCCTGAGGAGATTTATGTTATGCCCATCCTTCTTTTGGGGAAATAACAGCATGATAAAATTTCAAGTCTCATGACAATGTAAAACCCTTGCATTTGGAGATGCTGGAGGACACATTTGTAACCCCTAAAAATCTATCCAACCAAAAGATGCTACCTTTGAAATAACTTCCCAAATATCCAAATTACCATAAATCCTTAACCCTTTCAGCATCCCTACTAACAAGTTCATCTGAGGAGGAAAACAGAGCAGTCAATTAAAAAAAGAGAGATTTGGGACTTCCCTGGTGGTGCAGTGGTTAAGAATCTGCCTGCCAATGCAGGGGACACGGGTTCGATCCCTGGTCCGGAAAGATCCCACCTTCCGCGGAGCAACTAAGCCCGGCCACCACAACTACTGAGCCTGTGCTCTAGAGCCCGTGAGCCACAACTACTGAGCCCGCATGCCACAACTACTGAGCCCACGTGCCTGAAACCCGTGCTCTGCAACAAGAGAAGCCACCGCAATGAGAAGCCCACGCGCCGCAACGAAGAGTAGCCCATGCTCGCAACTACAGAAAGCCCGCGCACAGCAACGAAGACCCAACGCAACCAAAAATAAAATAAATGAAATAAATAAATTTTTAAAAAATGTCATATAGCAAACATCAACATTGCCAATACCAAAAACACTGGGCTGCTTTAGTTCTTCAAGAAAGTGCCTTCTGCTGTCTCTAACTTGTCTGGGTTGGAATTTTTTATTGCTCCCTGGTCACACAGCACATTTCTTACAAAGCTAAGGGTCATTGCTGAATCCATTTCATTCTCTTCTATTTATGTTAACCAGCTAAGTTTTAAAATGAAAAATAAAAAGCTGAAAACAAATTTGGACTTACTCTACGAGACAACTGAACTGGAGCAAGTTTGGTCAAGGGAACAACTTTAAAGAGGCTACAGAAATACAGATTCATCTGTGTTTTCCTTAAGCATGTCCATGTTCAGAATTCACAAGGGTTGACTCCAAGGAGAGGGGCAGCATGAAAATTTAGGGTCTACTAATGTACTATGTATATTACAGGGCAATTGCTGGGTCCTGATGATGCCTCACTTGGTCAGGTCCCATAGCTTGATCCCTAAAGACCCCACCTCCCGGCCCCCAAAATAATAACTCTGACTTGTTCAGTGGCTGTCATGCACCAGACCCTGTACCAGGCATAGGGAAAACAATGGTTAACACGGACTTATAGCCTAGTGGGGAGGACATGTGATGATTCTTTAGGACTTCCAGAAAGCACTTGTGTTCAGGTCGCCCTGGGACTGGCCTCTGGTTACTTGTTAGAGCCTTTAAGGGTTTTCCTTAGTCCAAACTTATTCTTGTGGAGCACAGACGTCCAAGACTCAGCGTGCACCACATGGCTATATGCTGCAGAGTGTCTGGCTTCTGCTGGCCTCTAGGGGCTCTGTGACCAAATCCCCAGCTGGATGTCACATGTCGAGTTGCTCCAAATCTATTAGAAATTTACCCAAGAAAATATTCTGCAAACGTCTGATTCTGAGTCATCCGGCTGTGATGCCCGGGGTTCTGAAAGAGAACTCTGCCAAAGGCAAAAATCTCTTAGGGATCTCTTAGAAGTCTAATGGTGAATGTCCACCAACACGTGGCCACCCAAACACACCAAGTTCAGCTGCACAGGACTGGTGTCCAGTGAGGAGTGCTGGGAGCCTGGTTGAACTGTCCACTCACTCTTCAACACTTAAACATCAAATGAAAACTCATGAGCAAACTCATGAAAAAAGCCATTCAGAGAAAAATACCCCATTTTCTGATATCAAGCGGAGATCTGTAGGGTTTCAGCCTTACTATCTCAAACTCTTAGAATATGGCCTCTTTGTTGCATGTGGCCATGTGGGGGTGGTCAGCTGAAATGAATACAAGATAGTCATTAGCAGAGGCAGAATTAGGGGCAGGCACGTTAAGATTCTTTTATTTTTGGATAGAAGTGTCAAAAGACATAAGCGAAGATTCACGAACCAGTGAGTTCTATCAGATTCGAAGAAGGAATAAGTTTGTCATTTTCTTCTCCAAAGCAGCCTTCTCACTTAGACCTCATCTTTTATTTTTCAACTGAGCTGCCCCTTGGTGTGTTCAAATTGCTCTTTATCATCCGACATATACTTTTGACCCTGCAAGAGCCAGAAATGCTATTAGATTCTATTTCATTATTTATGGGACCGGCATTGTTTCAAAGGAATGATGCAAAGATCGGTTCTTTAGCGCAAGGGGCCATGAGGAAAAAGAGACATAAACTATACTAGCAAGTATGGTGTCCTTGGCAGAATCAGTCCCGTGTGTGGGCAGAGCTATTGGCATCTGTAGGACGTGCTTTGAGATTTCCTGAAAGACACCTTCTCCACTAGGCATGCAGGTCTCCTGTCCTGAGTGTTCCGTAAAGACTTTCATAAGGAGCTCTACAATTTAAACAGACTGACAGATTTTGAGCACTTCAGAGGCGGCAGAGCATTAAGAAGGCTTAGTTTTTATATTTAGGCTATTACTATGGCTTTTCATAAAGCTAAAAAATAGGGCTCTGAGGGAAAGATACTCACAGAGGATCTTTGAAAGGATTACTGTATTGATCTCTTCCATAACTGATTCTGCATAATTATTGTCTGTACTAAATATTTGATACCAATAAAAGGAGATGGCGTGGTGTCAAAGTGAAGTTTGGACTCTGAAGTTAGACTTCAAAGGTTTCATATTTTGGGGTTTCTTTGTATTTTTTTAATTGAAGTATAGTTGATTTACAATGTTGTGTTAGTTTCTACTGTACAGCAAAGTGATTCAGTTATACATATGTATACATTCTTTTTTATATTCTTTTCCATTCTGGTTTATCACAGGATGTTGAATATAGTTCCCTGTGCTCTACAGTAGGACCTTGTTGTTAATCCATTCTATATGCAATAGTTCACATCTACTAACTCCAAACTCCCACTCCATTCCCCCCGCCCGCCGGCAACCACAAGTCTGTTCTCTATGTCTGTGAGTCTGTTTCTGTTTCATAGATAGGTTCATTTTTTTAAATAGATCTTTATTGGAGTATAATTGCTTCACAATACTGTGTTAGTTTCTGTTGTACAACAAAGTGAATCAGCCATATGCATACATATATCCCCATATCCCCTCCCCCTTGAGTCTCCCTCCCACCATCCCTATCCCACCCTCTAGGTGGTCACAAAGCACCGAGCTGATCTCCTGTGCTATGCTGCTTCTTCCCACTAGCTATCTATTTTACATTTGGTAGTGTACATATGTTGATGCTACTCTCACTTCGCCCCAGCTTCCCCTCCCCCCGCTGTATCCTCAAGTCCATTCTCTATGTCTATGTCTTTATTCCTGCCCTGCCACCAGGTTCATCAGTACCATTTTTTTTTTTTAGATTCCATATATATGTGTTAGCATATGGTATTTGTTTTTCTCTTTCTGACTTACTTCACTCTGTATGACAGACTCTAGGTCCATCCACTTCACTACAAATGACCCAATTTCATTTCTTTTTATGGCTGAGTAATATTCCATTGTATATATGTGCCATATCTTCTTTATCCATTCATCTGTTGATGGACATTTAGGTTGCTTCCATGTCCTGGCTATTGTAAATAGTGCTGCAATGAACATTGTGGTACCTGACTCTTTTTGAATTATGGTTTTCTCAGGGTGTATGCCCAGTAGTGGGATTGCTGGGTCATATGGTAATTCTATTTTTAGATTTTAAGGAACTTCCATACTGTTCTCCATAGTGGCTGTATCAATTTACATTCCCACCAACAGTGCAGGAGGGTTCCCTTTTCTCCACACCCTCTCCAGCATTTATTATTTCTAGTTTTTTTGATAATGGCCATTCTGACGTGTGAGGTGATATCTCACTGTAGTTTCGATTTGCATTTCTCTAGTAATTAGTGATGTTGAGCATCTTTTCATGTGCCTCTTGGCCATCTGTATGTCTTCTTCAATAAGTGGTGCTGGGAAAACTGGACAGCTACATGTAAAAGAATGAAATTAGAACACTCCCTAACACCATACACAAAAATAAACTCCAAATGGGTTAAAGACCTAAATGTAAGAGCAGACACTATAAAACTCTTAGAGGAAAACATAGGAAAAACACTCTATGACATAAACCACAGCAAGCTCTTTTTTGACCCACCTCCTAGAGTGTTGGAAATAAAAACAAAAATAAACAAATGGGACCTAATGAAACTTAAAAGCTTTTGCACAGCAAAGGAAACCATAAAGAGGATGAAAAGACAGCCCTCAGAATGGGAGAAAATATTTGCAAATGAAATAACGGACAAAGGATTAATCTCCAAAATATACAAATAGCTCATGGAGCTCAATATCAAGAAAACAAACAACCCAATTAAAAAAATGGGTGGAAGACCTAAATAGATAGGTTCATTTGTGTCATCTTTTATATTTCACATATAAGTGATATATGGTATTTGTCTTTCTCTTTCTGACTTACTTCACCTAGTATGATAGTCTCTAGGTCCATCCATGTTGCTGCAAATGACATTGTTTCATTCTGTTTTTATGGGTGAGTAGTATTCCACTGTATATATGTACCACTTCTTCTTTATCCATTCATCTGTCAGTGGACATTTAGGTTGCTTCCAGGTCCTGGATATTGTGAATAGTGCTGCTGTGCACACAGGGGTACAGGTATGTTTTTGAATGATAGTTTTGTCCAGATGGGTTTCGTATTTTGGACCTGCCATTTCCCCATTTTCCTACAGCTCCATGACCTACAGAATTATTCAAGATCACTGCATTTCATTACCTCATGTGTAAAATGGGAAGATTAATAGAACCAACCTTATAGGGCGAAGTGTTGTTTGTCATTAGCAATGTATAATGTGGGGACCTAAAAGAGCATATTTGTACCATGTGCAGAGTCTTTCCTCCCAACTAGACTGTGAGCTTATTTCTGATAGGCATGGCATCTTAGATACGGTGATTGTGCATTGCCTGGCATGGTATTAGGCACTTGCTGGTAATGCCTGACTTTTCAGTAGCCCTTAATAGTTTCCTTTATGGCATATTATTATATGTGCAGTTTTAAAACTTGTTCAGTTTCCCCACGAACCATGAGGTAGTCAAGGAGGTATTTTCATCTCTAATTTATTATTGAGAAAACAGTAGCCTCCGGAATTAAGTAACTTGTCTCAGCTCACCCAGTTAAAAATATCCAGAGTCAAATGCTGAACTGTGGTTGTTGTTATTTCAAACTCAGTGGCTGCCCTGTCCGTGTCACCAGGATGTCTTTAGGAGGCTCCCTGTGAATATCTGTGGCCTGGTTTGGTTGATGGATGGGGTCACGGGTCATAGTGAAAGTTGGGCGCCTGGGGAAGTCCCACAAAGAGGATTTGCGAGACACTGAGGGTGTAGTGCCTTTCTACTATGTTCTAGACTCAACCCTGCCCACCGGACTCACTCAGCTTCAGGCACGATGCCTCTGGCACCTGCTCCAGCCGAAGGGAGGAAAGACAGCAGAGAGAGACTGACAGCGAGAACGGAGGCAGAGCCAAACTGGTCTTTGTTTACCCTGGCACACATGTGGTGCTGAGGTCAGCGCCCAAGGACAAGGAGGGGAGGGAGGGTCCCCACTGATCACACTTAAGAACCCGGCACACTGTGCCCCTGCGGGCAGCAGCCTCGCTCCCATTCCTTGCTGCTAGAGAAGCAGAGGGGTGGGGGGGGGGGGGTGGTGGTGAGGGTTTGTTTCCTCGGCCCTCCACAGTACACAAAGAGAAAAATGTGAGTGGAATGCTGCTTGCTAGAGAAGCAGGTGCATTTGGCCCCAGGGTTATTGCTGTTGATATGCAGGTTCGCTCTCTGAAATAAGTTAAAGAAATAAGGAGTGGTTGGCAACTTTCCTATTATGTCTGAGGAATCCAGATTATTGGTAAAGTCCTTGGCTCCAGTAACTTAATAAGATAAAAGCTTGAAGTGTGCACAGAGCCAGCTTAAGAAATGTCACTTACAAACAGACAACTTGCCATCTCAGTCCTTGAGGAGGGAAACCATGTTACTTCTTCCTTCTCCTCCTCCTCCTCATGTGTGTGTGTGTGTGTGTGTGTGTGTGTGTGTGTGTACTCAATGCTACATGGCCCCTTTTGGGCAAATGCGTAAAGATCTTTCTCCACAGTTCCCCTTTTGCCTCTCACAGCATTATTATCTGTGTATTATCCCCGTTGTGGATGGAAGGCCATCACTGAAAACCTCTGATACATCACACATGTACAAATGACAGCATCACTCAAGGCTCTGAGCTAGAATGACCCTGCATAAATCAGAGGTGGAGGTCCTGTAGCCCGAGACTCAGTGAGTTGAGAAGCTTAGGTGCATGCAGTCGTTCAGACATAAAACTCTACTAGAAGCTAGAGATAATCCAGCGCATTCATAGTTTATGAAATTATTTTGTGACATAGAACAGGCAACAGTTCATCCTGATTAGCTCAATCAAAGAAACCAAATTTTGAAGTCTCCCATGGTTTATAAACACGAGGAATAATAAATGTTTCTTCCCAACTGACACTTCTGAAAACTTCTAATAACTTTTCCAAGGTTGAGTCTGTGTCAGTCAAACTAGTGATTTCCTAGTTCAACGGCAAGGCTGACTTCATGGGCATGTGACTCGTGTGGTAGCCCAGGGCCCATGCTCCAAAGAGTCCCTCTTTGGGCTTCATGTTCCGCTCTTACTGTCTTGAAAATCTCCACAATGTTATCTTTGAATTCATGCTTTGTGAGTGAAATATGACGGACAATGGAGTACGTGTCTGAGCAGGAGAGTTAGATGAGACGCGCGTCCATTGTCACTCCTTGCAGCCCACGAAATAGCATTCACGATGCTCAGTAAGCAAGGAGCGCTGGGGGACTTATGGGGCATAGGAGTTCAGTGATTCAAAGCAAGCGCAAGGTCAGTGTTACGTCTATGACTAAGTAAGAGGGGGCATTGCCAGCCCCTAGAGGCTATGCTTTCTGTTTGAGCCAGAACTTGCTTTGCACCCAGAAAGAAGGCACTGGTGCTCTAATAAACACTAATGAGCAAGGAACCATAACATGTTATTTTTTTACTTGTGTTACTTCCCTGAGTGAGCCAGTGAATTATACTGAAAACGATGGCATAGGAAGAAAGGAAAAGATAGGACAGCCCATGATTACTTTCCTTTCAGTCTTCCCTTACTCATCAATAGCTGCGGATAGAGTACATAGAATGTGTGTGCGTGGAAAAGAATAAAGTAAAACAGCTGGGTTGGTTTTGTGTCATGCTTCCACGATTATGGTAAAACCAAAATACACATCCATGTATGTATGAGCTTTGGAATATGGCTTGTGTAATTTTGAGGGTGCTTCATGTAAGTTGAATGCTCTTACATTTGCATTTAAAACTAACACTGCATCATATAAAGACGAATGGTACATTTCATGCTAATAATTTAACATGTTAATTTTTTCTTTACTTAGAATGACATTAAATAGCAACAACAACGAAAAACACCATGACATCAAGAGAGATTGTGGAAGAAAGGAAAAATATTTATATTTTAAGACCTTTAAAGGCACTTTTCTCCTGTTTTTTAAGCAAGGAGCCCCCATTTTCCTTTTGCAATGGCCCTGCAAATTATAGAGCTGGCCATGCTCAAGGCCTAATAAGTGCATAGTCCATGGTACAGAAAGAGGCTGCATTAAGTGTCCACTCCAGGGAATCATATCAGGCAAGAACACTGTTCAAGAGCTCAGCCTTTAAAGGGCAAGTGGCTACAATCCCTGGGTACATGTGTGATCAAGCCTAGGCATCCCTGAAGCTGTTCCTTTACCATGATTGGTCTGCAAGGTTGCCTTTAGGAGGAAAGTCTACCAGCACTCACATCCCTCTTACACCCCCTCACACCCCCTGCTTTCCCCCCACCTGGGCGTCACTGTGCCATGACCACAGAGACCGAAGATAATCAGGTTGGAAGGCAGTTATGAGGGAACGAAGTGGCAATATTTCTTTTTCAAATAAATGCATAATAACATAACCAAATGCGGATGTATTTCTTCAAAGAATATCACTTTGAGATTTGGGCAACCTATTTGCCCCTGGTTAAAAATAAAATAAAACAGAAAGCTCAGATATAAGGGCTCAAAGGACATCTAAAACCACAGAACCAGCGATCAGTGTATTTTGACATGGGGAGGAGGGCTAAGGGAAGCTTGCAAAGGTCAGGAATACACCACCTTTGAAGATGGGGTAGAGGTGAGTGAGTCACTTTTTCTCCAGGTATAGGTTACCCAAATGGAGCTCACACTGTCTCTTCAGTTATCCATGGACAATTGTAAGAATTTCACAAAAGTCTGGGTACAGTTAAACTCACAATTGGGATTAAAGCAGGATTTACAATGAAAGAGGATTAAAAATTTTCCAATTTAATGAAATACCAGTTTGGTATAATTAGGAAGGGAGGAACAATAAACAGCTTAACGATTTTAACTAACAATCATACTTCAGGCACAAAGCAGAAAGGGCAGACTCTTGAGGACTGTCTATGAAAAATGGAAGAAGGAAGACACAGCTGTTATAATTAAATTACTTATGTTTTCATTTTCTCCCTGAAAGTGAGCACTAAGACCAGCCACTCTAAGATTAGACACAATGCTATCTTTCCATTTTAGTTGCACTGCACTGCATTTCAATCTCCTTTTCTTCATACCAACTCCTCCACACACAGAGCCTGTCCATCACGGAGATGAACTTGTCTGGCTTATTGTTCATAAAGCCCAGGCTAGCTGAAAACTATTTTGGTTCCCTTACTCAAATCAGATTTCAACTTTGATTTTTCAAAGGTTAATAGGTTAGTACAGTGGTCTGTTTTGTCAACAGGGCCCTGGAAAAAAATTAATCGTGAAAGCAATACCAAAAGGTCAAAAGGAAGAGATTGAAAATGCTATAATAAAGAAATTACGGAGCCTGTTTTGTTTTTTTTTTTTGAGGCATTTTAATTCAAACGCAGAAGCATGACAAATATAATAGGACAGTATTGTGCAATGTGGTTGCTGAAGGGGAAAAGTGACATGAGACTTCAGCAGGGTAGAGAAACAAATTTCAAAAAATGCAAACAATCATTACTTCAGCACCAAAGAATTTGAATCCCTGAACTTCCATCAGCGTGTAAGAGGGATTAATGTTCTGTTCACATGGTGAGTAGAACAAGGTAAGGTACAGAAGTCGAGGGCAATCCTGGAACAGTTTCCTCCTATCTGCTTCAGACGTAACCGTTCTGTCCTCAGTCATGTCATTGGGGTTCACAAAAGTCACAAGTAACATTATGGGGACCTCAGCAAAGGAGAGGGTATGGAGGTATTTTTACATGCTGAGTGGCAGTGTGTGTGCATGATGGGGATGGAGGGGTGCATTCCTTCATGGTCTTAAGAGGTAAAGACAAAGATAATGTTTGTGTGACATGCTGGTATAGTAAAATTTCCCTTATGCTGGCAAGAGACTTGGCATTGACCCCTGAATCTACTTGTCTTTCATAAAACAAGAAGATAGCTTAAGGAACCATGTGATTCTGGTCCAACAGTCTTTTTATAATTTCAAAGGTTCCAAAGAAAAAAACGAGGAAATAAAACCTTAACCACAAGAGTAAACAGCAGAAGATGAAAACCTAAAAACATAAACAAAATATAATACATAATAAATATAACTTGATACATAAATAATATAAGAAATATGAATGACTAACTCTTTAAAGTAAAAACAAGGACAAAAAACACAAAGTTGGTTCTTTTTTTCACACAGTTTCCTGGGATTTCCTTTTTTTTTTTTAAATGTGACACATACTTTTAATTTTATTTATTTAAGGCTGTGTTGGGTCTTCATTTCTGTGCGAGGGCTTTCTCTAGCTGTGGCAAGCGGGGGCCACTCTTCATCGCGGTGCACGGGCCTCTCGCTATCGCGGCCTCTCTTGTTGCGGAGCACAGGCTCCAGACGCGCAGGCTCAGTAGTTGTGGCTCACAGGCCCAGTTGCTCCGCGGCATGTGGGATCCTCCCAGACCAGGGTTCGAACCCGTGTCCCCTGCATTGGCAGGCGGATTCTCAACCACTGCGCCACCAGGGAAGCCCTGGGATTTCCTTTTTTCTTGGTGGAAACTTGCTGATCAACAATTTGAACTGAACACCCGCCCAACAGAAAAAATAGTGGGTGATAAGGTGCTGAGCACATCTGAGATAGCTTTTATTACACTTCCCAACTCAAACACTTCTAATGGCTCCCCACCGCCTGTGTAATTAGATAAAGACAGCTCACCAAAATCTACATTCTTTACCCGTTGCTGCATAACAAATGACCACATCTTAGTGGCTTAGAACAACACATATTTATTATCTTATAGTTTCTGTGAGTCCAGGGTTAGGAGTCCAAGCACAGCTTAGCTGGTTCCCTGCTCAGGGTCTCACCAGGCTGCAATCAAGCTGTTGCCCAGGGCTGAGTTCTTATCAGAGGCTCAGCATGGAAGGACCCACTTCCATTCTCCCTGGGCTGTTAGCAGAAATGGTTTCCTTGGAGGCTGCAGGATTCATGATTCATGGCAGCTTGCTTCTTCAGAGCCAGGGCTGGAGAAACGGGATTTAGTCTCTCCAAAATGTGCTCCCATTCTACTTTTTAGGACTTACCCATCCCTGCCATTACTCTTCTAGATGTAGTTTTTATTTAATATTCCAGGAGAACTGGACCTCATGTTATTACCTGAACACTTCCTTCAATCCTCAGCCTCTGTATTTTTATTTAGACTGACCTCTCTTCCTTAAAATCCTCCTTAAAAACATCTACCTTCTTTTTTGGCCACACTGCAGGGCTTGTAGGATCTCAGTTCCCCTACTAGGGATTGAACCCAGGCCACGGCAGTGAAAGCATCGAATCCTACCACTAGACCACCAGGAAACTCCTCTGACATCTACCTTGGTCTAAATCCTACCCAGATTTTCCAGGCTTGTTTTGTTTTTGCATTACAGCTGCACATCACCTCCTCAACTTTATGTGGCTGGCAGGCAGTCCAGATTGTCATGTGATTGGTTTTCCAAATACTTTCTCTGCTGCAAGTTGAGGCTGCCCTCCCCTGCTAGGAATTGCTCTCCATACAATCCTCCTCTCTCCATTGAAATGCTGGTGCCTTTATTCAGGAAGTGCTGTAACTTTAGAGTATAGAAATCATCTGGAGAAAGCGTGTTAATATGCAAAACCCTGGAACTTACTCCCAAAATATGTATCAGTACATCTGTTGTGGGCCCCAGGAGTGAATATTTTTTCAAGCACCATAGGGGTCTCTGATGCAGATAATCCACAAGCATACCCTGAGAACAAAGGTTGTACCCATTCAACCCACTTTCTAATTTCAAACCTTTCTCAAATTTCTCAAGGTCGCTTCTTCACAATCTCAGTCTCAATCTCAGCAGATGATTTAGCCCAGTGGTTCTCAAACTTTTCTTTATATTATAATCACCAGGGCAGCTTATAAAAATCCCAATTTCCAATCCACTTCCCATACCAATTAAATCAAATCTTCCTTTGGGGTTAATTATTTTTTAATCAAAGTATAAATACATACAGTATTTTTACACAGATTTTAAGTATACAGTTCAGTGAGTTTTAACAAATGTATTCATCTCAGTAACCAACATCCTAATCAAGATATAGGACATTTACATCAACCTGGAAAGTTTTCTCTTGCCCATTTGGGTCAACCCTCCTCTCCTTCCAGAAGCAACTACTACTGTAATTTTTATCCTCATAGATGTTGATGATGATGATGATGATGATGGTGATGATTATTATTTTTGCCTGATCTTGATGGAATCATACAAAGTGGGTTCATTGTTTCTGGCTTTTTTTTTTTTTTTTTCTCAGTGTAATGCTTTTGAAATTCAGCCATGGTTGGCATGAGTATTTTTTAAACTTTTTAAAGTATTTACAATGTATAGTCAGCTTTGAGAATCAAAATTTATCCTAATCATTTTCAACTTTGTATGGTGTGTTAACTAGTTTGACAAATGAACAAAATGAGGTTTAAAGAAAGAAATTATACAGCTTATAAAGGTAGGAGCCAGAATTCAAACACATGTTTATTATTTGCTGAGTCATACCTCCCAGCTAGTATTATCGTGTCATGTTCCTTGCCCATTATACTTCAATCTTTTCTTCTCCATTGGCTTTTTTATTTCCTTCACTCTACAATAATGCTTAGGGTTTCTCTAACCTAAAAATAAATAAATAAATAAAATCTTTCCCTTAAATGTGTCAGCCTTCAAGCTACGTCCTTGTTTCTTTCTTCCCATCCCTCCTAATTCACTTGTAACTTCCCGCTTTACTGCTCTACCCACTGCACAAACTAGCTTCAACCCCTACCACGTGACTGAACTGTTCTCGGGCCAGCAGTGATTTCCTAATTGCCCCATTCAGTCTTTCAGCTTAGTGTTCATTCTGTTAAATTCTTGGCCACTCTTTCCCCACGTCCTTTTTCATATGTTCAACTGACTGCACAGAGGCCAGTGGGAGACAGCTCAGTCTCAACTAGTAACTAAAACCTATTTTAGTATTAATCAAGGTCAAATGAGGAATCAGATTCATGGTTATAGTAATAATTACCTAACAACAGTAGGTGGTTGTAATAGCCTACTATACACAGATTGATGGTGCGGCAAGATTCAAAGAGGAGAATATAAACTCCTCTCTCGAGATATAGACAATTTTGTTGATTAGGCAAGACTCAAGTTTTAAAACCATTGTAGTTTATCATACTATTAATCAGTTTCAAATGAATACATGCTAGACTGTATGGTACATACTATAAGTACAGTAAGTATTCAGAGAAGAAAATATATTTCTGGACAAAGATAATCATAGACTAGTGGTGTATTTTGTTAAGATTCAAGCCAGAAAGATGAGATGGGAAGGATGGTCAAAGCAGAGGACCCTGCACCAGCAAAGGCAAAGAGCTCATTTTCTTGATGATGGTTTTCTCCATTCCCTGGCTTTTCTATATGACATTTTCCTTAGTCTCCAATCTCCATTTCTCCCTGCTTCCATTGGTTACCGTACTTCACATTAAAACTCCTGGGCAGACTGGGAGCCCCATGCTTAGCTGTGCCCACCCACTCTAGCTCTACTGACTGCCTGGCTCTTTATCCACCTAGAAGACCCATGCCATCTTCCAGATTATACTGGGATTGGATCTAAGGATGGACAACCTAGTCAACCTCTTTCCTAATAGTTCTCTAAATTCCCCAGAAAAGCCTCTTTTCAAAGAACATATCATTGTGAAAACATTTAAAAAATCATCAAAAGATGTTCACATAGAAGCATGGCAGGGGACTCACATTAGCACAGCAATATCATACATACTCTTCTAAGCAACTAAGCTTGGAGTTTCTCTTACGTTTTCAAAACTGAGATCCCTTTAATCTGGAACTGACCTGCCCAACATCTGCTTTTCCTAGATGGAGACCTAGAAAGGGAATTTCCTCTCCCACCTAATTGAGTTGCTTTCCAAACACTACAATTCAGGTCTCAAACTTCTGGGACTCTCTCTGCTGTACCATAAAGTCTTCCTCCTCACTGAAGAAATATTGTAGGAATCTGGGAGGCATTGCAATAGCTGAATTTGCTGCCTAGTATAGATCAAAACCTTGCTTTATCTAAACGACGCATCTTCACTGAGCAATCCATTTTAAAGGCATTAGAAAAAAAGTTAACCTTTTTTTCTTTTTTAAATCAAGACAGTTCATCTCATGAGAGTACTGCTATCCTACCAAGACGTATCATGTTGTGGCCAAAGTTACAAAAAAGCCTGACAAGGCCATGAATGGTGTTTCAAAATATAAGTTTTATTATCATTCAGGTGTGGTGAGGCCAACATACCAGGGGATGATTGCCATTGAAAAGGTAGTTTGTTATACTAGCAGATCCCAAGAGGAGGGGGTACACCACACCTCAGGAGGTCACACAGGGAAGCACCAGTGTGGATCAGGAGGCAGAAGGAGGGGGGAAATATGGCAAGAAACTTTACTGTGGTTTCCATGAGAAGGACCAGGCAAGGCAGGGTATCAGGCTTAGGACTGGCTAGTTTGAATAATTTCAGCAGGCTCTGGGGAATAGGGGCTGACCCTAGTTGTCTGGTACCTGGTCCTGGGGTGATTAGGGCAGGTGGATGGTGGGCCAGAGTGTGACATCCCAATAAAGAAGGTGGTTGGGCTATGGGCTCTGGATTGGTTGGTTTGCATTTGAAAGTACACTCTCTGATGAGTTTACTATCTCTAGGAATTGGCTAACTCTGGGAGAGGCAGTCTCTCCCCATCAGCAAAGCCCCAGATATCAAAGCATCAGAATAAAAGAATAGAGATGGTTAATACAAATGGTCGGGAATGATGGGGAATGATAACCAGGGGAGAGAGAAATTGTAGGGCCCACATTATCACCAATGACTTTTTCCTTTCTCACTCAACTCTGAAGAAGAGGATAGCTGTAACATGTTACTCCTTCTTCTTCCTCCTGCCTTTGGAGGATACTACTTGAATCTGCCTTCTCTGCAGAGTCTCACAGGGCTTTTGGAGCAGGATGCTTTAAGATGTCAGTGCTTCCTAATTAGAGAAGTTCTGAGTAGCCAGATTATCTATCGTGGAGCTAAACCCCATCCCCTGCTTCAGAGGAGCAATTGCAACGCACTGCAGGTGGCACCTGTACTGCTCAAATAGCTATGAATCTAAATGCTGCAATTCTGTTCTACTGGGTGCTCATTTTAAAGAAGAAAACGCATTTCTGAATCTGGGCAAGAGACCAATGTTAAAGGGAAGTTGAATTTTACCCTTATATGAGTCTTTGACTTAGGGTTGGTAAAAGACTACTTCCAGATCCTAAATTTGAAGTTTAAAACATCGTCTAAATTAGTGACATCATTTTTCTAAGGCAAGTTGTTTTAAAGACATATAAACTATATCATTCTCTTTAATCAGAGACGTTTAAGATCTATCAGTTAGTATTTTATTTTATTTTCTATTTTCCTGGAAACGACTACTTTATTGGTGAGGACTTCAAGTTGTAATAAGAAACAATATTTATAGATAAATATTAAGAGATAAAAAAGACAGTTGCTCATAATCACCTTGTTGATGGAGCCATTTTAGAGTGTCGGGTTAAAGCACATTGTTTTCTGATAGAGCAATGGCTTCCATCAAGTGGTCCAGCTACCAGCAGCACGGTGCAGTCAGGACAGAGGGCTGATGCCTTGGTCTTGCACAGGCCTCCCTGGCTGTGTGCTCAGGCTTGTCACCTGGACGTCTCTAATTCTTAGTGACCTCCTTTGTAAAGTGAGACCATAACTATGGGTTTTTCAACAGAATTTTTAAAATTGTGGTAAAATACACATGACATAAAGGTTACCGTCTTAACCATTTTTAGACATACAGTTGAGTGGCATTAAGTACATTTACGTTGTCGTGCTACCATCATTATCGTCATCCTCTGGGCGTGAAGACCCATGCCATCTTCAGAGAGTTTCGCACAGAACTGTTTTCATCTTTCAAAACTGAACCCTGTACCCATTAAACAAACACTTCCCATTCCTTCTACTTCCAGCCTCTGGCAACCACCAGTCTATTTTCTGTCTCTATAAATTTGACTACTCTCAACACCCCATGTAAACAGAATCATACAGTATTTGTCCTTTTAAGACTGGCTTATTTACTGAATGTAATGACCTCAAGGTTCATCCATGTTGTAGCATGTGTCAGAATTTTGTTCTTCTCTAAAGCCTGAATAAGAGTCCCTTGTATGTACATACTACTTTTTATTTATCCTTTCATCCACCTGTGGACATTTGAGTTGCTTCCCCATTTCGCCTCTTGTGAATGATGCTGCTATGAACACGAGTGTACAAATATCTCTTTGAATCTCTGACTTTGATTCTTTGGGGAATATACCCAGAGTGGAATTGCTGGATCATACAATAACTTTATTTTTAATTTTTTGAGGAACAATCATACTGTTTTCCATAGTAGCTGCACCATTTTACATTCCTAGGACTGGATATTTTTAAACATCCTTTCCACATCTAAAATTCTAGGACCCAATACCTGTTTTTAAATAATCCCTCTAAGCCATTTCCTCTTTATATGGACATCTTGATCACCAAGGGAAAATGCTCAAACATCTTTTACTCCGAAAGCTTCTTGTGATCTCTCTCTCTCTCTCTTACAACTGACTTATATTCCTCACAGCACCCTTATTTTCCAGGGTCAAACCCTAATCACTTTTTAAATTAACTGTTTATTTTTCTCAGGGATACGCGCTCCTGGAAGGCAGCGATCAAGTTTTATTCTTCTTTAGCTCCCCAGTGCCTGATACAGATTAATCAATCAGCAAATGTCCGTTGAATGAATGTGTGGATGGATTGGAAATAAATAGGATCAAATAATTCCACATGAGGAATTGAGGAAGTGATTAGAAATAGTAAAATTGGAGAATAATTTTTCTCTGATGCAAAATATTTCCTGGGAGAGGCTGGGACTCAAATAATGATAAGCATACTAATAAAAATACCTAATATAGTGCTGTCCCAACCATCAGCAAGGGAGGATCTTCTCACTTGGGCTCTGGGATGCCTAGTTTAACATTCTTGCTGCTGCAGGCTGGCACGCCCAGAGGTTGGACTGGTTGCTTTAATGCCCATCAACATGATAGTGCAAAAGGGGCATTCAGTGCCCATTCACGGTGGAGCGGAGAGGGGGCTTTCTCCACGCGTCCCCATCAGGCAATACAGAAAACTTGTCTCTGATGCCGTCAGGGACCTCAGGATCCAATGATTCAGAGCCCGGTTCTCTTGGATGGGACGGGAAAATGCTGTTCTCAGGTTATGGCAAGAGGGCTGCGTCCCAGATCTGGAGATTCCGACAGGTGCTCTCCCCACACAGTTACAGACTGTTTTTACACCACTTTGCTGAGCTGTGGAGGGCAGGCCTGTAATTGCATACAGTGAAAAGACCCTCTGGCGGAGGTCTTCAATTTAGAGAGCCGGAATTTAAGTTGCTTCCACCCCATACTAAATGAAAGGCCGTGAACTGTGGGCAAGCAGGTGATAGTTCTGGACCCAGACGACAGGACCCAGGACCTCAACGGCCCTGGTGCAAGAGCCCCTCCTGCCAGGCTGTGTCTGCTCCTCTGCGAATACTCCCTTTGGGCAGTTTCGCGCAAAACAGACATGATGTCCAGCGATCCCCGGGAGAGGAAACTGCTGTCACTCTGCTGGCCATGAAAGTGGGCGAGGGAGGACGCTGGCCCCTGCCTGCTGGGCGGGACCGGGGCGCACCTGCTGCGTGGGCTCCGAGCGGTGGGAGGGGCGGGGGCGGCGCGCGGGCCTCTGCTCCGACTGTCCGACGCCAGGGCGCAGCCGCGCTCCGACGGCCACTCGGGGCGCACGGCGGCCGGCGCCTGGGGTGCCAGGTGAGCCGCGATCCGGGGGGAGCGGGCCCCGCGGGCGGGAGGGAGCCGGGTACGGGGCACCTGCGCTGATCCGGGAGCGGGGACCCAGGTTGCGGGACGCCCTGAGCCAGTGGGAACAGAGCCCCCCGGCACGTCTCTGCTGCAGGACCAGGCGAAGGCCAGAGCCCCAGGCCCCCAACTTCTTATCTCGGGGCAGCAGTAGCAACCCCGCATCCTGGCAGGGGGCAGGGGCGCATGTGGGCAAAATAAAAGCCTAGAATGGCCAGAGATTTGTCTCAGGGAGGCCTGGAGAAGTTCCAGACTATGGATTTCTCCTACCTTTTTCACGACCAAGCGTGGGGACTTTGGGGGCAGAGAGTTCATCTCTGACATCGATTGATTCCACCCTCCGGATGCGTACTTAGATCACACTGTATGCTTCTGGGCTTTATGGTGTTAGCAAAGCCCAAAGACGCCGCCCCACAAACCCCTCAGCAAGCACACCAACAAAACATTTTCCCCTGAAATGCCTTTATTATATCTTGTTTTGTTTCTTTGCTATAGATTAAGCGAACAAGTTTAGGATTGTCTCTAAACCTCCAAATTGGATGTAAAACTTTTGTGTGTGTGTGCATTTCCATAGATTTTATTTGATTGGAGAATATCAAAGATCAAAGAGCTAAAATCATACCTTTGGGCCCCATCAATGTGGCAGGTCCTAAGGGTCGTCGGGGCACCTCAGTTGCAGATTCTTATTTGAAATTTGGGTCTGAGGGAAGAGTTGGGGAGAGGGGTCCTTCAGTGTCCAGGGAGGACAACATTCACCCTCTTCACAAGTGTGTCTGGGCTGAGAACTGGTCTGCTTTCCACAAGTACGAAATTAAATTAGTTTACAAATATGTAGATGAGGAAACCAAGATGAATCTTTGTGAATGAAAGGTCTCTTCAAGGTTCTTCTTGGTAACCACATGCAACCCTAGCTGTGGGGTTTCCAAGGCCTCTGAGGGAGGGTGAGAGGAGCAGTGCTCCAAGTTTATCCCTCCCTGGTCCACTGGAAATTTGGGAAAAGGAGGAGAGAATGGGTGTCAACTTAGCCTTGGGTTTTCAGCACCAGAAGAACCCAGGGTGTGGCAGGGGGAGCTGCAGAGGAGTCGGGGGCTGTTGGATAAGGAGTTTATTACAAGATTATCAGATACCCTAGGAAAACCACATTGCTTCATTAATCCCACCTGACTTGTTCCCACCAAGTGGGCAAGAATCCTCTATGGACACAAAGTAGCTTATGCTGCACCCTGAGTAGACACCACGTCCCGTCCTGCCTTCTTTATCCACAGAAGCTTGCAATCCCAGTCTGTGAGGTTCATATGCAGGCTGGCCTTAGGATAACGGTCCTGAGCTGTGCATTCCCCAAACACTGACATCCTGCAGCTAGCCTCAAACACTCCCAATCTCTTCCAAATTTCAGAGAAAAGAGTAGAGGCTAAAATTATGGAGGTTTTTTCCCATCATAAAAAATTCCCAAATCTTTGGTGCTTGCTTTTATTTGTATGGCATCTAGTTTAGTTCAAACGTATCCATCTGGTTATGTTGAAGCTTAATAGATCATTCTTTCTAGTTTATACAGAGTCCGGTAGTCCTTGGTGGTCTGTAACCACCCTATGACTGAGATCCACAGTAGGGAATACACCACATCATTCCACAACGTCCTTTGAATAGAAATGGTGCCTTTGTGGCCATCCGGTGCTCTGGTGGCAGCAGTGAATTGCACAGGACTCTGGAACTGTCGAGGAAAGAAACTGCCTCATTCTACTTCGCTCACAGCCCTGACCACTTTTTGTCTCCTGTTCTTAACTTCACACGTGTTTTGTAAACTCAAACCATTCTTTTAGTGAGGTTTAGGGGAGAGGGGTGACACTTCTTAGTCAACCCCTGCACCCTTACAATTGGTCAGGCATTGTTCAATAAATCCCAAGCTGCACTGTTGTTTTTCAAAACAATAAGGTGGTTGTTTCTACCTACAGCCTGCCTTTTCCTGATATGATTATGGTTTAAAATGGCCCCATAACATGGCAGGGGTTTATTTGCAATGACAGAAATTAATTTTGCACCTTAGCTTAAAATCCATTAAAGTATCAAACTTTTTTTTTTTTTTGAGTAACCGTTGCTGCTTTACTAGCTTTTCGGCACAAGATAAATTTTGCTAATGTTAGTCATGATTCTTTTATTCAACAATATTTATTGAGGCCGACA
This sequence comes from Balaenoptera ricei, assembly GCF_028023285.1. Classification (NCBI taxonomy): domain Eukaryota; kingdom Metazoa; phylum Chordata; class Mammalia; order Artiodactyla; family Balaenopteridae; genus Balaenoptera; species Balaenoptera ricei. The sequence goes on along the minus strand of NC_082656.1, from coordinate 70,799,512 downwards.
CAATAAATATGTGTGTCGGCCCCTAGGGTACGAGGTGACTTCATGCTTCTGCTTTCAAGGAGCTGACAGATAAGCAGTCTTGAATCTTGACTTGCTAAGAACAGACTTCAGAAAGTGCTACTTTAGTGACTCCCTGACCCTGACCATTTTCTTTTGGGTTTAAATGACTGCCTTCTATCCATGCATAAGCCCATTATGGCTTTTGGCCAAGGGAAAAGCTGTCCACTGTGGTTTCCTGGTTTCACAGCACCCTTGCTGGTCAGCAGTGCCTGTCTCCTGTCACCCCTAGTTCGGTGTCTGTGGTAGTTCTACAAATAGCAATACCAGTGAGAATAAATTAACTGAACCAGGAGAGAAACATTCTCTTTTGATTGGTAATACGTGGTCCCAGCGAGCACTGGCCTCTCACGTGTGGATCCTGACAGCTGCCCTCTCGGACTCTGTCACACCTCAGTGCCTGGCAGGCTTCCTACCCCTGAACCATTCTTTCCCCAATTCATTCAGAATAAAAGTAATAAATGTTTAAATGCATTCTGAGATCTCTCTTGAAACCTCTTGAACTCTGTCACACCTCAGTGCCTTTGCACATGTTATTCCCTTTGCCTGGAAGGCCTTTCCTCTCTTCTTGCTAGTTTCAGATTAAATGTTCCCTCCTAAATGATGTTCCTTTAGTGCCCTCTCCTATTCTCTAGGTAGCTGTTCCCTCCCTTCTTTGTAATACCAGTAGCCTTGTACTATTCATCTATCAAAGGACTTAGTGATTAACACCTGATATTTATTGAGCACTTATTATGTGCCCAGTAGTGTTCCAAGTGTTTTTCGTGTCTTTTTTTTTTTTTTTTTTTTTTGATATATTGACAGTTCCATGAGGTAGGGTTGTATTTTGTTAAGATAATTTCTCTGTCCATCTCCCCGAGTAGACTGAGATAGTGGCTTGTACATCTGTGCATGTTATTCATTTGGTATCTGTAGGACCTGGCAGAGTGCCTAATTAATACACAGTGGGCGCTCCATAAATATGTAAGTGGATGCATTTTACCAACAGCATTTACATCCGAATAATAACCTAATTGTAAGTAATTCTTCTTTTAAATGATCTTCATGCAGAAATTCACAGTCAAAATTTTAGAAAACACTGATAAGCAAGAAGAAGAAAGGTTAAAATCCCACTCCTCTCAGCCCTGGAGAGCGTAAGCAACTTGCTTAGGAACACACAACTACTCTTTGGCTAAGCAGAGTCAAGGTCAGGGCCTCTGGCAATAGCACCCTAGCTCTTAACACTGCATGAAGCTGTCGCTCCTCCTCCCCCTGCAAACACACCCCTCACAACATGAGCAAATTATGTTAGCTGTTAAAATGGGTTGGAAGAGCTGAAATTTGAAAATGAAATCCACCAGACATATAATGTTGGAATGCATGAAATCTACATTTTAGAAATGTCTGGTATTCAGTCTCGTCATGCCTTTGCACTTCCCATGGCATCCCTCATTTAGGGTCATCCAGATTGAGAGGCAGCACAGCGAGGCAGTTTGGAAAGAGAATGGGTTCTAAGTCAGACAAACAGAGGTTCAAATCCCAGCTGTGCCACTAGATGTGTTACCAGGAACAGGTCGCAGTTTTAGTCTCCTCTGTAAAATAGAGATAATAAGAAATGTTCTCAGCGTTTTGTCAAGTTTAGAGGTAACACATTGGTGAAGTGCCTCACGCGTGATTAGTGGTGGATCTTGCTGTGGTTAAGTCTCTAATGGTGACACTCTAGGGCATACCTCAACAGCAGCCTGGCCAAGTCGTCTTCTACAGCTACAACGTGGGGTTTTCCACCCCAGTCCTTCATTTTACTTCTCATGGTATTTAACTTTTATATTATTGTTAGATGTCTTTAGTAACTTGCCTTACAGTCATTTTCTTTGAAATTCAGTTTCTTCCGCAGGGTCTCTTTGGAGATTAAAGAGAAAAAGTGGCAAATTTAGGCTGTTAGAGCAATTTTCATTGAAAAGTGGATCGTTGTTTTCATTACCCTACCATTAATGTTTTCTCTTTTCCTTTAGCAGCGAGGTACTTTCTCTCGATTCGTATCGCCAAACTGCACTCTCTTGTTTTCTTGCAAAATGAAAGGAGACAACCATGAATGAGCCACTAGATGATTTTGCAAATGCTTCTGATTTCCCCAATTATGCAGCTGCTCTTGGAAATTGCACTGATGAAAAGATCCCTCTCAAGACGCACTACCTCCCTGTTATTTATAGCATAATCTTCCTGGTGGGCTTTCCCGGGAACGCAATAGCAATTTCCACGTACATCTTCAAGATGCGGCCCTGGAGAAGCAGCACCATCATCATGCTGAACCTGGCCTGCACGGACCTGCTGTACCTCACCAGCCTGCCTTTCCTGATTCACTACTACGCCAGCGGAGAAAACTGGATCTTTGGGGATTTCATGTGCAAGTTTATCCGCTTCGGCTTCCACTTTAACCTGTATAGCAGCATCCTGTTTCTCACCTGTTTCAGCATCTTCCGCTACTTTGTCATTATTCACCCGATGAGCTGCTTTTCCATCCATAAAACTCGATGGGCCGTGGTGGCCTGTGGGGTGGTGTGGATCATTTCACTGGTGGCCGTCATTCCCATAACCTTTCTGATCACATCAACCACCAGGACCAACAGATCCGCCTGCCTTGACCTCACCAGTTCAGATGACCTCACGACCATCAAATGGTACAATCTAATTTTGACCGCGACCACCTTCTGCCTCCCCTTGGTGATCGTGACGCTTTGCTATACGATGATTATCTACACCCTAACACAAGGACCGCAGACGCACAGCTGCCTTAAGCAGAAAGCTCGAAGACTAGCCATTTTGCTGCTCCTCGTGTTTTATATATGCTTTCTGCCTTTCCATATCTTGAGGGTCATTCGGATTGAATCTCGCCTGCTTTCCATCAGCTGCTCCATTGAGAATCAGATCCATGAGGCGTACATCGTTTCTAGACCACTGGCTGCCCTGAACACCTTTGGCAACCTGTTACTGTATGTGGTGGTCAGCAACAATTTCCAGCAGGCCGTCTGCTCGATGGTGAGATGCAAAGCAGGTGGGGACCTAGAGCAAGGAAAGAAAGTCAGTCACTCAAACAACCCTTGAAACGTTTCACATACTCAGCCAAAAAAGAAATGCTGGTATTTTACCTGTAACTTCTAAGAAGTCCAGACTATCTCCCTTGGTGGAACTCTTAGTACATATTGTGCACTCAGGTAATGATGTGCCAGAGCCAGGGCAGGGCTGCTGCGAGGTCTTTGCAACCTGTCTATTGAGATCCTCCCTTGGGTAGATATAAGAATGGGATACATGCGTATCAGTAAAGTATTCAGGTGCAGAATTGGAACTCTGGGAACTCAAGGCCCTCTGGGAGGAAATCTAGTCTCACCAACTTTATATATATAAATTTATAAAATTATATATATGTATATATATATATGTATATATATATATATTAATTGATGTTCACCTACTTGCCGTAAATCTCTCAGTTTTTAATGCCACGACAAGAGAAAGCAAATCTTTTCATTCACAGTTTCTTGCTTCTTTATACACAGGTCTATTTGTATTGAGGCCCTACACTACTCAAGGCATTATTTGTATATTTTTCAATACTCACTTTTTTAAAAATTTCATATCTTTAATTTTTTTTCAAACTTTGCTTTGAGATTATTAAACTGTGTTTTTCACTAGGCTTTAGTCAGTTGTGTAGATGAAAGCAAGCCAGTACAATACCCTTGAGACAATTCCAAGATGTCCATACAAATAGCTGTGCATACATAGTTATGTATGGACATAATCGATGTCCATACATAATTCCCAAATAGGGGAATTACGTCTTTATTGTTGTAGATCATTTTAAAAATTGTTATTGAATTTATAAAAATGATCAAGTTGTACTAGTAATTATCAACATGTCCTGGGGAAGGAAGGAGCACTTTTAGGGGAACAGAAGTACTTTTCATGTACTTATTGGGTATTAAATAAAATCTAACATTGTTTTGATTTCTGTGGGAAAATATTCCAGGAAACACTAATTCTCTTTAGATACCTTCTCTTTTGTGCCTCTCTTGAAAATAAGTTCTCTATTATAACAGCTAGAGCTATTTTTGAATTGTGTGTATTTAATTATCATTAAATGTAAATATTTGAGAAAATGCTTACTCTGGATATTCAAAACCCTGGTAAATATGTTGATACAATTAATAAACTAATTGAAAATCACTGAATAGGCTGGTAATTGTTTTCTCTGAAAATGTAGCTTTACCGCTATTATACTTACTGGAAGCTTATGTTCTCCATGTTTACAGAACAAAAATAATTTTAAGAATCAGTTATGGAATAAGGCCGGAATAGATGATTGAAACAAAGAAAAGGGTACCATAGGAACTCTCCATGATTTTCAGGCTTTTCTAGGACTTAACATCTGACTTGGACCTACGTTATGATGCTTGTCAGGAGACTGCAGGCATGTGGAGGAGAAAGAGGAAAGCCAGCGGCTCTGTGCATGAACTTCTCTGGATGATGGTGTTCTCTCTACCCACTACCTTCTGAGCCATCTTTTCCTGGGCTTTCTTTTCTTTTTTATTTTTGGCCACAATGCGAAGCCTGTGGGATCTTAGTTCCCTGACCAGGGATTGAACCCAGGCCCTGGACAGTAGAAGCACGGAGTCCTATCCTGGGCTTTATTATAGCATGTGGAATGAGCTCTTTCACTAGAGGGCCCAACTTGCCCCTCTGCGCAGATGCACAGTGTGGAATTGCGTTCAAACTTCCCCTTGGAACCGAGAAGCTGGGTAGCTCTCTCCCCACACCCACACCCCTGATGCGCAACTCAGCTCCTGGGCCGTCACCAAAGCGTGGCCAGAATAGCCTTTATAGTAATACCACTGTTTTTATTCTAGCCCTTTCCTTTCTCTCTCTCCCTCTCTCTCTTTCTTATTCCAAAAATTTCACCCACCAGAGAAAAGCCACGTCAATCTCCTTCATCCCAATCTCAACTTGTCGCTGTAGATTCTTGTATCCTTTTCCTTCTTCCCTCCAGTTTACAGACCAACAAATCATCTCTCTTTCTTTCTTTTTTTTAATATATTTAAGAATATATTTTATTATTTATTTATTTATTTATTTATTTATTTATTTATGTATGTTTGGCTGCGTTGGGTCTTTGTTGCTGCGCGCGGGCTTTCTCTAGTTGTGGCGAGCAGGGGCTGCTCTTCGTTGCGGTGCGCGGGCTTCTCACTGCGGTGGCTTCTCTTGTTGCGGAGCACGGGCTCTAGGCGCGCGGACTTCAGGAGTTGTGATTCTTTCCACCGTGTCTTAGGTCCTTATTATGCTCTTTTAGGACTTGCTCCAACACTCAATCCCACTTTCTCAAATTTTTAACGTTTCTATTACCCTGGATAGTTGACCTTAGCTTGGGAACATGCATCATTTTCCTTTATCCTCAGAATACCCTCCCCTGACTCAGCAGTTCTGTCATTCTCTTATCTGACTGGTTCCCTGCACTCATGGGTCAGGTGCAGGTGTCTGTCTGCCCTCCTGGGTTCTGTTGTTAGAATACAATCACAAAGCTCCAAGCTAAATTAGATTCAAAGGGTCAGTTTTCTTTTCCAAAGTAAAGACTTTTGGGCTAATTGTTCTAGAGGATGCAGTTTGGAACTGAGGCCAAAAAAGAGATTGATGATACTTCTGAGAATAGAGTGGGACCTGAACGCCCTTTGCCCAGTTGTCCCAGGTGTAGGCAGAGAAAGTACGAGAACAAAAGAGCAGAGCTCTGACTGTCTGCCAGAGAGGGAGCTGTCTGGTCTGCTCACAGCCTAGGAACTAGAAGCAAGTCAGGTTCCCTGAACCTGAGGGCGGGGAACCCAGACACACCTGCTCTGAACTTGGGAGACAGTAATGCCCCCACTTCGTTTTTAACTTTATATCATGGAAATTTTCAAATAATCACAAAATAGAGAAATTAGCAAATGACCTCACATACCCATGGCTTAATTTCATCAATAATCAACATCTTACCAGTCTTGTTTCCTCTATCCCTTCCCACAATTTTTTCTAGAATATTCAAAAGTAAATCCTAGAAAACATAGTAGTTTCACCAATAAATGCTTCAACATTGATCTCTTTCAAAACATACAAAACCAAAACAAAATAAAAAATGGTTCCTTCACATTATTTAATATCTAATCCATATTTTCTTTCCACTGGTTGCCTCAGAAGTGCCTTTTACGGTTGCTTTTTTTTTTTTTTTTTTCTGAAATCAGGATCCAAACAAGGTCTATGTATTAACATTTGGTTGATATGTCTGTTAAATTTCTTTTCATCTATTAGAATTACCCCTCCCTTTATGTATCGCTGTTTATTTACTGAAGAAATCAAGCTGTTTGCCCTGTGAAATTTTCCACATTGTGGGTGTGGCTGTTTGAATTCCATTTAGGTGTTTATCATGATCCTTCACACCTTGTATTTGCTGTAACTTGGAAGGCAGAGCTAAAGGTTAGATTAGATACAGATTAGTTCCTCCCTCCCTCCCTCTGTCATCAGAGTCTCCAGGCTTTTTTGCTTTCATAGTTTTCCAGTCCTTGCTTATTGTTGCCATGATACACTAGGCTTTTCACAATGGTGACTTTGAAAGTTCTAACATTCTTCTGCTTTTGTTAGTCATGGCTTTTCTGTAAAGATCTTTGACTCGTCAACTACGTTTACCCCTTCCACTCTGAACATAGCTGCCACTGATCAGGTTTAGCTACTCCTTCACCTTTGGGAAGACACAAGGAAGGGATAGAAAGAGATATGGAAGTTGCCTCTCCATTGTTTCCTCCATGAGAGTGTAAGTGTTGACAGAAATTTCGACAGAATTGCCTTTTAACATGAGACAAAGTTTTGTTCTTTAACTCTTTGGGGCTGACAGCCATGCCTGTGATCTACAGGGTTGGCGCTGCCCCCTTGGGGAAGGAGGTCATCAGAGGAGCTTGCTTCCTGCTGCCAGGCTTCTCCTCCATACCCACCTGAGTGCCTTTGCGTGTCCTCTTGGGCCAGTGCAGGCCGTTTTGGTTTTCCCCCAGAGGTTCTGAGAAGGAGTAGAACAAGACATTAATAACTACAAGGCCACGTAACATTTGGGGTCAAACTTCATTTCCTGTTCTAATTTTATTCTTAAATTTTACCCAGCAACATCACTCAATATAATCTACCCGATATTAGATACTAGATTAGCCCAAATGATATCAAGTGATAGAAGAATAACAACATAAAAATGCCTGAAGGGTGAGAGCCCCTTGTGTTACTGAGTTCCCAGGAAGAAATTAAATCATAATACGCACTGATCTTTTTTTTTTTTAATTCTATTTTCTTTTCTGTGCTTTTATCTGAAAATTTTCTATGGATCCTGCCTTGTACTGTATGCAGTTCGCTACTAAGCCTATCCATTGAATTCCTAGTATCAGATATTGCTTTTTTTTTTTCATTTATAGGATGTACATTTGGTTCTCTTTATTAATTCTACCATGTCAGTGAATTTCTTTGTCTTTTAATCTATTTTGTCCACCTTTTCCAATATTTTCTAGAACTGAATAATCATAGTTATTTTAAAGTCCTCATCTTTCCATATCTGGATAACCTTCAGGTCTGCTTCCATTGACTGCCATCTTCCTCATATTTATTGGTCACATGATCCTGTCTCCTTGCATATCTATTAATTTTGACTGAATGACAGAAATTGCATGTGAAAGAATCAAAGAGGCTTCCCTGAGAGGTTTTTCTTTCAGTTGTTTTACTTGTCAATTGTCAAATTTCTATTTATCTCCACTGCTCTCTGAAGTTTGGCTACTCTCTTATTCACTAAATAAATCATTTTTTCCTTTAACTCTTTGAACATATTTAAATAGCTGCTTTAACATCTTTGTCTATTAAGTCCAGCGTCTGGCTTGTATTACTTTCCTCTGAATGCTGTAACAGTTAACACAAATTTAGTGGTTTCAGGCCACACAAACCTACTCCCTTTCAGAGGTCAGAAGTCTGAAACCAGTTTCACTGGGCTAATGTCAAAGAGCTGGCAGTCCTGCCTTACTTCTGGAAACTCCAGAGGGGAAGCCATTTCCTTGTGTTTTCTGTCTTCTATAAGCTAGCTACCTGCATTCCTTGGCTCATGGCCCCTCTTTGCTCTTCAAAGCCAACAGCGTATCATCTTCAAATCTCTCTGACCTGTGCTTTTACCTGAATATCTCCTCTCTCTGACTCTGATTCTCTTGCCTTCTTTTTTATTGTAACTTTTGCAATTCTGCAGGTAATTCAGGATAATCTCCTTATCTCAGAGTTTGTAATGGAATCACGTCTGCAAAGTCCATTTTACTATGGCATGTAACATGTTTACAGGTTCTGGGGATTAGGATGAGGACATTTTGGAAAGGTTATCATGCAGCCTATCACAGTGGTTTCTTAAAGGACAACCAGTGAAAACAACAATAATAACAATATTATGAATAAATCATTGTAGAGACTCTATATTCTATTATTGTCCTTTGAAGACTGTTGACTTTTCCTCTAACAGACACATCAATTACTTGCTAAGCACCTTGAAATTGTGTTGACTTGGTTTTACAATTTAAGGACAGATTTGTGAAAAGCCCAAGACGTTTTCCAAGCCCTTTTAAGAAGCAGGACCCAACTGCCAAATTCTGTTTTTCCTATGGTTTTATCCAGACTTGGTTTTAGAGTTTTTTTCAAAGCATGTCTAGAGTAGACCTTACTCTAGGGTATGGTCTTTATTCCTAAGGTACAGTTTTCTGTTGTCTCTGCAAAATGCGTTCATGGGGCATTAGGAGGTTTTTCCCCTCTAGCTGGGCATGAACACCAACGTTGACCACTAGTATCTCTGATGCCATAACAGCCTCTTTGTGGTTAATCTCAAGAAGGTTCTCTGGGGCTTCCCTGGTGGCACAGTGGTTGAGAGTCTGCCTGCCAATGCAGGGGACACGGGTTCGAGCCCTGGTCTGGGAAGATCCCACATGCCACGGAGCAACAAAGCCCGTGAGCCACGACTACTGAGCCTGCGCATCTGGAGCCTGTGCTCCGCAACAAGAGAGGCCGCGACAGTGAGAGGCCCACGCACCGCGATGAAGAGTGGCCCCCGCTCGCCACAACTAGAGAAAGCCCGCGCACAGAAACGAAGACCCAACACAGCCAAAAATTAATTAATTAATTAATTAATTTTTAAATAAAGAATCAGATTTATATTTAAAAAAAAAAAAAAAGAAGGTTCTCCATGCAAGCATGGCCCTTGGTCCAGGAGTCACAGGGAATCTCCATATATTTCTGCCCGTTCTCTCTCTATCACTGGTGCTCTGCTTCAAACGTTTTAGACACGCTGGCAATGTCAGACTGTGCCCTCTGCCTCCTCAGCTCAGTGGGACCACTGTGCTCCGGTTAGACTCCAGATCTCTATGCCATGGTCAGGAAGTTAAGCCTAAATGGCACTCTGGGGTGATTGTGGGGCTCACAGTCTTGCTTTGTCTGTCGTCCCATGCCTGAAAATGCTGAGTGCATATACTTTGCCCAGTTGTATTTTGTCAACAGCAAGAGAACCTCTCCCTTATGTCCTACTATAGTCTACGGCAGCTGAGGGAGCAGGACCCACGTGGAACGCTTCCTGCCTTTTCCACACCAAGAGAATGCTAAGCTATTGAGGTTGAACCAGGAAGATTCTTGTCATGAGGACAATGTCAAAAAAACCTATAATTAATACTCTCAGAAACATCCTTGAAACAAGCCAGGAGCTTCTAAAGGAATGATCATTCAAAGGACAAAAAAGAGCTCTTGTATACTAAGCTGGAGGAGATTAGCGAGGTTATTCCAAATGCCCTCCACTAACTGCCTACAACTTGATACGTCCTTTGCACCTTTGCACCGGGGAGTTGGGAATATTCCTGGCATCTTCTTTCAATTTGTCCTAACTGTTTGATATCTAGAAGAAAGTCTTAGAGGCTGGTAGTATGATGCCAGAGTTGTTTCCTGATTTCAGTGCAGGTGAAGCATTCACTGTTTTTTATTATTTTGTGTGCATTTGAGTCTAGGAAAGTGGGATTTTTCAAGGTGCACTTAAACCACTGAGTTTCTTGGAGTTGCTCTGTTTCCTTATTCTTATTTTGTCTCTGTGATTGCATATTATATGATACGTATAGGAGTATATGTTATATGATAACGTAATAGCATATAATTTGTTCTCCATGATTTGGGAATGTGCCCATAGCCTGATCATATTGTTTTTCTTTTTGGAAATGCTTGCTAACACTACATTAATGCTCCTAAATTATGCTTTTTGGATTAATCACAATACCTTCCACAAACATTTGAAAACTAAATATAGATGCATAAAATATTCTTTATTCAGTTTATATCTCTGCTTGTTGAATGCAGGGATTTAAAGAACAGAGGAATGCACAGCCTACATGTTTAGGATTATTTTTAATTTCTATTCAGGTTAACTAACACCAGCATCTTCTAAAGCCCTACTATGTGCAAAGTACTGTGCTATACCCTGGAGATATAAACCTTAGTAATAAACAATTCTGCTTTCAAAGATACTACAATCTTGCAAACTAACTGTGTTATTCTTATGTGCCTTTTAGGTTGAGTATTTATGTCGTGGTGCAATCAAATCTCAATGAAATGTTTATCAAGTTCTTTTCACCATTATAGTTTATGATTATTCTAGTTATATCTAAAGAGCTCAACCCAAAGGGAGCATTTCAGGAACATATATAATTATCTAAATCCCTCTCACCAATAACCCTAAAGTGTGTTCTAACTGGTAAATCCACAGAAATTTCCTAGGGTGCTAATTGTACATGGTGAAATGCCCCATTTATCTGTTTAAATCCACCTAGGAGATGAACAACACCATAGTATTTGGTATTAAATACTTAATATTATCCCATTATCGGAGGCAACATTTTTGGGGGGAGGGGGAAGCAACATTTTAAATATGTGAATCTCACACACAAAGCCAAGAAAAAATCTACATATGCACCACAAATGATGCCCTTGGTATCCAATAAACTACCTCCATCTTGCAAAACATTTTCTGATTCACATAACCCATCTAACAGTTTGAATAATAGTGCTGGTTTTTCCTCTAAATGCCGGGGCAAATCCGAATATTATTCATATTAAAGAATTAAAACAAGGCCAATCTTAAAGCTTCTATTCAAATTTTAACCATTCATTGTATATATATACCACATCTTTATCCATTCATTTGTCAATGGACATTTAGGTTGCTTCCATGTCCTAGCTATTGTAAATACTGCTGCAATGAACATTGGTGTATATATATACAATAGAATATTACTCAGCCATAAAAAGGAATGAAATTGAGTCATTTTTAGAGATGTGGATGGACCTAGAGTCTGTCATACAGAGTGAAGTAAGTCAGAAAGAGAAAAACAAATATTGTATATTAAATATTTGTGGAATCTAGAAAAATGGTACAGATGAACCAATCTGCAGGGCAGGAATAGAGATGCAGACACAGAAAATGGACGTGTGGACACAGAGGGGAAGGGGGGACAGGATGAATTGGGAGATTAGGTTTGACATATATACACTACCAGGTGTAAAACAGTTAGCTAGTGGGACCGTGCTGTATAGCACAGGGAGCTCAGCTCGGTGCTCTGTGATGACCTAGATGGGTGGGATGGGGGGGTGGGAGGGAGGTCCAAGAGGGAGGGGTTATCTGTATACATATAGTTAATTTGCTTCGTTGTACAGCAGAAACAGACACAGCATTGTAAAGCAACTATACTCCAATTTAAAAAAAATTTCTTTTAACCATTCATGAAAGCACTGCTGAAGTTCAGCTTTTGTGAATTTTTCTCTAACCACTCAGTCTAAGATAGTCAGTCCTACAAATTCTTTTTCTTATTCATGAAGCCCTTTGGGCGCTTTGTCTTATAGGACTTGGATTATCACTCTTCCGTGTCCATGTGTTCTTTTTCTCCCCAGTGAGATTATTAACTCCCCCAGCGCAAGGTCACATCGTGTTTCCAGCTCTTAGCAATATGCTAGAAGGCATGAATATAGAACAACAGCAAGCACAAGCCTCTTTTAGAATGCGAAATACCTGCTTTTTAATCCCTATTCTTACTCAACCAATTTCTGGATATAGGAAATTCATGCTTAAATGGAGCCTTTGGATCGCCTTTGAAGGCAAGGGAAAAAACTTCTGTTTCTGCTAACATAGTAGATTAACTCTACTGCACAACCTTCCAATTGGAACTGGTGAAAATGGCTAAATAAAATATTTTCATAAACACCTATAAAATGCTCACTGAGCTGGTAAGAAACTAAAGAATCCACAAAGGGAAAAATTAAATATAAAAACGGAAAGCTAGAAGTTGGCAGGCAGCAAAAGCAGCAATTTTCCAAATAGTATCTGCAAAATCCTGGTGCTATTGAGGCTAAGCTTTTGAGACTAAGAAATCTGTGTCGGGAAGAGTAGGGTGATCAGACCTCCTGGTTTACCCAGGAGAGTACTAGTTAACGTCTGCTGCTCAGGTGTAATCATTCATTGAACCCACTTTTATTCTTAAAAGTGTATGGAATGATGCATGCTCATCCTAAGTATAAAAGACAGGACATAATGTATGGAACTCAAAAAGGTATGGGTTCTAATAGGAGATCTTTGCAAAATTCTGTACATCAGTGTTAGGGGGAATATTAAATAAGACTACAAAGCAGAAAGGAACAGCATGTAAAATAGTCTGCATTTACTTTGACACTGGATGGAAGGAAAATGAATTTGCCCCTGAGAAATCATCGTCAGCATCAAGCGCTCATGTAAATTTGTTGTTACCTGCATGTTAAAACTGAAGTTCAAGTGGAGAATTGAATTTAAAGTGATTTCCAGATGGGTAGGACTTCCAGGCAACTGGCAGAAGCATATGCAAAAACTCTCTGAGGGAACACGACTTTAACCTAGGTCTCCAAGAATTCCTATTGGTAAAATTTCCAAGGAAAATGAGAAGCACATGTAAAAATAAATCACAGGAAGTGTCAACAAAAGGGCACAATGGGCGAAATACATCAGAATTAGAGGACAGAAGAAGCAGACTGTCAAAGATTTCATATGTGAGAAATATCAGACCTTAATTGCAAGATGGAATGTTTATCTTCTGTAAGAAATTGAGTCTTGAGAAGAAGAGTGATGGAAGTGAGACTATAATATTATTAAGCAAAAACCCCCCAGACTTCTAGAACTAACAAACATAATCAATTAAAATAAAAATTTTGATGGATAGGTAAAACAGGAGACCTGACACAGAAAAAGAAAATTAATAAATTGGACATGAAATAAGAAAAAAACTATCTGGAATGCAACCCAAAGCAGCAAGGAAATGAAAAATTTGAAAGAGTTTGGCCTTGAGGAGAAGGTGAGAAGGCCCAATATGTATCTGAGCAGATTTTCAGAAGGTGATAAAAAAGAGGCTGGGGAAAATAATAAAAACAGTTGGGTAATGAGGTCACATGTTTATTGTATTAATTGACAAGCAAACAAATAGATTATAGAAAGGAAGGCTTTGTATAGAACAGTGATGACAATCTGTTCTAAACCAAGGATATGATTAATTCAATTCTGTTCACCTGGGAGTTATAGAAGTTGATAGATAGATATCAATTAATCCAAATGAAATCAAGAAAGAGGAAGGAAAAAGAAATAGAAAAGTGGGACAAATAAGGCCATAAAATAAAATGGAAAAACAAACACAAATATGTCAATAATCACAATAAATGTGAAAAAACTACATATTCCAATCTAATGTGTAGATTTTCAGACCACACTTTAGTATAATCTGTTCTCTTTTATTTATTTTATTTTAATTAATAAGTTAATTTATTTGGCCATGCCATGCAGCATGTGGGATCTTAGTTCCCTGACCGAGGATCAAACCCGTGCCCCCTGCATTGGAAGCACAGAGCCTTAACCACTGGACTGCCAGGGACGTCCCTCTCTGCTCTTTTAAAGAGACACATCTACAATATAAAACAACTTTCTAACTTACAAAGGAATAAAAAAATGAAACATACTTGTAACAATGAAGGCAATAGAAATTGTCCCAATACAATAGAAGTTCATTACTCATGTAAAAAATCATTGTAGGTGTTTCTGGTCAGAAAGTAGCTAATGTCTACACAGTGATTCAGGGGCCCAAATGCATTTCAACTCTTTACTTCTCCACTGCCTAGGGCTTTGGGGTCTTCTTCTTAACCCCCCTTTTCTAACCACCTTTCTTACATCCCATTGGCAGTAACTGATCACAGCTCTTTCCAAATGGTCTGGTTGTAGATCTTCATTATCTGGCTATTTAGGAATTAAAAGGCTAGTTATCTGGCAACTGTCCCAACCTTAATACATAAAGACAGAGCAAATTAAAGATAACTTCAATATAAATGCTCCTTCAGAAAAAGGAAACGATAGAGACAATAGTCATAAGAATTCTGGGGGCTTCCCTGGTGGCGCAGTGGTTGAGAATCTGCCTGCCAATGCAGGGGACACGGGTTTGAGCCCTGGTCTGGGAAGATCCCACATGCCGCGGAGCAACTAGGCCCATGAGCCACAACTACTGAACCTGCGTGTCTGGAGCCTGTGCTCCACAAGAAGAGAGGCCACCATAGTGAGAGGCCCGCGCACCGCGATGAAGAGTGGCCCCCACTTGCCGCAACTAGAGAAAGCCCTAGCACAGAAACGAAGACCCAACATAGCAATCAATCAATCAATCAATCAATCTTTAAAAAAAAAAAAAAGAATTCTGAAATCCTGCCATGGAGGCATTGTAAAGGCCCTGTGCCTTCCCTGTGGTGGACATTTCTTGATTAAAACTCAATTCTGCTCTTTAGAAGAAACTTCCTTTCCACTGTTCCCCACTGTCCTGAAGATTCTACTTGATTCTCCTCTAAGGCAGTGGTTTCCAGGTTTAGCAAGCGTCAGAATCCCCTGGAGGGCATGTTACAACACAGATTGATGGGCATCAGCCCTAGAATTTCCGCATAATTTGTATTTCTGACAAGTTCCTGGGTGATGGTGAGGCTGCTTGTTTGGGGACCACACTTTGGGAGAACCACTGCCCTAAGTCGCCATCTGAAATGGGCTGGAGGAATATGACCTCTTTGAGGGCACACCATTTTCACTACCAGCTTCCCACTGGGACAAGTTTGGACACATGAGGGCTATTTTATAGCCACAGGCTTTTTAAAGCCAGACTGCAGTTTATTTAGCAAGACAATTCTCACAGATACTTAGCAGGCTTCGCATCTATTTGCTTCCAGTAAATCCCATGTATGGATAACCACGTTAGTGCTTTCCCAGACACAATTCTCACTCTGATTCATACGCTTGCTTTCTGCTCCCCACCTCCCATGATTGTGTCTTTCACTGCAGTGGAGGTACCTTGGGGCCATCTCATAAAAGAACCAACCTTGAGTTGGAAAAAAGTAACCTTAATCGGTTCTTTGGCACGAGATCAAATCCCTTCATGTAACTGAGAACTCCTAATGGACTTTTGTTGCTCAAAGTTCTTTTCATTCTAATTTTTAAATCCTGGTTTAAAGTGCAGAAACAGTCAGCTTTGCCAATTCTTGAAACTCTATAGTTCTGGACTCTTTCCATTCTTTTCCATCTCTGCTCCCAAGCCAACCACTTCTTGCTGGGACTCATCTTTTCCTTTTTACACCTTGCTATAAGCAGTGAGTAGAAACCAACACATGCACTAACATTTCTAGCTCTTTCCAGATAGTTCTTGCAGAGCTACATATCTGCTAGGCACTTGATCTGCTTTAAAAATTACAGCAGGCAAATTTTTATGCTGCCATAAAAAAAAGCTCTGTACTTCTGTCTTGCTTTATTTTTCCTTGCTGCCTGCCACCCATCCACAGTGCCAAAGCTGCACATTTTAGAATTTGTTAAGGCAGCTTCCCACTTCAAGATACTAATTTCCATATCTGTTAGGGTAATAGTAGCAGATGAAACAAAATAGCCCCTCAATGGAGTGGCTCACGCAATAGAATTCTTTTGTTGCTCAAGTGACTGCCCAACATAGGGGTTCCTGGTTGGCAGGCTATTTACCTATGTGCAGTGATTCAAACATCTATGTTCCTTCCACCTGTGGCTTCACCAAATCCAGAGTTCTTGCATCTCTGTGGATGAGGAAAGAGAGAAGGCACACACTTCTTATGTAAGTACCACATCACTTCTACACGCAATCCATTGGCAAGAACTAGTCATATGGATCCATCTATCACTGGTTCTTTTTTTTTTTTTTTTTTCCTTTGGCCATACTGCTCAGCTCATGGGATCTTAGTTCCCCAACCAGGGATCGAACCCAGGCCCCCTGCAGTGGAAACGTGGAGTCTTAACCACTGGACTGTCAGGGAAGTCCCATATGGCTCCATCTAGATGCAGAAATGGATTAACTGATTGCTGATTGAGCAGCTGTTTCCCAACAACAATTCTATCCTCTGGAGAGGGGCAGGGGCATGGAATCTTGGCTGGCAGTTAGCTTTCTTTGCCACAAATATGAAAGACAATACAGAAACACTTTAGCAGATTTAGGAGCCTATCTTTAAAATTTGGGGACGAACAGGATTTTTAAATAAGCCACAAAAAATACAAACCATATATAAAATGTTGATAAATTCAACTACATACAAAATTTAGAGCTTCTGTTCATCAAAATACACCATAAAGAGAACAAAAAGACAGGTCTCAAACTGTCTTTGAAGGCTGTCTGCCAAAGACTTTGGCTATATAAACAGCTGACCCTACATATCCAAAATATATTAAAAACTCTTACAAGTGAATAAAAGATAATTCAGTAGAAACAGTAAGTAAAAATGCATAGATAGCTATTTCCAGAAGATATAGCATGAACGGCCAACAGATTTACGGAAAGCTGTTTAACTCGCTAGAACTCAGAGGAATGCAAAATTGAACTGCAGTGAGTTGCCATTTTACTTCCATCAGATGGGTAAGTGTTTAAAAGTTGGTTAATAAGAAGTGTCAGTAAGGAGATGTAGTGAAGTGAATTCTCTTAAAGTACTGTTAGGAAAGGACATTTACACACTAATTTGTAAAACAGTTTGGCATTACCTCTTAAAGGTAGTGGGTACAAGGGTGTTTGCTTTTTCATTATTCAATAGTAAACTGTGTGTGTGTGTGTGTGAGAGAGAGAGAGAGAGAGAGAGAAATCTATTTCACAATTAAACATTTAAAACAATAATATTTTGAAATTACACTGTAAGAATTACGGAAAAGATGGTCTTGGTGGTCCCACCTTAATTGCATTGGACACGTTCTGTAACATATTATCCTGCTTCTTCCTCCTGCACATATTTAGAAATGGTCTTCTGTTTCATCACTGTACAAGCAGTGGATAGCATTACTTCTTAGATTAACGTGAAATGCCAATCTGAACAAATCCACCTCATCATTTTAATCTTTTGAGGATTGGTAGATAAAGGGGTGTGAGGGTAGAGCTATGAAATCTTTTCCATCCCTACATGCTATCCTCTGGAGGAAACTCACGGAGGAAGCATACCTTCTGTTTATGTCAGAGGGGTTAATTGAGAAGAGTTGGTGTCATTTCTAATAATTACTAGGGATCAAAATTTACAGAAGGCACGATGAGGGCCTGGCAGCTGTACCAAAATAAGTCTTCCTTGAACCACATAGCAGCAGCTGTTACCTCTCAGAACAATCTTCCAAATCACCTTGGCTTTCTGAAAGCCCAACCATGAGAAAAGCCTGATTCCTACCGAGTTCACTGGACAGGAAGAAGGGCCCCAGCAAATGCCATACGGCTCTACCCAGTGGCTTTAAAAACTGACACGACTCTTTCCATTTCTCCAGGAGTGAATTTTGAAGCTTCTTCTCTAGGATCCAGAATTTAAGGACAGAAATAGGCTCTTCTTTGTTAACTTTCAAAAGAAATAACCAATTCTCATAATAAACTATCAAGCATACTGTAAATGGGACAGAACTTCAAACAGCTCCATGTTGGGAAGCACAGGAAAAGAGGTTGGAAAAATAAAGCAAAGTTTGAAACTGTCTTTGTGGAATGGGAGGTAACGTCGTCCTAGAATCCCCCTCTCTCAGAGAGACACCCCAGAAACCACTTCCAGTACTACAGTGAGTGCAGAGCAATCCCCCTCAGGTGAAATTTTGCTACCTAACTGCACATGACCTTGCTTCCAATGCCAGAAACAAAACACTAACCACTAGAGGGCATAGAAAACCTTATTAGAAATAAAAGTGCCTCAGAGAAAACAATCAGTACCTGAAAAAATGAAACGCTTGAAATGTTCTCTTAGCCAGATACAGCTTGGAAAGGCAAAGTGAGGATGCATTTTTAAAAAACAATCTCTTCCGGACTTCCCCGGTGGCTCAGTGGTTAAGAATCTGCCTGCCAATGCAGGGGACATGGGTTTGAGCCCTGGTCCAGGAAGATCCCACATGCCGTGGAGCAACTAAGCCCGTGCGCCACAACTACTGAGCCCACGTGCCACAACTACTGAAGCCGGAGCGCCTAGAGCCCGTGCTCCGCAACAAGAGAAGCCACCGCAATGAGAAGCCCACGCACCACAAAGAAGAGTAGCCCCTGCTCGCTGCAACTAGAGAAAACCTGCGTGCAGCAACGAAGACCCAGCGCAGCCAAAAATAAATAAATAAGTAAACAATTTTTAAAAAGATACAATCTCTTCCTATAAAATCTGATTCTCCTTTTGGAATATGAATTAAACAAGCAAAATCAGTAAATGTACCTATTTTCCCATTGATGTGAAGCAATTTCTAACCTATCTTACAATTTAGATTAACCCGCAGACATCAGTGTCTTTTTCAAAAGAATTTCATCCAGAAGGGTCCTTTGTAAATAGTAATGTAGTGGCTATTAAAGATTACAGCATCTTTGGCTTACAAAACCAACACTTGCCTAACTTACTCTGCTTAGAAAAGATTCCAAAGGAGTCCTGCATCAGAAGAGATGGGGTCTAGTGTGTGGAGATTTTGTTTGGGAAATAGTATGATCCTCTCTTTTAGGAATTTGACTGTGCCCTGGGCTCACTGGGCTATAAGGTAATGATCATGTGGCTGGCTAATCCTTCCATTGGTTGGTTTTTGGCCCTGGTTTGCGTTGTGATGCATAGGTGATGGTGGCTGTTGGTGATGTTTGTCTTGTCTGTGTGTCTCTCTCCAGAATGTAAGAAATGCATATCAGCTTTGGAGTCCTGCTTTGTGATAAAAATGAATTATTAGGTCACACTACAACTTCCCTTGCCAACCACATTCCTCCTGTGTCTGCTGAAGTACCAATTATCTCCATATTACCAAAACCACTGGGGACTACCAGCTAACTCTTAATAAACATTGATGCACAAGGAAGACGTGAGCTTCCCGGGGACCGCACCTGCCTGGGAAAGGATGGAGAAGAGTACGTGGGCTGGAAGGAGATGCGGAAGGAAATTTCGTTTATTCCATATATATTATATATATAATAGATATTCCATATATATTATATATATATATATAGCTATAATAATATTATAATATATAGCTATATATATTATATTATATATTATTAATATTATATATTATATATATTATATATATATAATTTTTCATATTAATAAACTGAAGTGCAGATAGCAACTGAGATCACACAACTAATAAATGTTGGAGTCCGGGCTTGAACCCAGTGTCTGTGGGCTTAACTTCTACACATGGTGCCAAAGATTCTATGATGGCTCCTAAGGAGCTCTGTCCAGGACTCCGCTGGTTCTATGTGCATCCAGTTAATATATGACTAATGGCAAACTGACTTAAAGGCATCAATATTTGCTCATTTTAGAAATTACAACTGTGCCCTCTCTCACCTTGCATCAGTCTCCCCACTGCAAAACAGGCAGATCTACCATCATTTAAATAGGTTCGAAACAACCAACCCACTCCTGTTCTTCCAAAAGATAGCTCTTCCTGACTGGAGTTTCTTAAACACAATCAGATAATTGCTTCTAGCAGATAAACAGAAACTGTAATATTTTCCTTCCAAATAATTGCATTTTAATCAATTGATTGGACTGAGCCTTCATTGTCAATTGCTACTCGATAGCTTATGTTGACCACCTTTAAACTGCCAGATATAGAGAGAATGGGATGTTGATATTTTTTGCTTATATTGGCATGTTTGTGTTCACAGACACTGGAAACTTTTTTAATAACATAATTACATAAATGTCTGCACACACTGTATATACACCCAAGTAGTAATTTCAAAACACATCATAATTTTTAGAACAGATGCAACACAACTGCCAGATGAATCAGAACAAGCCATTGTTTGGTGCCATGAGCATACTTCTCTTAATTTGCTTTTTTTTTCTCACCTAGGTGTTAAACGACTGTCATTATTTGTGTCGTCTCCAGAGCCTAATCAAGCTCATTCATAGCACGTAATATCCTTCCACAATAGAACATAACTTTTATTAGTTTCCGTAAGCTTGGTGAAAAGCTTAGATTCATAGAATATTAAAGCTGGAGAGGCCCTGAGGGACCACCTAGTTTATCCCCCTAATTTTACAGGTGGGGAAATTACTGGTATGTGGTTCACAGTGGGGAAGGGAGGCAAGGATCTGGAATGGGGGAAAGACAGTATTTCTGTTTCTTTTTCTAAATTTCCTTGCCAATTCTGGTAACTCAGTTTCTCTGGAATTCTTTTTTCTTCTGTTTTCTTTGATCTCCATCCCTTTCTCTCAGTCTTGGCATCAACTGAAACATGGGTCACAGATCTGTCTCCTTCATACTCCAAAAGTTCCAATCATGTGATGCTACCACCAGAGGGAGGAGATTTTCACTGGGGAGGAGTGGAGGATGCCATGGTGGGATTACGTCTCCTGACCACATGGTAGATGAATTTAAATTGAACCTAGGATTCCTCTTTCATAAGAGTCTCTCTGCCGATTCTGGCGATGTCCATCTCCACCTCCCACCATACTCCCTTTATCTCTTCAACCCACCTTTGACCTCTCTCCCCTCTGTTCTCTCCCAGCTCTATATATCTTTTTAGGGTCACTGTCTCTGTGTTGCTTTTGCTAACCCGTCCCCTCTGGGGCCTTACTTTCTGTTAGCTTCAGCTTTTCAGTGCATTTTCCTAAATAAAAACACTTCTTTCCCAAACAGAAACTCTGGTGCCAACAGCAAAGCAATAATATATTTTTTTTTTACCCAGTTATATCATAACTGAAATATGTTTAACAAGCCTTTCGAATAACTAGGTGAAAGTGCTTAATTCTACCAGGGATAGCTGGGTAAGGCAACATTTACTCTGGAAAATGAAGGAGGCAAGACTGGGGAGGAAAGCACACCAAGCAAATAGAGCCATCTGGAGGTGAATACATATAGAACAAGTGGAAAACTGTAGGGCATGGAGGGTGCCTGGATTTCACATTTCCTGTGGCAGTGCGAGAAAATGATGTAGGAGCAGATAGCACAGGGTCTTTTATATCATCGTAATGTATTTAGATGGGTACCAGGATCTGTTCTTCTGGTTCTTTAACCCCTCTCCTAAACATACTTACTCTCCATCCACTCTTGTACCACTGTAGTCCAGGCTGCCATATCTTTTTCTTGGACTACTACACTGTTTTGAGGTACAGATACAAGTGAGAACATGATACATTAAGAAAATGGATTGTAAACTCAGGACAGAGTAAAAATGTGTGGAAGAGTGATAGGAGATAAGCTGGAGAGATAAACAGGCACCAAGACTATTTCCAAGGTCAACTTTGCATCTACTCAACTCTCTTTTAGATCCCAGCTAACTAATGATCTACCCAAATCTATCTATTCAACCGCTAGGAGGGAGCATTCCACCACCAAAATCTTTTTCCCATGCCCCTCTGAAAAATACACGAATGAATAAAGATTCTAGTAGATTTCCAGTGTAGCATAAATTTCATTACAAAAACAAATATCAAAATTACAATATTGTATTGATAGAGATCAAAGAAACTAGTAGAGACGCTCCATGTTTACAAGAACGGGTTGTAATAACGTTTAGTTATTCCAGGCCATCTGTGCGAACATGAAAATAGCCTCATTACATGTAAACACATAATAATAGTAGTTATTAAAATTTGATTCTCTTTGTAGTGTACTCAAACAAAATGAGAAGCAGAGATGTTAAGGTACATTTTCTATGGATGCAGAATCAGGGAAATAATTAAATGCAAAAAAAAAAAAAAAAAAACCTAGAGTTTGAAAATTCTTTCTAGGATATCTGAAATTTGTATTAGAAAATCCAAGATGGCCCATAGATTAACCTAACTATTGTCCTAAACTTCATCACCCAGAGTTGACCATGTCTTATACAAGAAGGTCCACAGTCGCTGAAATCAGCAGGCTGTCTTTGGAAGGGTTCTCTCCATACCTTGCTGTGCTGTCGTACTGATTGAGTGAGTCTGTCAAAGACCCTGACATCTACTAAGCCCCTAATAAGTGGTAGCTCCCTGCCCTTGATTGGGTGGGGAAAGGGCTCTACTACCTCCACTGGATTTTTACTATTGCAAGTTATGTTGTGATTCTCATGTGGTTGTGTTAAAATATAGCAACACTTTTTTGGGTCCCTAGTCTCTGCCAGGTACTCTGCACAATATTTTTCATATTCAATTTCAATAACCCCAGCTATTGAATGAGTGCTCAGGACTATAGAATTTATAAGCTAAAGAGCCAACATTTAGTTCAGCTTTTTGGTTCTCCAAAGCTAGCATTCCTCTTGCACCTTCCTGTTCTCATGCCGTCAGGTTTTCCCATGGGACTCGTAAGGTAGTTGGAGCCTGAAAGACTTTTCTTTGACAAACATTGAAAAAAGATGCCCAATAGTTTGAATCATCTAAGTTTCAGTTTCGTGGTTGAAGCAACCTTCCTACTCACTCATTCACATTTGAAATTCCTACGAATACAGGTAGTCCTCATTTTGCAGATGCAAACTGAAACCATGAAAAGCGATTTTAATAATCAGTGGGGTGAACAGAAAGGCTCCTGTTCCCAGGAGACACACAGGGTCCTGCTCGGTTTCAGTACTCGTTTGTTACAGAGGTCCAATTGGTGATAGGATTTGGAGAAAAGGAGAATATACAGACCAGAGGACCTAGCAAGCCATGAGGCTGCAGGGTCTTGGTGCTCCGTCCAGGTGTCAGGCCTGAGCCTCTGAGATGGGAGAGCCAAGTTCAGGACATTGGACCACCAGAGACCTTCCAGCCCCATGTAATATCAATTGGCGAGAGCTCTCACAAGATCACTGTCTTAATACTAAGACCCAGCTCCACTCAACAACCAGCAAGCTCCAGTGCTGGACACCCATGCCAAACAACTAGCAAGACAAGAACACAACACCACCCATTAGCAGAAGGGCTGCCTAAAATCGTAATAAGTTCACAGACACCCCAAAACACACCACCGAACGTGGTCCTGCCCACCAGAAAGACAAGATCCAACCTCATCCACCAGAACACAGGCACCAGTCCCCTCCACCAGGAAGCCTACACAACCTACTGAAACAACTTTACCCACTGGGGCAGACACCAAAAACAACAGAAACTACGAACCTGCAGCCTGCAAAAAAAAAGACCCCAAAGACAGTGAGAAGGCAGAGAAATACGCAGCAGAAGAAGGAGCAAGGTAAAAACCCACCAGACCAAACAAATGAAGAGGAAATAGGCAGTCTACCTGAAAAAGAGTTCAGAGTGATGATAGTAAAGATGATCCAAAATCTTGGAAATAGAATGGAGAAAATACAAGAAACGTTTAACAAGGACCTAGAAGAACTAAGAGCAAACAAACGATGATGAACAACACAATAAATGAAATTAAAAATTCTCTAGAAGGAATCAATAGCAGAATAACTGAGGCAGAAGAACGGATAAGTGACCTGGAAGATAAAATAGTAGAATTAACTATCGCAGAGCAGAATAAAGAAAAAAGAATGAAAAGAATGGAGGACAGGCTCAGAGACCTCTGGGACAACATGAAATGCACCAACATTCGAATTATAGGGGTCCCAGATGAAGAAGAAAAAAAGAGAAATATTTGAAGAGATGATAGTTGAAAACTTCCCTAATATGGGAAAGGAAATAGTCAGCCAAGTCCAGGAAGCACAGAGAATCCCATACACGATAAATCCAAGGAGAAACATGATAAGACACATATTAATCAAACTATCAAAAATTAAATACAAAGAAAAAATATTAAAAGCAGCAAGGGAAAAGCAACAAATAACATACAGGGAATCCCCATAAGGTTAACAACTGATCTTTCAGCAGAAACTCTGCAAGCCATAAGGGAGTGGCAGGACATATTTAAAGTGATGAAAGGGAAAAACCTACAACCAAGATTACTCTACCCAGCAAGGATCTCATTCAGATTCGACAGAGAAATTAAAACCTTTACTGACAAGCAAAACCTAAGAGAATTCAGCACCACCAAACCAGCTTTACAACAAATGCTAAAGGAACTTCTCTAGGCAGGAAACACAAGAGAAGGAAAACACCTACAAAAACAAACCCCAAACAATTAAGAAAATGGTAATAGGAATATACATATTGATAATTACCTAAAATGTAAATGGATTATGTGCTCCAATCAAAAGACATAGACTGGCTGAATGGTTACAAAAACAAGGCCCATATATATGCTGTCTACAAGAGACTCACTTCAGACCTAGGGACACATACAGACTAAAAGTTAGGGGATGGAAAAAGATATTCCATGCAAATGGAAATCAAAAGAAAGCTAGAGTAGCAATTCTCATATCAGACAAAGTAGACTTTAAAATAAAGACAATTACAAGAGACAAAGAAGGACACTATATAATGATCAAGGGATCAATCCAAGAAGAAGATATAACGATTGTAAATATTTATGCACCCAACATAGGAGCACCTCAATACATAAGGCAAATGCAAACAGCCATAAAAAGGGAAATCGACAGTAACACAATCATAGTAGGGGCCTTTAACACCCCACTTTCACCAATGGACAGATCATCCACAATGGAAATAAATAAGGAAACACAAGCTTTAAAGGACACATTAAACAAGATGGACTTAATCGATATTTATAGGACATTCCATCCAAAAACAACAGAATACACTTTCTTCTCAAGTGCTCATGGAACATTCTCCAGGATAGATTGTATCTTGGGTCACAAATCAAGCCTTGGTAAATTTAAGAAAATTGAAATCATATCAAGTATTGTTTCTGAACAAAATGATATGACACTAGATATCAATTACAGGAAAAAAACTGTAAAAAATACAAACCCATGGAGGCTAAACAATACACTACTAAATAATCAAGAGATCACTGAAGAAATCAAAGAGGAAATCAAAAATTATCTAGAAACAGATGACAATGAAAACATGGCAACCCAAAAACCTATGGGATGCAGCAAAAGCAGTTCTAAGAGGGAAGTTTATAGCAATCAATCCTACCTCAAGAAACAAGAAAAATCTCAACTAAACAACCTAACCTTACACCTAAAGCAATTAGAGAAAGAAGAATTAAAAAACCCCAAAGTTAGCAGAAGGAAAGAAATCATAAATATCAGATCAGAAATAAATGAAAAAGAAATGAAGGAAACAATAACAAAGGACAATAAAACTAAAAGCTGGTTCTTTGAGAAGATAAACGAAATTGATGAACCATT
Organism: Balaenoptera ricei; assembly: GCF_028023285.1. Classification (NCBI taxonomy): domain Eukaryota; kingdom Metazoa; phylum Chordata; class Mammalia; order Artiodactyla; family Balaenopteridae; genus Balaenoptera; species Balaenoptera ricei. The sequence goes on along the minus strand of NC_082656.1, from coordinate 70,773,728 downwards.
AGCCAGACTCATCAAGAGAAAAAGGGAAAAGACTCAAATCAACAGAATTAGAAATGAAAAAGGGGAAGTAACAACTGACACTGCAGAAATACAAAGGATCATGAGCGATTACTACAAGCAACTCTATGGGAATAAAATGGACAACCTGGAAGAAATGGACAAATTCATAGAAAAGCACAACCTTCCGAGACTGAACCAGGAAGAAATAGAAAATATAAACAGACAAATGACAAGCACTGAAATTGAAGCTGTGCTTAAAAATCTTCCAACAGGGCTTCCCTGGTGGCGCAGTGGTTGAGAGTCTGCCTGCCAATGCAGGGGACACGGGTTCGAGCCCTGGTCTGGGAGGATCCCACATGCCGCGGAGCGACTAGGCCTGTGAGCCACAATTACTGAGCCTGCGCGTCTGGAGCCTGTGCTCCGCAACAAGAGAGGCCGTGATAGTGAGAGGCCCGCGCACCGCGATGAAGAGTGGCCCCCGCTTGCCGCAACTAGAGAAAGCCCTCGCACAGAAATGAAGACCCAACACAGCCAAAAATAAATAAATAAAAAATTAAAAAAAAAAAAAAAATCTTCCAACAAACAAAAGCCCAGGACCAGATGGCTTCACAGGCAAATCCTATCAAACATTTAGAGAAGAGCTAACACCTATCCTTCTCAAACTCTTCCAAAATATAGCAGAGGGAGGAACACTCCCAAACTCATTCTACGAGGCCACCATCACCCTGATACCAAAACCAGACAAAGATGTCACAAGAAAAGAAAACTATAGGCTCATATCACTGATGAACATAGATGCAAAAATCCTCAACAAAATACTAGCAAACAGAATCCAACAGCACGTTAAAAGGATCATACACCACGATAAAGTGGGCTTTATCCCAGGAATGCAAGGATCCTTCAATATATGCAAATCAATCAATGTGATACACCATCTTAACAAATTGAAGGAGAAAAACCGTATGATCATCTCAATAGATGCAGAAAAAGCTTTTGACAAATTCAATACCCATTTATGATAAAAACCCTCTAGAAATTATGCATAGAGGGAACTTACTTTAGCATAATAAATGCCATATATGACAAACCCACAGCCAACAGCATTCTCAATGGTGAAAAACTGAAACCATTTCCACTAAGATCAGGAGCAAGACAAGGTTCTCTAGTCTCACCACTCTTATTCAGCAGAGTTTTGGATGTTTTAGTCACAGCAATCAGAGAAGAAAAAAAAATAAAAGAAATCCAAATCAGAACAAAAGAAGTAAAACTGTCACTGTTTGCAGATGACATGATACTATACATAGAGAATCCTAAAGAGGCTACCAGAAAACTACTAGAGCTAATCCATGAATTTGGTAAAGTAGCAGGATACAAAATTAATGCCCAGAAATCTCTTGCATTCCTATACACTAATGATGAAAAATCTGAAAGAGAAATTAAGGAAACACTCCCATTTACCATTGCAACAAAAAGAATAGAATACCTAGGAATAAACCTACCTAAGGAGACAAAAGACCTCTAGACAGAAAACTATATGACACTTATGAAAGAAATTAAAGATGATACAAACATATGGAGAGATATACCATGTTCCTGGATTGGAAGAATCAGCATTGTGAAAATGACTCCACTACCCAAAGCAATCTACAGATTCAATGCAATCCCTATCAAACTACCAATGGCATTTTTCACAGAAATAGAACCAAAAATTGCACAATTTGTATGGAAACACAAAAGACCCCGAATAGCCAATGCAATCTTGAGAAAGAAAAATGGAGCTGGAGGAATCAGGCTCCCAGGCTGCAGAGTATAATACAAAGCTACAGTAATCAAGACAGTATGATACTGGTACAAAAACAGAAATATAGATCAATGGAACAGGATACAAATCCCAGAGATAAACCCATGCACATATGGTCACCTTATCTTTGATAAAGGAGGCAAGAATATACCATGGAGAAAAGATACCCTCTTCAGTAAGTGGTGCTGGGAAAACTGGACAGTTACATGTAAAAGAATGAAATTAGAACACTCCTTAACACCATACACAAAAATAAACTCAAAATGGATTCAACACCTAAATATAAGGCCAGACACTATCAAACTCTTAGAAGAAAACATAGGGAGAACACTCTATGACATAAATCACAGCAAGATCCTTTTTGACCCACCTCCTACAGAAGTGGAACTAAAAACAAAAATAAACAAATGGGACTTAATGAAACTTAAAAGCTTTTGCACAGCAAAGGAAACCATAAACAAGACGAAAAGACAACCCTCAGAATGGGAGAAAATATTTGCATACGAAGCAACTGACAAAAGATTAATCTCCAAAATATACAAGCAGCTCATGCAGCTCAATATCAAAAAAACAAAAAACCCAATCCAAAAATGGGCAGAAGACCTAAATAGACATTTCTCCAAAGAAGATATATAGATTTCCAACAAGCACATGAAAGGATGCTCAACATCATTAATCATTAGAGTAATACAAATCAAACCTGCCATGAGGTATCACCTGACACTGGTCAGAATGGCCATCATCAAAAAATCTAGAAACAGTAAATGCTGGAGAGGGTGTGGAGAAAAGGGAACCCTCTTGCCCTGTTGGTGGGAATGTAAATTGATACAGCCACTATGGAGAACAGTATGGAGGTTCCTTAAAAAACTAAAAATAGAACTACCATACGACGCAGGAATCCCACCACTGGGCATATACCCTGAGAAAACATAATTCAAAAAGAGTCATGTATCACAATGTTCATTGCAGCACTATTTACAGTAGCCAGGACATGGAAGCAACTTAAGTGTCCATCGACCGATGAATGGATAAAGAAGATGTGGCACATATATACAATGGAATGTTACTCAGCCATAAAAAGAAATGAAATTGAATTATTTGTAGTGAGGTGGATGGACCTAGAGACTGTCATACGGAGTAAAGTAAGCCAGAAAGAGAAAAACAAATACGATATGCTAACACATATATATGGAATCTAAAAAAAAAAAAATGGTTTTGAATAACCTAGGGACAGGACAGGAATAAAGACCCAGACATTGAGAATAGACTTGAGGACAGAGGGAGGGGGAAGGGTAAGCTGGGACAAAGTGAGAGAGTGGCATGGACATATATACACTACCAAATGTAAAATAGATAGCTAGTGGGAAGCAGCCGCATAGCACAGGGAGATCAGCTCGGTGCTTTGTGACCACCTGGAGCGGTGGGATAGGGAACATGGAAGGGAGACGCAGGAGGGAGGAGATATGGGGATATATGTGTACGTATAGCTGATTCACTTTGTTATACAGTAGAAACTAACACAATATTGTAAAGGAAGTATACTCCAATAAAGATGTTAAAAAATAATCAATGGGGAAAATTATAATTGCTTCTTGATCTTTAATACTTTTTGTTGAAACATTAAAAGCTCTCCATGTCACTTGTAAACATAAAGGGAAATAGTGAAAATATGAATAGTAAAATAGTATGAATTTAGTATACTATAAATGAAAACACTAGACACATTGACAATGAAAGTTTTTCATTTTTTTGTAAAAACGTATCAAGAGTAACTTGAACAGAGCTTACTTTCTTCTCATTGTAGAAGTTACAACATGCATGGAGAAAGCATCTTTTCCATGCCTTGTTGAATTGTCATACTCCTTTCTAAGATTGGATCACCTTTCAACATTGTCTTCTTTGTGCCTTCAGTGTCATGAAATATCACTGGGTATTCCTTTAACGTGAAGGTTTTTTTTTGTTTTTGTTTTTTTTGCCAGCTTCACTTCCTCTCGGACATCTTTATCTTCAAAAAGTTAAAAATAGAACTACCATACGATCCAGCATCCCCATTTGGGATATATACCAAAAAGAATTGAAATCAGGATCTCTAAGCAATATCTGCATTCTTGTGTCATTGCAGTACTGTTCACAATAGCCAAGTTATGGAAATAGCCAACATTCCCGTCAACATATGAATGGATACAAAAAAAATGTGGTATATATACACACAATGGAATATTTCTCAGCCTTAAAAATAAGGAAATCCTGCCAGTTGTGACAACATGGATGAACCTGGAATAAAATAAGGCAGTCACAAACGGATACATACTGTACGATTCCAGTTCTATAAAGTAGCTAGATAAGTCAAATTCAAAGAAGCAGAGAATAGAATGGCGGTTACCAGGGGCCAGGGAGAAAGGGAAATGGGGAGTAGTTGTTCAGTTGGTATAAAGTTTCAATTATGCAAGATGAATAGTTCTAAACATCTGCTGTACAACCCAGTGCCCATAGTCAACAATACGGTACAATACATGTAACAATGTGTTAAGTTGATAGATTTATGGTGAGTGCTCTTACCAAAAAAATCCCCAAAGGTACATGAGGAATCTTCGGAGGAGTTGGTTGTTATCTGTTACGTTGATTGTGGTGATGGTTTCATGAGTATATACAGATATCCAGACTCATCAAGTCGTACACGTTAAATACGTAGTTTACTGTATATCAATTATACAGTTGACATTGTATACTATTTATACAGTTAAAAATTGTTTGTTTTTTTTTTATAAAATCTTCTAAGTTCAGAAAAGGAAAAATGAATTTTCTGGGGAATCTCAAAGCTTCGCTCCTGCTTTCGGTACCATGTGAAAGAGTCACTTTTAGTCTTTCTTAACACAAATCTTTAAATCTATTCTTCAGAGAATTATTTCCATGATCATATATTTGCCCGTTCTTGAAGTCAATGAGAAAACTGCTTTCACTAATATTTACTTACTACTGTTAACAGATCTAAATGTTGAATGGCAGCTGGCCACCTCAGTATCCACTGGGAATTTACCTTCTTTTAGAAATGAATTTGTTTGACTATGTCATCCCAGACTTCATGATAAGTCAAGATATTTGCTCACATAAATATTTTAGGAAGCAATACAAGGAGCCTCGGAAAGAATTCTTGAAGAGGAGATAGATTTCAGTCTAGATTCTCCCTGTAAGGCACTTAAACTCTTTCTTCCTCTTCTTTAAACACTGTTCCAAAAAATACTTCAGCAGCGCACTATCTCCAGATTTGAAGTATCTTCTAGAAAGGGCGTAAAATGCGCCCTACCCAGGGAAGACAGAATAGCTGTCCTTTCTGTTCAACGTGGCACGACTTTCATTGTCGTGCAAGACTATGTTGTGATGGAACATGGGAGGAAGCATTCAAAATGATTATCTTGGGGTTTTGAAGAGCCTTAAATTATGATAAAAGTGGTATTTTGACAATTCTTTCAACAATGTGGGAAAAAAAGGAGGCTTTGTACTTAAATGACTTTAATTATTCTAAAGGTTCGCTGTACGTGAAGAGGGTCTTTTCCCAACTCCCAGGCAGTTCTGAGTTCCACAAGGCAGATTAGCCACAAGGACATGCTTTAATAAAAGGAACAGTGGGGCTCAAACTGCACAGTTGTGATTGTAAACTTTATGCTTCCAAATTTCCCCACACTTTAGAATAGATGAAGTTCAGGGCCTGCTATCTGTACAACAAACAGTAATGGACCCAGCTGTGTCTTCTCCTATACTACCCACTTATTCCTTCAAAGAGCTGAGAACAGGAGTCATATTTCAAATAAAAAGCACATGTCCTCTTTTGATAGATTGGGGGCATCTTGGTGTGGTGGAGTAAGTCGTGTGCCTTCCCAAATGAAGTTATACAGCAAGCCTGAATTTGTTGTTTGGAAAATTGCAGTGTAACCATCTTAGGGAATTTAATTGTTAAAGGATGCTCTAAAACACTAAAAAGAAAATGTAAAGAGAAAAAGAGGATTAGCAGTAAAACTATCAGTAAGTAAATGTCAAAACCAGGGATAATTAATATTAATTCAACGGCTGTTTAATGAGCAAATACTTTATGCCAGGCAGGGCTGCTATTAGTGCAGTGTGTAGACTGCACAAAAGTACCTGGATACACACAAAGAAACCACGTGGGCTAGAGTCCGGAAAGGTTTTCGACTCTGGGGATAACATGGTGAGCCAAAAAGACAAAGTCTCTCTCCTAACAGAGCTTACATTTCAGCAGAGAATGCAGACACATTAGTAGGCAATTACATACATACCAGTGTGTTGGTTGTTACGTGCATGGAGTGCCATGGGCACACACAAGAGGACCCTGATTCAGGTAGAGGATTCCTGGAGATGGTCGCGAATAGGCTGATACCAGAGGGTGAGTAGGACTTAGACAGACCCACACACAGACTCTGGGCAATGTGAGTGTTTCAGACAGAGGGAATGAGATTGGCAAAGACCCAGAAGTGCTACTGAGGTTGGTGCTTTCAAGACTCTGAATGAATTCCATTTTAGTTGGAGCATCAAGAGGAAGGATGAAGCATGAGGCTGGAGAGGTGGGCAAAGGCTCGCTCATGCAGAAGCCAGCTGACCTTTGCGAAGTGGCTGGAGCAGTGAGCAAATGTCCTCAAGCAGGAAGGGAGGGGGGCAGGGTGACAGGATTTGTATTTTCAAGAGACCATTCTGAGTACAAGGGCTGGACTGATTTAAGGGGAACGAGAGGAGAGGGAGGATATAAGTGAGACTGCTTTGAACATACCTCACGTTGTAGTTTTTACTTTGGAGCCATGTAAATAGTGTGTTTCAACAACATTTAAATAAATTAAAAGGTAATCACTTAGAATTGAAAGTAAAATAAAATGGACCGCCTTAACTGTATATCTATTTGGTGACAAAACCACACCGAGAAGAGTTATTCCAAGTGACTTTAAAAAACAGTAAAATGATTGGCCCTAGTGGGATAGATGCGGAGGCAAAAGCACTGTGGAAAAAAATTCGTACACTGTTTTCAGCGATTTTTTTGTTAGAAGAAATGTTAATATGATTATTCTGAGATTTTTCTGTATGTTTTGTGAACAATAGCAAATAAGTCCTTACGTGAGATTTTCAGCAGAGTTGAAAGGATATACAAATATAAAATTGATGAGGTTAAATGAAAACTTTATAGGCTTGGATTTGAACCATAACTGTATTATGCTGTATTTTTTTGTCCTGAACATAGTATTTATTTATTTATTTATATTTTATTTACGGAAAATATACTATTTCCTACTGTGCCCACTGAAAAGATTAGAAACAACGCCCAACCCATTTGCCATGATACAATTATACCCAGAATGTTGTCTGTAAATACTGAAGGGGATCAGGGGATGTTTTTCACACTAAAAGAGCCTGTCTGAATTGGCTCCTACCAGCCAAAGGTGAGAAAATTTGTCCATTAATAAGTACAAAGGATTAAAACACGGTACCTTAGTATGTCTCGGCTGCCGTAACAGAAATACCGTAGACTGGGCAGCTTATAAACAGCAGAAATTTCTCACCGACCTGGAGGCTGGAAATCCAAAATTGGGGGGCCAGCATGGGCAGGTCTGGAGAGCCTCTTCAGGGTTGCAGACAGCTAACTTCTCCTTGTGCCTTAACATGGTGGAGAACAGAGAGAGGAAGCAAGCTCTTTTGTGAGTCGTAAAAGGGCACGAATCCCACTCGTTAGGGTTCTACCCTCATGACCTTATCTAGTCCTAATTACCTTCCAAAGGCTCCACCTCTTAATACTATCACATTAGGGGATAGGATTTCAACATATGAATGTTGGGGAAACACATTCAGTCCATAACACACTGTAAATATGTTTAAATCCATGAATTCACAATGATACCAGAAATAAACCAATATGCAAACAAATGAAACAAAACCATCATTGATCCTTACTAGAGGATGAGAATGACTGGCCTAGTGACCAAGGTTCCTTGAAGGTTTTAGCCATATCTAAACTCTTAGAGCCATACAATGAGTCGCTGGATACAGGGTCAGACCTCAGATTTAAGCAGTATAACATGTCTATGTGGTTTCTGTTTTGCAATGCTTAAAAATCCCTTTTACACTATGGGCCCGAGAGAAAGCTCATTATTACTTAAAGCAATAGGCCTCACTCACCAATGTGATACCACCTTTCCCATTGTAAATGGAACTACAACTCTCTTTGGGCTGCTACCAAAAATTTTGTCAGGAATATCCATCACATAAATGAAATTTCCTAATCGTTTACACACATTCTAAAGAAACTGATTCCTCTAAGTTTAAGTAAGTAAATGTGTCTTTTAATTAAAAAAATATATAAACAGTGACAGCTACAGAAGTAAATATCAAACACAAAAAGACATTTCTTCCACTAAGTAACTTCCAAAGATTGTCATTTTCTTAAAGGCAAAACAAACAACCACAAAAGACTTATACAAATTTTAGCTAACTGGTAAAATCTCAAATTTTGCTAATTTATGACACCATTGTTTCTCTTTTTTTCCTCTAAAAAATGACAGCAAAAAAAAATAAATGAAATTGTGAAGCTCTGCAAGATAAAATAAAAGTTACCATGGAGAGGTGTCAGAAAGTACTACAGGGGCTTTTTCGGAAGATGGCGGAAGAGTAAGACGCGGAGATCACCTTCCTTCCCACAGATACAGTAGAAATACATCTACACGTGGAACTGCTCCTACAGAACACCCACTGAACGCTGGCAGAAAACGTCAGACCTCCCAAAAGGCAAGGAACTCCCCCCGTACTTGGGCAGGGCAAAAGAAAACAGAAATAACAGAGACAAAAGAATAGGGACGGGGTCTGCACCAGTGGGAGGGAGCCGTGAAGGAGGAAAGGTTTCCACGCACTAGGAGCCCCTTCGCGGGCGGAGACTGTGGGTGACGGAGGGGGGGAGCTTCGGAGCCACGGAGGAGAGCGCAGCCACAGGGGTGCGGAGGGCAAAGCGGAGAGATTCCCGCACGGAGGCTCGGCGCCGAGCAGCACTCACCAGCCCGAGAGGCTTGTCTGCTCCCCCGCCGGGGCGGGCGGGGCTGGGAGCGGAGGCTCGGGCTTCGGTCGGATCGCAGGGCGAGGACTGGGTTTGGCGGCGTGAACACAGCCTGAAGGGGTTAGTGCACCACAGCTAGCCGGGAGGGAGTCCGGGAAAAAGTCTGCAGCTGCCGAAGAGGCAAGAGACTTTTTCTTCCCTCTTTGTTTCCTGGTGCGCGAGGAGAGGGGATTCAGAGCGCCGCCTAAACGAGCTCCAGAGACGGGCGCGAGCCGCGGCTACCAGCGCGGACCCCAGAGACGGGCGTGAGACGCTAAGGCTGCTGCTGCCGCCACCAGGAAGCCTGTGTGCGAGCACAGGTCACTCTCCACACCGCCCCTCCCGGGAGCCGGTGCAGCCCGCCACTGCCGGGGTCACGTGATCCGGGGACAACTTCCCGGGGAGAACGCACGGCACACCTCACGCTGGTGCAACGTCACGACGCCTCTGACGCCGCAGGCTCGCCCCGCCTCCTCCGTACCCCTCCCTCCCCGCGGCCTGAGTGAGCCAGAGCCCCCGAAGCAGCTGCTCCTTTAACCCCGTCCTGTCTGGGCGGGGAACAGACGCCCTCAGGCGACCTACACGCAGAGGCGGGTCCAAATCCAAAGCTGAACCCCAGGAGCTGTGCGAACAGAGAAGAGAAGGGGAAATCTCTCCCAGCAGCCTCAGGAGCAGCGGATTAAAACGCCACAAACAACTTGATGTGCCTGCATCTGTTGAATACCTGAATAGACAACGAATCATCCCAAATTCAGGAGGTGGACTTTGGGGGCAGGATATATTAATTTTTCCCCTTTTCCTTTTTTTGTGAGTGTATATGTATATGCTTCTGGGTGAGATTTTTGTCTGTATAGCTTTGCTTTATAATAGCTTTATTTTACTTCACTATATTATAGCCTCTTTCTTTCTTTCTATTTTTTCTCCCTTTTACTCTGAGCTGTGTGGACGAAAGGCTCTTGGTGCTCCAGCCAGGCATCACGGCCGTGCCTCGAGGTGGGAGAGCCAACTTCAGGACACTGGTCCACAAGAGACCTCCCAGCTCCACGTAATACCAAACGGCAAAAATCTCTCAGAGATCTCCATCTCAACATCAAGACCCAGCTTCACTCAACGACCAGCAAGCTACAGTGCTGGACACCCTATGCCAAACAACTAGCAAGACAGGAACACAGCCCCATCCATTAGCAGAGAGGCTGCCTAAAATCATAATAAGGCCACAGACACCCCAAAATACACCACCAGACGTGGACGTGCCCACCAGAAAGACAAGATCCAGCCTCATCCACCAGAACACAGGCACTAGTTCCCTCCACCAGGAAGCCTACACAACCCACTGAACCAACCTTAGCCACTGGGGACAGATACCAAAAACAACGGGAACTATGAACCTGCAGCCTGTGAAAAGGAGACCCCAAACACAGTAAGATAAGCAAAATGAGATGACAGAAAAACACACAACAGATGAAGGAGCAGGGTCAAAACACACCAGACCTAACAAATGAAGAGGAAATAGGTAGTCTACCTGAAAAATAATTCAGAATAATGATAGTAAGGATGATCCAAAATCTTGGAAATAGAATAGACAAAATGCAAGAAACATTTAACAAGGATGTAGAAGAACTAAAGAGGAACCAAGCAACAATGAAAAACACAATAAATGAAATTAAAAATACTCTAGATGGGATCAATAGCAGAATAACTGAGGCAGAAGAAAGGATAAGTGACCTGGAAGATAAAATGGTGGAAATAACTACTGCAGAGCAAGATAAAGAAAAAAGAATGAAAAGAACTGAGGACAGTCTCAGAGACCTCTGGGACAACATTAAACGCACCAACATTCGAATTATAGGGGTCCCAGAAGAAGAAGAGAAAAAGAAAGGGACTGAGAAAATATTTGAAGAGATTATAGTTGAAAACATCCCTAATATGGGAAAGGAAAGAGACAATCAAGTCCTGGAAGCACAGAGAGTCCCATACAGGATAAACCCAAGGAGAAACACGCCAAGACACATATTAATCAAACTGTCAAAAATTAAATATAAGGAAAACATATTAAAAGCAGCAAGGGAAAAACAACAAATAACACACAAGGGAATCCCCATAAGGTTAACATCTGATCTTTCAGCAGAAACTCTGCAAGCCAGAAGGGAGTGGCAGGATATACTTAAAGTGATGAAGGAGAAAAACCTACAACCAAGATTACTCTACCCAGCAAGGATCTCATTCAGATGTGATGGAGAAATTAAAACCTTTACAGACAAGCAAAAGCTGAGAGAGTTCAGCACCACCAAACCAGCTTTACAACAAATGCTAAAGGAACTTCTCTAGGCAAGAAACACAAGAGAAGAAAATCACCTACAATAACAAACCCAAAACATTTAAGAAAATGGGAATAGGAACATACATATCGATAATTACCTTGAATGTAAATGGATTAAATGCTCCCACCAAAAGACACAGGCTGACTGAATGGATACAAAAACAAGACCCATCTATATGCTGTCTACAAGAGACCCACTTCAGACCTAGAGACACATACAGACTGAAAGTGAGGGGATAGGAAAAGATATTCCATGCAAATGGAAATCAAAAGAAAGCTGGAATAGCAATTCTTATATCAGACAAAATAGACTTTAAAATAAAGAATATTACAAGAGACAAAGAAGGATACTATATAATGATCAAGGGATCTATCCAAGAGGAAGGTATAACAATTGTAAATATTTATGCACCCAACATAGGAGCACCTCAATACATAAGGCAAATACTAACAGCCATAAAAGGGGAAATCGACAGCAACACAATCATAGTAGGGGACTTTAACACCCCACTTTCACCAATGGACAGATCATCCAAAATGAAAATAAATAAGGAAACACAAGCTTTAAATGATACATTAAACAAGATGGACTTAATTGATATTTATAGGACATTCCACCCAAAAACAACAGAATACACATTTTTCTCAAGTGCTCATGGAACATTCTCCAGGATAGATCATATCTTGGGTCACAAATCAAACCTTGGTAAATTTAAGAAAATTCAAATCGTATCAAGTATCTTTTCCGACCACAATGCTATGAGACTAGATATCAATTACAGGAAAAGATCTGTAAAAAATACAAACACCTGGAGGCTACACAATACACTACTTAATAACGAAGTGATCACTGAAGAAATCAAAGGGGAAGTCAAAAAATACCTAGAAACAAATGACAATGGAGATACAACGACCCAAAACCTATGGGACGCAGCAAAAGCAGTGCTAAGAGGGAAGTTTATAGCAATACAAGCCTACCTCAAGAAACAGGAAACATCTCGAATAAACAACCTAACCTTGCACCTAAAGCAATTAGAGAAAGAAGAACAAAAGAACCCCAAAGCTAGCAGAAGGAAAGATATCATAAAGATCAGGTCAGAAATAAATGAAAAAGAAATGAAGGAAACAGTAGCAAAGGACAATAAAACTAAAAGCTGGTTCTTTGAGAAGATAAACCAAATTGATAAACCATTAGCCAGCCTCATCAAGAAAAAAAGGGAGAAGGCTCAAATCAATAGAATTAGAAATGAAAAAGGAGAAGTAACAACTGACACTGCAGAAATACAAATGATCATGAGAGATTACTACAAGCAACTCTATGCCAATAAAATGGACAACCTGGAAGAAATGGACAGATTCTTAGAAATGCACAAACTGCCGAGACTGAACCAGGAAGAAATAGAAAATATAAACAGACCAATCACAAGCACTGAAATTGAAACTGTGATTAAAAACCTTCCAACAAACAAAAGCCCAGGACCAGATGGCTTCACAGGCGAATTCTATCAAACATTTAGAGAAGAGCTAACACCTATCCTTCTCAAACTCTTCCAAAATATAGCAGAGGGAGGAACAATCCCAAACTCATTCTACAAGGCCACCATCACCCTGATACCAAAACCAGACAAAGATGTCACAAAGAAAGAAAACTACAGGCCAATATCACTGATGAACATAGATGCAAAAATCCTCAACAAAATACTAGCAAACAGAATCCAACAGCACATTAAAAGGATCATACACCATGATCAAGTGGGGTTTATCCCAGGAATGCAAGGATTCTTCAATATACGCAAATCAATCAATGTGATACACCATATTAACAAATTGAAGGAGAAAAACCATATGATCATCTCAATAGATGCAGAGAAAGCTTTTCACAAAATTCAACACCCATTTATGATAAAAGCCCTGCAGAAAGTAGGCATAGAGGGAACTTTCCTCAACATAATAAAGGCCATATATGACAAACCCACAGCCAACATTGTCCTCAATGGTGAAAAACTGAAACCATTTCCACTAAGATCAGGAACAAGACAAGGTTGCCCACTCTCACCACTATTATTCAACATAGTTTTGGAAATGTTAGCCACAGCAATCAGAGAAGACAAAGAAATAAAAGGAATCCAAATCAGAAAAGAAGAAGTAAAGCTGTCACTATTTGCAGATGACATGATACTATACATAGAGAATCCTAAAGATGCTACCAGAAAACTCCTAGAGTTAATCAATGAATTTGGTAAAGTAGCAGGATACAAAATTAATGCACAGAAATCTCTTGCATTTCTATACACTAATGACGAAAAATCTGAAAGTGAAATTAAGAAAACACTCCCGTTTACCATTGCAACAAAAAGAATAAAATATCTAGGAATAAACCTACCTAAGGAGACAAAAGACCTGTATGCAGAAAATTATAAGACACTGATGAAAGAAAGTAAAGATGATACAAATAGATGGAGAGATGTACCATGTTCCTGGATTGGAAGAATCAGCATTGTGAAAATGACTCTACTACCCAAAGCAATCTACAGATTCAATGCAATCCCTATCAAACTACCACTGGCATTTTTCACAGAACTAGAACAAAAAATTTCACAATTTGTATGGAAACACAAAAGACCCCCGAATAGCCAAAGCAATCTTGAGAACGAAAAATGGAGCTGGGGGAATCAGGCTCCCTGACTTCAGACTATATTACAAAGCTACAGTAATCAAGACAGTTTGGTACTGGCACAAAAACAGAAATATTGATCAATGGAACAGGATAGAAAGCCCAGAGATAAACCCACGCACATATGGTCACCTTATCTTTGATAAAGGAGGCAAGCATATACAGTGGAGAAAAGACAGCCTCTTCAATAAGTGGTGCTGGGAAAATTGGACAGATACATGTAAAAGTATGAAATTAGAACACTCCCTGACCCCATGCACAAAAATAAACTCAAAATGGATTAAAGACCTAAGTGTAAGGCCAGACACTATCAAACTCTTAGAGGAAAACATAGGCAGCACACTCTATGACATACATCACAGCAAGATTCTTTTTGACCCAGCTCCCAGAGAAATGGAAATAAAAACACAAATAAACAAATGGGACCTAATGAAACTTAAAAGCTTTTGCACAGCAAAGGAAACCATAAACAAGACCAAAAGACAACCATCAGAATGGGAGAAAATATTTGCAAATGAAGCAACTGACAAAGGATTAATCTCCAAGATTTACAAGCAGCTCATGCAGCTCAATAACAAAAAAACGAACAACCCAATCCAAAAATGGGCAGAAGACCTAAATAGACATTTCTCCAAAGAAGATATACAGATTGCCAACAGACACATGAAAGAATGCTCAACATCATTAATCATTAGAGAAATGCAAATCAAAACTACAATGAGATATCATCTCACACCGGTCAGAATGGCCATCATCAAAAAATCTAGAAACAATAAATGCTGGAGAGGGTGTGGAGGAAAGGGAACACTCTTGCACTGTTGGTGGGAATGTAATTTGATACAGCCACTATGGAGAACAGTATGGAGGTTCCTTAAAAAACTACAAATAGAACTACCATACTACCCAGCAATCCCACTACTGGGCATATACCCTGAGAAAACCATAGTTCAAAAAGAGTCATGTACCAAAATGTTCATTGCAGCTCTATTTACAATAGCCAGGACATGGAAGCAACCCAAATGTCCATCGACAGATGAATGGATAAAGAAGATGTGGCACATATATACAATGGAATATTACTCAGCCATAAAAAGAAATGAAATGGAGCTATTTGTAATGAGGTGGATGGAGTTAGAGTCTGTCATACAGAGTGAAGTAAGTCAGAAAGAGAAAAACAAATACAGTATGATAACACATATATATGGAATCTAAGGAGAAAAAAAAAAAAAGGCCATGAAGAATCTAGTGGCAAGACGGGAATAAAGACACAGACCTACTAGAGAATGGACTTGAGGATATGGGGAGGGGGTGGGGTGAGATGTGACAGGGTGAGAGAGTGTCATGGACATATATACACTACCAAATGTAAATTAGATAGCTAGTGGGAAGCAGCCGCATAGCACAGGGAGATCAGCTCGGTGCTTTGTGACCACCTAGAGGGGTGGGATGGGGAGGGTGGGAGGGAGGGAGACATGCAAGAGGGAAGAGATATGGGAACATATTGTATATGTATAACTGATTCACTTTGTTATAAAGCAGAAGCTAACACACCATTGTAAGGCAATTAAACTTCAATAAAGATGTTTAAAAAAAAAAAGTTACCATGGAGAAACATATACAGAGTTGCTAATTCTATGCATTTAGTTTGGTTAATTGATTGCTTTTATTATATTTTTAAATGCAGGAAGAGTGACACCAGCTTGGGTATACCATAAGACATTGGGTGGTAAACCTCAGAAGTGACCCAGTTTGCATCCAAAACCTCACATCTCCTACCAACCTTTGCTCTCTCTGGTTTAAGAGAATCAGCTACTTGTAACCTAAACAGAAGAAGGACATCAACTTGCATTCTTAGTGCTCTTAATTAGTGGTTCTTACAAATCAATGAGGAAAAACAAATAAGTAGAAAAAAATGTGCAAGGGATGTGAAGCTGCAGTTTACAGAACAGGAAACCCGATGGTCAATAAGCACATGTCACTTATAAGAGAAGAAAGGAGGATTAGACAGTAATGTGACGCCATCGCATACCTGCCTAACAGATTGGCAAAAATCTAGAAGTCTGACCAACAGAGACTGGGTGAGGACGTGGAGTAAAGGGAATCCCCACTCACTGCCTGTCAGATTAGTAAATAGCATGCGTATTTTGAAGGAGAAATTGGTGTCATCTAGAAAAGATGAATGCCTTTTCTTTCATATTATGAAATAATTTGAGCATATAAAAAGCAGGGAAAATTTAATAAACATCTACGTATCTACCACCCAGCATGAAACACACACACTGAAAAAGCCCTGTATGTTTCTCCTTCTCATTCTCTTTCTCCTCTTCCCAGATGAAACCAGTCTTGAATTTGGTGTTTGTCATTCTAAGGCTTATTTTGCTACTTATGTATGTATCCATACACCAAGTCTTTGGACTTCATATAAATGATATTATATTGTATATTCCTTCCTAGAACTTGGTCGTTTTATTTTTGTTTTTTGGCGGCTCACCGTTAGCTTTTTAGGATTTACCTATATATCCATGATACATACAGCTGTTGTTTGTTCATTTTAACTTCTTATAGTGTTCCTTTGATGAATACACTGTAGCTTATTTTTCAGTTCCCTACAGACGATCAGTTAGTTTTATTTTCCAGTTATTTTAAAATCTATTATAAACAATACTTCAATAAGCATTCCTGTGTAGATAGTTCCTATGAAAATGTGGGTGAGTTTTTCTGGGTGTGTATTGGACTCTAGTGTGGAGTAGTCTAGCTCAAACCTTCTCAACCTTTAAACTGCTCTTGAATCTTTTTCAAATGCAGATTCTGATTCAGTAGGTCTGGGGTTGGAATAGAAATTCTGCATTTCCAGCAAGTCCCAAGGTGAGCCAATGTTCCTGGTCTGTGGACCACCTAGGGGATTCACAGGACTGTTTCCAGGCAGCTTCTTAGTACATCCCAGTGCCCGTCTATCTGTGAGTTTGTAGTCTCCACCATAAATGGAATTGGCCTCCTTTACTCTTTAATACTGAATGGACCACTTATCACAATATACGCTCTCCAACCCACAGAATATACCAAACCAATGTTTTTAAGAGATCCAATAGAGTTTCTTTACAGGCTTAAAGTTGCCATAAGATGCCCCTTGATTTTCATGTATGGGTACATTATACGTAAGCCTTGGCCAGGCACTGAGACTGGGCTGTCACTGAGCACATACAGTGCTGGAGTAAGAGGTTATGATGACAATTGTCAAGTGAACAAAGTGATTTGTCCCTTGTCTAATATTTTATTCTCTTCAATGGTTAGTGAAATTGTGTGGTTCTGTGAGTGTATATGTGTTTTATTTTAATAAAAAAAGTAATTTGTAAATGAGTCACAGAGATGAAATGTACAGCATGGAGAATATAGTCAATAATATTGTGGTAACTTTGTATGGGACAGACGGTAACTAGACTCATCATGGTGATCATTTTGCAATGTTTAGAAATATCGAATCACTGCTGTGTACCTGGAGCTAAAGTGGTGTTGCAGGTCAACTTTACTTCAATAATAAAAGACAATAGAATCAGTTTTTAAATGCTGAAAGAAAAGCAAGATAAAAAGTAATTTGTGCACTTGGTAAAAAAAAGAAAAAAATTAAACTGTGAACAGTAATGAAAAGTCAATCTCCACCTGATTGTGTGATTATGTTATATAGATTGGAGCACTCATCTTGCTTGAGTTTCTTGCTCTCTTGCTGGCTTTGAGGAAGCAAACAGCCATGCTAGGGAACGCCATGTGGCAAAAAAACTGCAGGCAGCCTCTAGGAGCTGAGAGTGGCCCCCAACCCCCAATAGTCATTGAGAAATAAAGCGCTCACTCCGACAACCACAAGGACGTGAATTCTGCCAACAGTCATGTGAATTTGAAAGCAGATCCTTCTCCATTCACACCTTCAGATGAGAACATAGTCCTGCCTGCCACCTGGGTTGTAGCTTTAGAGAGAGCCTAGCAAAGCCAAGCCCTGATTCCTGACCCACAAAAACTGTGAGATGATAAATGTGCATTGTTCTAGTCACTAAGTGTGTGATAACATTGTTACACAGTGACAGAAAATTAATACAGTACCCTCCCACAAATAGTGTACATATGCAAATGACTTATACTTTTTTTTCTCCAGTCTTGGAAATTATTCAACATAGTCATATATATACATCTGTTACCTTAGTTTTTAAGTCTGTCTTATATTCTAGCGATAGAGTTTCCAAATTTTATTTAACTAGTCCCCATTTAATGGACTTCTAGGTTATTTTCCTGGGCCTTCCAAAGATCCCATCCTGTCACCAGGAAAAATATAAAAGTGGCTTCAAATGCCTAAGGACAGTAAACCAATTTTTAACAAACTTCTGCTTGAGTTCCTGGTTACCAGTCCTTTTTATCTTTCTATCACTTCTTCCAGCTGAGGTTTTAACTAGGGTTACTAACCTTTTGGTTTGCTCAGGACTGAAGTTTTTTTCTGGAATGCAGGACTTTTCAGTGTTAAAACTGGGAAAGTCCCAAGGGAAAATAAAAATGGGATAGTTGATCACCCTGTAACCCCTAAAAACCAACCAGCGCCAGCGATTGCAGGTGCCTTCCACAAACTCAGCCAACAGTGAAGGAAGGACTTGGAAGATGGGCGTGCTCATCTCAGCTTGGAATTCCCTCTGAGGCTAAAAATGATAATGCAGTGTCTTTATCTAATGCAAGGATGAAAAGAAGACTTTGAATTTTCCGAATAATAGTCTACCTCTTATTATCAGAGCGATAAACCACTCAACCTAAAAGAATAGTATCCACACAAGGGCTTGGATTCGCCCCTCACAAAACAGCAGGGTTACAGCTGCCATCAAGCTGGAACAAATGGTCCAGGCAGAAAGAGTCTCTGAAAAAGGAGAGGCTGCGAATTTTAAAGGCTTCAGAAATGCGCTGCAGAGTGTTTGGAGTCAGGCTGGCTAGAGGCCTTGAGCAAATTACTTCCTGGCTCTGAATCTCAGTTTTCTCATCTGTAGGGCCTTGTATGTGGCAGGCGTTAATGCATATAGGTCCCAGCCCTCTCCCTCTCCTTGGAGGGGACAACTAGGTCATGCTGGGTGGACAGAGGTGGGCATGAATTCCAGGAGGAACAGACAAGCACGTTGTGACTTGATGCTGCCCCACATGTCAAGTGCCCTGGGAAGGAGGTGCTGACGTGACCGTGCTCCCTGCACACAGAACGGTGAAGAGCAAGGTTCACTGAACACCTGTATACGATAGACCCAGGGACAGAGACATGGCTGATCTGCTCAGGAGCACGTCTGGGTGTTTCCACAAGGAAAAATAGTTAGGAGATGCTTTCTCATGCCCACTGGAAAGATTTCCTGCTCTAAGTTTACTACTTCGTGTTTTGTTGTAGGCATTCAAAGCCATCCTCCTGCTTAGGAGGGAAAAAAAAACACTTTCAGATGCTAGAAGACGGTAAATTCAAGCACCTTTTAGTCTTCTCTTTCTCGGACTCAAAAAACCCAATTCACGTACCATTTCCTCAGGAACAGCAGACGTACCTGTGCAGCAGCTTCGGGCCCTCCAACCACAGCTGTCATCACGCAGTCACTGTGCTCGAAGGCGCTGAGACGAAGCTGTCACCTGCGCTTTTGCCAGTTTAGCAGTCAGGCTAAGGGGAAGGAAAAGGGGCCCCAGGCAACCGGCACCCTCCTCTCACTCATGATACTCTAAACAGAGACACCGATGCCTATGTGTTTGCTATTATTTATTTGCGAGAGTCCTGTCTGCAGAAGGGCATTTACAAACAAACAAACAGGGACTTCCCTGGTAGCACAGTGGTTAAGAATCTGCCTGCCAATGCAGGGGACACGAGTTCGAGCCCTGGTCTGGGAAGACCCCACGTGCAGCGGAGCAACTAAACCCGTGCTCCACAGCTACTGACCTGCGCTCTAGAGCCAGCGAGCCGCAACTACTGAGCCCACGAGCCACAACTACTGAACCCGTGAGCCACAGCTACTGAAGCCCACGTGCCTAGAGCCCGTGCTCCGCAACAAGAGAAGCCACCGTAATGAGAAGCCCACGCACCACAACGAAGACCCGACGCAGCCAAAACTAAATAAATAAGTTTATAAAAAATAAAATAAAATAAAATGTATCCCTATCTCAGGAGCCCTTGGGGCCCCTCTAATGAAGGCAAAAATAAAAAATAAACAAACAAACAAACATCTGTTGGGGAAGGAAAACAAAATTAGTAGTTGAGAGTAATGAAAGTTCCTGATGATTTTTAGAATTGACAGGAATCTGGCGTCTCACTCATTTCAAGTAAGAAGGTGTTATCAAAAAGAGAGATTGTTGGGGACTTCCCTGGCGGTCCAGCGGTTAAGACTTCACCTTCCAATGCAGGGGGTGTGGGTTCGATCCCTGGTCAGGGAGCTAAGATCCCACCCGCCTCACGGCCAAAAAACCAAAAACATAAAACAGAAGCAATATTGTAACAACTTCAATAAAGACTTTAAAAATGGTCCACATGCAAAAAAAAAAAAACTTAAAAAAAAACAGAGAAGAGAGCTGTCATTAAACCACTGTGCCTGGGCCATGGGGCCAAGGAAAGGAGACAGAAAACTTGGGAAGAGCAGCAGATGAACTTCCCTTTGGCGGTTCAGGCAGCAAGAAGAAACAAAGAGGGGGAGGTGGTCCATTCTGATCCTTCTATACATTTTGTCCTCTTAGGTCGCTCGTTCCCCACTCTCACACTCTGCCTCTGAGACCTTTTCGTGATGGGCTTTCTGACCCTGCAAACCTATAATTTATAAAGCCATTTAAGAAGAAGCTAAGATTGCATCCCTGAAAATGTCACTCAAGGTTTTGCAAGAATCATTTCCGTCTCCTTGGTTACTTCAACCCATCCAGATGACATGTGCTTCTTTCACAAGTATGTGCAGAGAAGGGGCACTTGAGAACTCCAAGCTTCAGGCAAGAGGGTGTAAGCTACCCACATTCAATAGCAATCACAGTAGAAAAGGCAACTTTATGTAGAGTTGATAAGTAACCCAATAATGATGCATGTTTCCACTTTTGAAGTTTTTTCTGTCCTAAGTCATTCATTCATTTACAGACGTTTCTTCAGCCCTAGTCATCTTCCCCCTCATGTGCCCGAGTTTTGCACAGACACCTTTAATTCTCTTGCTCCTCTGTACCATCCTGGTCAATACAATCCTGGAGAAACGAAATATCCACTTATTTCATTCCTGCAGCTGAGTAGACAAATATTGGCTTAGCAAAGCACACAATTTCATGTGTTTGTCTCACTTTAATGCATACATTTCCAATGGGCATACAATGCTGCTTGCTAATCTCATTATAGATCCTTAGCATTCCCTTTCCCGTTCCCTAAAGTGACTTTTCAACACATTGCCCTCTCTGCTCGAACACCTTGCTTCCTCTATACCCCCTTCACTGTCAACAGATGACCTTGCCCTAAAGTTTTAAGAGAAATTAGGTACAATGAGATAGGAACTCCTTCCCCTTTCCTCCAATAAATTCACCAACCTACAGGATATCAATCTAAATTCACCTTCCCTTCAGCTGGATGAATACTCTGTCCCTGCTTCTATCAATCACATATCAACCATCCTCTTTTTCTTTCTCAAGAAGAACTTCACTCATATAAGTGTCCCTTCTCTCTTCTGCATCATTAGTTTCTGCTTTGTACCAGATCATACCAACGTGAAACAAAAGTGGCTCTGGCCTTTAATACAATACAAAACAGAACCACAAAGACCTCTCTTGACAATTTCCCTATAGCTACCAATTCCTTACTCTTCCTTACCCTCCCCAAGCAAACATCCTTGAAGAGTTGTCCTGAGTTCCTATCTTCACTGCACCTTGACATCTAGCTAACACTGCTCATCAAAGTTCCCAGTGACCCTCACTTTGTCACATTCCTTTTCTCTTGTTGCCTTACTTGATTTCTAGGTAGTATTTGGGGCAGACGGACGTTCTTTCCTTCTTCAAACACTTTTTCTCCTTGGCTTCTGTGATATCACTTTCTCCTGATTTTCCCTTTACTTCATTGGGGCCACTCATACCCATCACTCCCAGTCTCTTGTTAACTCTTGCTTTTCTGCTTGGCTTTTAAATGTTGGACTGTTCCCAGGGATATGTCCTGGGACCCTTTGTCCTCCCAAAGTATACTCTCCCTCGGTAGTTCCTTGTATCCCGTTTAAATGTCACTTTTAGGATGAAAAGTCTTGCAACATACCTTCTAGTATTTCCCATATCAGTAAGTGACACTTGGAACTGAAGGTCAAAAAGGGGATGGAGTCCTTTTTGTTTTCTCTCTTTCCCTTATGTCTCATATCCAATCCATTAGAAGGTTCTGAGGACTCTTCCTCCAGAAGACGTCCTGAATCAATCTGCTTCTCTGAATGCAATCCACCATCATTACTTCTCTGGATTATTCCATTAGCCCCTTAATATTCTCCTTGCTTCCATGTAGGTATTATCTTTATTTTATGCATGAGGAAACTAAAGCTCAAAGGGGTGAAATAACTTCATATGTTCATTCAAAAATATTTCTGAGCACCTGCTTTGTCCTGCTGGATGCTTGCCTAAGTTGCATGATGAATAAATGGCAATTCTAGTTCTATCTGACACTAAAGTCTTATTCTTGGTCTCATATACTGTACTGCTATCAGGAATGTTCCAGAACATTCCCTCCAGTGCAAGAAAGAAATACATAGAAAATAATCCCAGTACACTGTATATAAATACACTGGTATGTAAATATATCATGTGTTTCCTAAAAGTGAGAACAGACCAACTCAGCCTGAGGGCTTTGGGAAGTTTTCTCAAGGGAGCCAAATTGATCTATGTAAATTTCTCCCAAGGAGCTTGACCTCTTTTCCTTTACCAATGTGGCTTCCTCTACAGGGAATACCTTGCAGGTCACATGCCTGTCTAACAATTACTCAACTCTGCAAAAGCATCACCTTATCTGGGAAGTCTTCCTTAACCTCTTGGTATCAACAAAGATTCCCTCCCTTTGCGCTCCTTAGTTGTCTGAGTTCACTGTTATCATGATACTTATTACATTGCATTGCATTTTGGGTTTATACCTGCAAATGACTTGGTCAAATGCTTTTAAAAATATTAGGTACAAATGATAAATCTAGATATAGATACTTGAAAAATCCATAGGGAAATCAGTCACTGTACCAGGGTGGAAAACAAATACAATCGCTTTCCTTTGGTTTTTCCAACGCATCACTTAAGACTCATTTGCCTTTCTTAGCAAAATGGCAGTAGGGTGGTGGTGGTGACATTCCTAAGGGCAAAAGATAAATCTGAAACACTTTTTCCCTCCCTTCTAGGAAGTGGAGTCTCTGTAATTGTATTGCTAAACACTGAGCCATCTCAACCCTCAAAGGAAGTGGGAACTAGGTGTTTTGTTCTCACATATACGTATGTATTTTTTTTATTCAGAATGACTTGAGGTTTAGTTTTAGTGGCTGTTGAAACTCTTGATTCAAGGCTCTTCGTCTGGAATGCATCTGCATTCTGAGTTGTTTATGGATGCTTGGAGTAGCAAGGGGGACTACACCCCATGGGGAACCATGGGTTATCTCAGTAAGACAGTGTTAGGAAGACTCCGTTACAGAATTTGGGCTTCTGTGAAGTGATTTGGGGAGATTCAAGGAAACAAGGATACTCTCTGGGTAAGTCACTGTCAGAAAACAGAGGTAATTCAGTGATTGGGAATCTTAATAACTTTTATCTAGAAGCAAAAGAATGGAGTGAGGTTAAAGTTTTAACTGATAAAGAAGAGGTAGTCACTCAAGTTTGCCAGGAGAAACGGATTGCAATATTGCAATTTATAAGAAATATATACATTTGGTCATTCAGATAACCAAAATATTTCTCATATATACTTGGTGCTCGTCCATATTTCCTTGGATCCCTGCAGGATGGCGAGGAGGGACCCATCCCACACCTGAACTTAGTGGTTAGGTTAGGAGAACCACTGACTGAAACCACATGCCCTGGCCAGACCCGATAGTAACCGCTTGCATAAGTTGTCTTGTAACAGGAGGTCCTGGTAAGGAACGCGGAACTAATGAGCTATCACCGACCAGCCGGGAAGAACTCAGGTAAGATCAAAAGGAGAAAGGAGACACCAGTCCATAAGTCCTACCAACCTCCCAGAATCCTCCTCGCTGGAATCCATCTTGGCTGAGCAATGCACACACCACCAGGAAGGACCCTGAGTCCGAATGTTTGGCCAGAGACAACCCGCAAACTAACCCATGGCCATAAAACCCGAGACTGCGAGCCACGTGGCAGAGCAGTTCTCCTGGGTTCCCTTACCCTCCTGCTCTCTGCCCGGGCGCCCCATACCCTTAAAGTCTCTTGTTTTGTCAGCACGTGTGCCTCCTTGGACAGTTCATTTCCGAGTGTTAGACAAGAGGCCACTCCTGGGCCCTGGAAGGGGTCCCCCTTCCTGCAACAGTTAGACAAATCCAATTAGAGCTCCTGCGGTCGGTCTGTTATGTAGTAGCTGTGGACCATGCAGGGAGCAGAGTCTGAATTGGTCCTTGCAGTCTCCCGGGCCCTGCAAGGGGCTGCCTCTAAGGCAGAGGTCTTGGGCCAAATGCAGATAAACACACTCTCGGACGTAGTGTACTGCAAGTACCGTTTTCCCGTGCCTCTTTCTCTCAAATGTGTACTTTCACACACAATAGATCCCAGTAAAGCCTGCAAAACTACCACAGTTTTCCTATTTTAAGGAGGACCAGCTTCCAATTCCAGGGAAGGGCTGTGCGCAGCAAGTACTAATGCTGTGAATCGCAAGGATGGGGTCCACATACAGGGACTCCTTGCTTACGAGCTTTTAATGTCTTCTGCCGTCACTGAGGAATACGTCATTTACTCTCTGCCAGAGCTCTGGCTTCTGCCCTTCCACTGGCCATAAAAGTAATAGGCCCTGTTTGCACAAATCAGACAAGGCAAATATTATACCTATGGAGTACAAACCCACCTGAACTCTTTTTGATCCCTTCTCACGAGGTTACTTGGATGTGTCACAGTAAGAGGATTTGGTTCTGTTTCCTTATCAGTGCAAATCTTACAAGCAGGTAGAGCAAATAGGCAAATACAGAGTTTGATTTGAGAGGCATAGAGAACGGCCTTTGTCCAACTCCACAAAGTCTATCTCCCCCATTGGTCTATTCCCTAATTTCAAATGTTTCCCTTTGGGGGTATTTGCATTCAAGTCTCGACAAGAGTTTAAGTTGAAGGAATACATTCTTGGTTGTGTAATTCTACATCAGTTAGCCTGTGGTGGAGGTACTTACTTCAGCATGGCTGGTTGAAGTCCAAGGGTATTGAGCTACAGTTTACTCTGCATGTGATAGTAGGTTAGGGTCCACTTGGATCTAATAATATAGAAAATTCCTTTTAGACCATATGTTCCACTGTGGCCATTACATTCTGCTTTGGCTCCGTTGCCTGCTTATGATTCTATATTATGAGCAAAGAGCTACCAACATGGGTCATGATGAAAATAACTTAATTAGCAGCTTGATAAAAAGTCAGAAATTCTAACATCCCACCTCTGAAGAACCTATGCTAGTTCCTAGGAGCACATTCCCAAGTGGGTAGAATATCTAGGAGGTTGGAGATGGTTTCTCTAGGGCTATGTTCTAAAGGGAAGCCCATGCTCTGACCTTGGGAAAAGAAACCATAGATCAAGGTCAACTAGTAACCATAGCTTTAACTCCAGGTGCAAGTGATTGCTTTACCACAGAGTACACAGTCTGCAGGAGGTCAGCTGGCTTTATTTGGGAAATGACACATTTCGGAAGCAGCTACTACATGTATTTCTAGCAGCCAAATCTCAATCAAGCTACCCTGTATTCATTTGCATGCTGAATGTCAGAAATGGGTGTTTATTGGTGAAAAGTATGGATTTGTTGACTAGTGTGAGGACTGTTAGAAATGGCATCTCATTGGTAAAATCGAAGTTTCTAAGATATATTAGAAATATTTTAGAGACACCCCTCCCCACCTACTCTCCCTACCTCTCACAAGGCCAGGGTATAAAACCTAGCAACGTCTGTAGCCTGCTGTGTAGGCAAAGCACCTGAGGTCCCTAAATGTCCCTTGGCCTAGACATTAGTTAGGAGGGTTTCTGAATGTCTGACTACAGCGCCCGGAATACTATCTCTGCAATGCTGGTGTTTGGCTCAAGAGAAACTTTCATGCAAAGTAAGGCCAGAAGGCTTAAAAAGACTGAAAGTCAGCACTTCATTGAGCTTACTGAATATTTTGTGCAAATCATTTTTGCCTCCTTGCTAATGTTGATTTAATGGATATCCTGCATGTGGATTAGCATTTATGACACACTTCTTTAGAATCTGGTAGTGAGGTGAGTAACTATTCCTTATCTATCTGAGTCATTTTTGGTAGCCACTATTCTCTAACAAACAAACAAAAACACAAAGAGTTGTGTATGACCTTTTTTTTCTTTTTACCTATTCAAGATGTAGTTTGAAATCATTTTCTAGAAGGATAATTACATAATACGTAAATACCTTTCTAAATATAGGGATCTGTGGGAAATTTCTCTAGGGATATGGGGAACAGGCAAGTGATTACAAAATGGCATAAGAAGAAGCTTTGAGTCCTTGAAGTGGAGATGGCATTCAAAGCAAAAAGAC
Organism: Balaenoptera ricei; assembly: GCF_028023285.1. Taxonomy (NCBI): domain Eukaryota; kingdom Metazoa; phylum Chordata; class Mammalia; order Artiodactyla; family Balaenopteridae; genus Balaenoptera; species Balaenoptera ricei. The sequence continues at coordinate 70,747,148 of NC_082656.1, read as the reverse complement.
GGCTGGAAAGAGTCAGAGGAACAGATTTTTCCTTTGGTTCTGCCACCAGTTATCTGTGGTTGGATTTTCCTCTTGGACTTCATTATTCTCAGCTGCAAAATAAGGAAGATGAATAGCAAAACTTCAAAGGTTCTCAAGTTCTATGACTCTCATTTCTGGGAACCCCACAGGGCAGAAGCAAGCAGGCTTCCCTACTTCTCTGGCAAGTCAGCAGGAAGGTGATTCTATCCCAAGCAGACTCACCCTTCTGCTTGAACTTCAGCTAACTGGACCTGCATTGAGATAAACAATCCTCCTCTTCAGTATGGTGTTATTGGAGGAGAGTGGGAAATTTCAAATATTCGCAGCTTAGTGGGAATGAATTTAATTGAATTGCTTTCTTTCTGATGATTGATAGTTCATGAACAAGTATGTGGATTATTTTTCCCTGAGAGGGAGGAGAGGTGAGAAGGAAAAGAAGTGAGAGGTCGTTTGGATCTATGGTACAGAATTCATGATGGGAATGAGGGAGGGGGCGTGTGCTGAGGGGTGTGTAGGGCATGTGTGAGCAGGCGTGGTGATTAGTCAAAGCCTGGACATCCAAAATTCACAGGTGTTCGGCAAGTGAGAAGGAAAAATCAGGAAAGGAGGGATAACAAAGGCACATGTAATTGATTAGGGGTCCCCTCTCGTTTCACGGGTCCAGGTCCAATGAACCTTGGACCTTGAGTCCTTAGGTTTTAGAGCAGAGAACACTATGCAGAAGAGAAGTCTTCCCCAACCCTCCAGAAGCTGCTGCTTCTGCCCTCTCTACACTTTACTTTATGAGCTGACTCAAAGGGAAGGCCCACCCAGGTTGGGCCTCACCCAGTATGTGTGCAGAGCCATTTTTTGTTGAGATCCTCTTCCCTTGTCTGCAGTTCAGGGGGATCCTTGCTGTCTCACCTGGGCACCTCCAACAGAAGCTGACATGGCATCTTTCTTGACCTGCCACTGCTTGTGCAACATTCCAAACACAATTCACAAATCTTGCTCGGAGAGCATGGGCTGACACTGCCTTGGAAGCCCAAGTCACTGGAAAATCTTACAGTCCAGGGAGGGCAGCAGCTGTCTTGTTTTCTTACTGATCATCCAGCCGGTTGCCTATCACTTTTGTTGAGAACATCTTCCAGCAGTTCTCCAAAAAAGGGAGTATGGGAGGGAAATGAGAAACTTTGCCTGTCTTGAGTTTTCTATTATTTTCCCTACTCACTCTTTATTGATCACCTAGTGGGTATAGAATTCTGGATTGAAAATCGTTTTCTGTTAGAATTTTCAAGGGGACGTGCCACTATCTGCTGGCTTGTAATGGTAGTGTTGAGAGTCTAAAGCCGTTCTGACTCCTCACCCTTTGCTTTTGGTCCCTGGAGCATTTAGGGGTGTTGGATTACACTGTGGTGTTTTGAAATTTGACAAAGATATACGCTGGTGTTCTTGTTTTAATTATGCTGGATACTCATTTTCTTCATTGCTTGGAAATTTATCATATTTCATTGATAACTTCTCCATTTTCTCTATCCTCCCTTTCTAAAAGGCATTTTTAGTTGGATGTGGTTATGTCCTAGCTTGATTATCTAATTTGCTTATATTTTTTTTCTTCCATTTTTCCAACTTTGTTTTGTTGTTCTATTTGGTGTTTTGCCAAGAGTAAGTTTTCAAAAATTTTTATTAAGTTATGTTTTTATTCCCCTCAAAATACCTCATTTTAGAGTTTACTCCTCACTTTTCTACCTTAGTCTCTGCATTTTTCTTTTCAGTAGCATCATTTCAATCAAAAGAGTCTTCAGGAGGAGAAACAAACTAACCAAGCAGACAAAACCCACAAGACTACAAAAGTGTCTTAAAACTGTTGAAATAAAGATGACACTCTTCTTCTTCAGTCCCCCCTCTGTGGCCACGTGGGTTGAGGTATTCTTGTGGCTCTAGTGGCCCATGTTCAAGGTTTTATCCTACCTCTAAGATTCTGATTCAACCAGAAGTTTCAGGAAAGAACTGAGTTGTCACTGAATCCTTAAATAGAAGGAGTACACAATCCTTGTAGCCAAATCAATGAGCAAAGCCTTATAGTAGCACCTTCAAAATCTAGATTCAGACTGTAGAAAATCAGCATTCCAGAGTGGGAAAGTATACCACCATGATTCTTCTTCTCAGTTCCAGAATTATAAGCCAGGATGCTTCACTTTCACCAACTCCAGAGGACCAGAAAGGCCATTTAGAATTATCCTTGCTATCAAAAACTTTCTGGCAACTCAAGGTCAAAGTCTAATTGTACCCATATCTCTGTATCTATACTCTGTTGAGATTAGTTTTCACAAGGAAAATTTTTTTCGAGTTTTTGTTTTCCTTTTAGGTGTGAAGATCTGAAATTCTATAGTAACAGAGAAGACAATGCTAAAGCTTTTTTTAGCACAGGCTGTTCCCTAATATAAAAGATATATTAAAAGATATATTCCTAATTCGCATTTATCTCCAGTTCCAGAGTTGGGGAGTGCGTAGCAGCATGTAAGTGCCTCCCTGCCAAAAGCAAAGGGTTCCTTGGGTCAAGGAGACCAGGAGAGATCAAGGACAGAGATTGGCAGTTTGGCTGAGATTTATGGAGTTTTAAATATGCACCTTTCTGTCCTCTTAGATGCAATGGTAAAAGAAGTGTTGGAAAGGCCTCATTTTCTCTGAGTGGGAGGACTCTTTATGTATCATGACTCTGTCCACTGGGAAATCCGATTTTAGCAGATAAATCGAGTAGGAGGTGTCTTGACAACTCTTTCTCATCCATTCTTTAACTTTACCCCAGAGATACAAACTTATTGATTCCATCAAGATTAAATATTTCCATCAGGATAATAACCTCCAGATCCCATAACTGTGTTATCCCACTTCTGGAATTTAAGGAAATAACTCTAGACAAGAAAATATAATGTTACCTGTTCTTTATAGAAAATTATTTATAATTGCAGGACCATTGGGTTCAACCTTAGTATCATACAAGAGAAATGATACGGAAACTGTGCTACTTCCCTGATGGATCATTGACAGTAATAATTATGAAACCCATGTAACAGTAAGAAAAAGGATTTACAGTTAAATTTTAGTAAGAAAACAAGAATACAAAATATCACCTATATTATAACAGCAAATTTTAAAATGTATTAATATGGACCAAGATGAGAAAAAAAAAAAAAGCCAAAACAAAACTATTTATCAGCAGTTGTTGTTGAATGTTTGGTTGACCTTTCTTTGATTTTTATTTGTGCTGTGTGCTTACCGTGTAGTCTAATTCTGGAGCAGCTGCTCTATAGAGAAGCAACTGAGAATATCTGGCCTCTAACAGTGCTTCCTAGGTGTGTTTCATGGTACACTAGTTAGGTCCGGGATGTTAAGGCATTCCATGAAAACAACACAAAGCAAAATAAAAAAGGTTTTTGACCAAATGCATGTTAAATCTATTTGCTCTCGAAACTGTCACCATCGGGTTCTTTAGAGCCTTTGATATGCTAATATAGAATGAATCTCGCAGAAGGGAAATAAATATGCAGCTTTTTCAAGACACCTCAGGCCACAGATGACATTCCCTCCGCCCCTCCACAATGTACACGCAGAGGTGTCCTGTATGACCCGGGTCCTGTCGAGAAAGCTGTGGGTAATTTCTGGTTCTGACTTGGCATTGTCTCTGCTTTGACAGAACGAAGCAAACACTGCTGCAGTGTTCATAGTGTACTGTGGTAGCCTAGCAATTTCTTTTCATCTTTTGGGGTCTCTCTTAAGTGTCGCATCCTCTGTGAAAACCTTCCCAACCCCTCCAGGCACAACTAATCCTACTTCTACTTTGTTCCCTTTCCACGTTGCCTATTGTTAGAGGGCACTGTCCTCTTGGACAATTCTTTGTGTCCGCTCTTCAGCCAGAAGAGTGATTTTCCGTCCTTACTTGTGCCTCAGAATCAACTGGGAACCTTAACACAATACAGATGCCCACAATACTGTTCCCAGAGTTTCAGTTTCACTGGGTCTGGGGTGAGACCTCGGCAAGGTCTGTTTGGTGACCAGAGAGAGCGTGTCAGCTCCTCAAGGCCACGTGCAAGTTTTACTTATTGCTGTATTACTAGTGCCTGTCATTAGTGGGCGGGCACAGACTTTTGCTAAATGCCATCGAGAGAAAAAAGAAATGCTTGTTATGCTTGCTTAAGCACTGATTGTCTAATTCCTCCTAGTGAGCTAGATTCCTTCATCTGCCATTTTGGTGATGGAAAGATGGCTACCAAAGCATCCACAAGATGAGGGGGAAAAGAACACAAAAGGTCAGCTTGTGGGACACAAGGAAGAGTGACAAGTCCTCTGGTGCCTACCAAGATTATTGAGTTTTCTGTTTTGCTTCAATCCCATACCTCACTGTTGCTCTCAACCTTAAGGAATGGCTACTCCTGCGAAATATTCTGCAGTTCAACAGGCCAGGGCCTGGGCTGGCCCTCCAATTACTACCCAAAAGGAAGACAGATCAGAGCTTGGATTAGGGCAAGGTGAATGTGGTACTCACCTCAGAGGCCAAAAAAAAAAAAAAAAAATCAGTAATCAAGATAAATACTATTTTAATGCAATATTTTTAAAAAACTGAAGTGAAAACCAAAATAATCTATGATAAAAAAAATCAACACTTTAACCATATCAGAACTTGAGACAAAAGGAAAAATCGGTAACACTGATTCTTCCTTTATTTAAAACTTGAAAAAGAATCCCTATATGTATATAACTGAGTCACTTTGCTGTACAGCAGAGATTGGCAAAACATTGTAAATCAACCATACTTCCATTAAAAGAATAAAATAAAATAAAATTTAAATAAAATCAAAACTTGAGTATTAAGTTCATCATTTTTGCATTAATTTTGATTAATAGTTTGTGTACGTGCAAACTTTGACTATATGACCAAAAGTAAGGAGAAAAAATCCACTGTTGTATATTCATATCAGAGAGATCATTGCAAAGGGAAATACAACAGGACTGTCAGATATAGATGTGGAACTAAAGATTGCTGAAACTATTTTATGTGAAACATTTTGGAATAAAATGAACTAGGGTGGCACAAGAGATTTACAGGAATTCCTGAAGTATTCCTACCAGTGAAGTTAAATTGGGATGAGGGCGTTAGGGACGCAGTATTGGCTGCTTTTAGGAAAAATCTAAAACAACAGAGTCAGCACTAAAAGTCCAAAGCAGCCATAGGAAGTAGAAGTCACGGTGGGTAAAATCCAGCGACAGGAGATTGTGTGCCAGACACGGAGGGAAGAGGCGCTATGGCAATCTTGACCTCCAGTCAGGGCACCGTCCACTCTCTACCAGACCTACGAGGCCAATGAGCTGGAGAGCTGTAACTCACTGGGGCCTCCCTCCTCTCCTACTTAGGAACCCAAGTCTGCATGCAGTAGAAAAATGTATGGGAGCATGGGGACGGGGCTACCCAAAGTTTGGGGACTCATTGTGGCTCCAGAGCTGGAGAGTTAGGGCTCCAGGTGTGGAGACAGCATGCAGAGCTCTGATGAAGAACGCTGGCCTGGCAGAGCACCAAAGTACCAGGAGAATTGTCCTGCTCTCAAGGGGAGTCTAGGAGAGCTTCCTGGAGAGAGGGAGCTGGGCTCTCTCTGCGTGAGGTGTGCTCTTGGCTCCGAGCCCCACCTCCAAGCAGAGGCTGAACACCCAGCCTTCCCTCCCAGAAAACCTGCTGGAAACTCCCATTCAGTCTGAAACTAGGACTCCTAAGAAAGAAAGAGAATAAGAGCTGCGATAGAAGAGATCTTGCTTGGGGAGCGTGAGAAATTCACTTCCTAGTTATGCTTAAATGCACTGCTCATGGTCTACAAAATATGGGTGATGCACAGACATTGCTTGATGTGTGTAGACCATTTTCTCTTGGGGATCAATGTGAACAATCATTCAAGTTCCCCAAATAAATGATATGATCCTCTCTTTCCTCCATTCCCACATATCACATCAGGATGAAAATTTGAGCAATATTAGATGCCCTTGCAGGGGCTGCAGAGATTTTTGCTGAGAGAATATGTAGCAGAAAAAGAAAAAACCAAACAGCCATTGGTGGTACATCGTCTGGTGGCAAACTTCCTTCCTACCGGGATGAGGAAATTTTTTTTCTTTGTATCAAGATACCTTGACAAGCTGTTCATGGCCTCGATAGTCAGGGCAAACCAGAGGGACCACTTTGCTCTGCCTTCTGAAGTGGGAGGTTCTGTGAGTTTCAGAAGTTGCTGTGATGGATGAGATGCCCTCGCTGGAGATTGGAGATGAAAGGAGATGTGATAGGGGAGGTTGAAGCAGGGTGAGTGGCTGTGGGGCTTGGGGAGAGAAACCTGCCAGGCAGAAACTCACTCTAGAACCGGGCTGTCCGATGCTCTATTCACAGTTATCTGTTGCAGGGGCTTCGCTGTCACCTACAGCTCCACCCTCACTCGTCCCACCACCAAAGTTGTCAGCAAAAGTCTCTCTTACCGCAAGTGGCTTTCACAAACGGTGCTGTGAAGGAAAAGCACAGCAGACCAGAAGGGTTAGTGCTCTGTGTTTTGGGTTGAAATACAGTGGGGTGAAAGGGAAGTGAATAGTCACAGAACGGGAGCTACAGGGGAAACTGAGAATGAAACTGAAATAAAACACGGAAGCAAAAAGAGAGGAGAAGAAACAAAAGCCCTTGAAATCCCTTGGCCCATGGGAGGTGGGAGATGGAGGGATCAGGAATGAGGTTCCTTCCTCCCATGCGGGTGGAGCTCCAGGCACCTCATTTCACTATTACAGTAAAAGGTGCCCCCATAAGGCTGGCTGAGGTGAGGACTTCCAGGTGACTGACGTTGAAATGAGAGCTTAAACGCCATCGCGTGTCACGTAATGGCATAATAGTTTCTTTTCCCAGAATAATAATAATGCATTTGACAAAATGCTTTTACATGAGTAAAGAGAACATAATTTCTGAATATTTAATGCAAAATTGCCATAGGATAAAATGATCATTAAATATGTAAATGCTATTAACACATGCTTATTACGCTCATAACTCGTCTCTTATATAATCCGATCTCTGTGCCCTCATTTGTCACTTGGTCATGGGCTCCACAAATCAAAATGTGGTGCAGCGTCTCACAAGGAAGCAAGTTGATGAAATGCACAAAAAGTATCTCTTTGTCCACTAACAGGAGGTTTCTGCTTTTGGCTTTGTTGGTCTTGAGCAGAGGAGGAAAGATGGTGATCAGCCCCCTACAGAGGATTGATGTGATGCCAGGTGGTAAAGAGCCGTTTGGATGAAAGATAAGCCCAAGTATCCAATCTCAAGTGGAGCCCAGTGGTCTCCGTAGGCTCCTTTAATGTAGTACTAAGAAAAGATTAAGAAAAAAATTTTTAATTACCCTTTGTTCATCGCAAGTGAGCCAGTTTTCTAGTTTCTCGTGAGGGCTGCTGAGGTGGTATTTATTACTTTAAAAATAAAATGAAGCTGGCAAGAGCAGTCTCCCTTATTCTAACCCTCATTACTGTGCATTTTTTTTCACTTTCATTAGAGGAACCAAGGCCTGCTACCCAAAGCACAGTGTGTGGACCCACAGCCATGGCATCACACAGAGTATATTCAAGATGCAGAATCTCAGGCCCCAACCAGAGCTACTGCATCAGAGTCTACATTTAAATTTTTTTTAAATTTTATATTGGAGTATAGTTGATTTATAATGTTGTGTTAGTTTCAGGTGTACAGCGAAGTGATTTAGATATACATATACATGTATCTATTCTTTTTCAGATTCTTTTCCCATATAGGTTATTACAGAGTATTGAATAGAGCTCCCTGTGCTCTACAGTAGGTCCCTGTTGATTATCTATTTTATGTATAGTAGTGTGTATATGTTAATTTTAACAGCATCCACAGGTGGGTTGTATGCACATGTGTGGTGGTTTTAAGGCAGTGTCAATTTGGATAAGCTCGAAAGACATTGCTCCTGGAGGGCCCCCACTTAGAGTTGGCCAGAGAGAAATTTGCAGGAGCTTGACAAGATGGAAGTGAAGCAGTATCCCTTGCTCTCTGAGAATCCTGTAGCCGCCGTGAGACACACCAATGCATGTCGCTGGGTCCAGGTTTTCCTCACTCTCTCCCATTCCACACCCAGCTCTCCTTTCTGACTGTCAGCCCTGCTAACCAAGGGAACTCCAAGCCCACATCCCGACACGGAGGCAACAGTATCCCTGATTCACCAGCATCCCTTCTCCTTCCCGCTGGCTTCTGAGATTTTCCTGAAAGCTCTGACTTGTCCACACAGACCAAAGCTTCAGGAAGTTTCCTTAGTGACTTTCCTTTGATTCTTCAATTCCACTTACTGGACTTACTTCCCAGATCATCTCATGATTATAATAGGTTCAATTCCTAGACTAGACCCCTTGCTGCATATTATTCATGGTGGTCCTGCTTCCCTGGTGACACCCTCATTAATGATACATTAAAGTTTGGGAAGCCCTGGTCTAGGTTGCATATGTGATTAACAAGGAACACTGCAAGTTATCCATTTTAAGCAAGCCCACTGGCCCTATTCCTTAGAGGGTGTATCCGAACGAATTATGTGCTTTTCAAGCAGTGATATAGGGAGCTTTTGGAGTCTCTGGTAACTGTGTGTGAGTGCCCTTTATTTGCATTATTACGATTAGTTAAGTGGGGACAGTGCAGCCTGGGGAAACTACTGAAGTCCCTTCAGTTTGGTTGAATGTTTTAGCTCAAAAGAGGTGGAAGGTAGGAGTGAGAAGTTCCCACTTATTTGATTCTTATGAGTTTTTCTGGTGCATTTCTGAGTGATCAGCTGTGAGTTCTTTGAGTTCTGTACTGACTCCTTCTCTTTCGTTTGCAAACAACAGAAACTGACTCAAAACCAGCCTAAGATGGTTAAAAATACTGCTTTTTCTCACTTACCTGATTTTTTTTTTTTTTTTTTTTTTGGTTAGGGGAGGAATCAATCTAGTTTCAGGTGTGACTTGACCCAGGGACTTAGTGATGTCATGAGGACTGAGTTTCTTTCCATCCCTCTGCTCTGTATCCTCCTGCGTTGGCCTCATTTTTAGCAGGATTTCTTTCAGTGGCTGCTAGAGAGACTTCATAGCTCTAAGTCCAATGGAACAAACAAAGAGAACGCCTTCTTTCTGGTCACCTGGGCAAAGGTTCTGAGATTAGCCTGATGGGACAAGATGGACGGGCTTGTGTCCCCTGCTTACGCATGACTCATCCACTTGGCCCGGAGAAGAGATGCTCTGATGGTCCAGGTCTAGGTCATAGGCGTCGGGCCACCCCAGCAGCTGCAGTTGGAATATCGCCACCTGAAGTACCTTACAGTCTTGGGGATTGAGTACCAGTATGGCACAAGGCAGTTCTTTGCAGGGAGAATAGGGAATAGCTATAGGCAGGCCCAAATCACCACCACTACTGTACGGAAACTAATAGATAGCTACTTCAGGTCTGTGCTGTAAAACACTTTGGATTTTTTTGTATTAGGCTTTTAGAAAGCAAATATAATAGGATATCACGGTTTCTAAATTTTTAATTCACTAAGTGTTCATTGTTGAAATTTTAGAAAGTGCAGGAAAGCATAAAATAGGGAGAAAAAAATCACAATAATCTCACCACCAAGAGAAAACCATTGTAATCATGTAGGTGTGTAAACTTTTTTCCAAGTAATTTACTAAAGAGTATTTTCCATATCATTAAATGTACTTCTACACTGTGCTTTTCAATAGTTGCATAGTTTTCCATTGTATTTTTATATTATTCAAAAAGTCTCATATTGTTAGACCTTTTTATTGTTTCTAAATTATGAACACTGTGTTTAAAATACTTACTATAAATCTTTATGACCATCTATAATGATTTCCACAGGATAAATGCCAAGCAAACAACTTGCTGGGTTAAAAGACATGAACATTTTCCAAATTTCCACCATTTTGCCATCCACAAATGTGTATCAATTTATGTTTCTATCAGATATGCATTTTGCTGCTTCGTCAATGATGATTATTAAAAATATATTTTAAGCTTGCCAATTTGATAAGCAAAAACATGGTCATTGTTTCCTTGGTACCGTTCCATGAAGTTAACACACATTTTTATGTGAATATTGGTGCTTTTATATCTTTTTTGGTAAACTACCTCTTTAGGTCACTTACCCGTTCTAAAAACTGGAGTATTTATGTTCCTGATTGTTCTGTTGGGCACTTTCTATCCTAGGGATATTACTTCTTTATAATATATGTTAGAAATATATTTCGCAGTTTAACATGTACTTTTTAATTATTTTTAATTGAAATTCAGATTTTTTTTTTTTTTGGTAGACCAAACAACCTTTCTGTTTATATAACTTGCCTTTAATACCATTCTTAAAAATGTCTCCTTCACTCCAGTAAAGGGAAAAAACAAGGGAAAAAAAGGAAATTCCAAAGTCTTCCAGGTATTCTGTGCTTTTAAAGAGATATTTAGTTACCCACTGGTATGAATTATACCAGCTCTGCTGCTGTCTCTCCCAATCTCCTTACCCGTGAAGGGGTAAGTTGTTGACAACCATTTCTGATGTAAATAATACTATTTTGCACTGCATTTCCCATGTGAATTTGGTTTCTTTTCATTTGGATCATTCGTTTCCAATGATATGTGTGTCTGTTCTAGTCCCAGAAACACAATGTTTAATAACCACTACTTGGTAGTGTCTTGTATTTTCTGCAAGTGCAAGTCACCTCTTATTATTTTGATTATGTAAAATTTGACTATTTTATCATTTTTGGGGATACTTTGTGGGATAATTTTGTCCCGCAAGTTCTTCTGAGATTTTTATTGAAATTGCTTTAAATTTATGAATTAACTTGGGGAAAAATATTTCTTCCTATCCAATAGAATTGCATATCCCTTTTTTTTTTTCTCCAAGAGCACCATCCCCCATTTTAAGCCCCACAAAACCAGGACACCCCTTCCTCTGACATTTGGAAATCTCATGCCTGGGGCTGACAGTAGTGAAAAGGCTCATCTTTCTTCTTCCTGGATGACCCAATGGTCCTTCTGGCATTGCCAGGGCCTTCCAGTGGAGACTGGGGGCTCCCGGGAAAAGTCTTCGCAGCCAAATGAGATCTGAACTTGGAACTCCAGCCCTGCCATGAGAAAGAGAGAGAACTAATAGGCCCCTCCTATGGTCTTCGCCTTACAGGGAAGAAGACAATTTGCAGACACTCAGCCGGCAGCATTTTCCTCAAGGAAAACTGGCCAGAATTCACAGTGGCAGAACCGGTCATTTTCTTCCACCTCAGAGCAAATTCTTTTAGAGCAGCAGGAAATGAAATGGTACTCACACTATCAATTACCCCAGCTGTTTACCTAACGAACTCAGCTGCAGAGACAGCCATTTTCAAGACCAAAGGAATATAATAAGCCCATAGTAACCCTGCAGTAACAAGCACCTTGGCAAACTCATGGTCTGAATTCAGGCGATTACAGTCTAGCTGCCAGGAAGATGCCATCCCATTATTGACTTATAATGCCATATTATTTATTGGGATAATTATGCTTTTCTACCCCTCAGGGGCCCAGAATCAGAGAGAGTACGCAATTTATTCTTATTCATTCAGCATGTGAACCAATTTCAATTTAGAATAGATCTCTCCAAGATCTAGTATACTATGAGGGGTATCCTGCAGGCTTTCGTCCCTACCCCTAAAGAGTACAGGGCCTTAGAGGGCATTGTGTGAATCAGTGGAAACTTGATTCTCCTAAGTTCAGTGAAACAAATTTCTGTTTTGTCAGAGCAATTGTGCCGGAGCGCTCACTCCCCACACCCAAATGTTAGCATCTGGTTCCTGCTCTCTGAGCTCCTTTATAATATTGTACGTATATAAATGAAAGTTAAAAGAACATTGCATATATTCCACAGAACCCTGCAAAGGCATTATTATTGCAGATGAGGAAAGAGAGGCTCAGAGTAGTTAAATGACTTCTTTGGTCTACACAAGTGAATAATTTTCTTTTCACTGAACATAATTCAATTTTTTATTTATCTAACTTCCTACCAGGCTCCCAGGTCCTTGAAATCAGACATCTTCTAGTTAGATCTCAAATGCCCCAGGCTCTGGTATAGTCCTGATATACAATGGGAGTTTAATAATTGTCTGCTGAATAGGGAGAAAATATTGGGCTAGAAGTCAGTAAAATGCTGGTATCCAATCTCAGTTCTAATAAATATTAGCCTTGTGAACTCGGGTCTATCACTTTTCTCTGATCTTCACTTTCCTCATCTCTAAAGTGGAGATAATGATACCAAATACTGCTAAACTTTTCTTCCTCTCTCACAGATTTGTTGTAAGAATTAAATGAAATTTAGTGTAGGAAAGGGTTTGAAATACATTATGAAGTATAGATAAAATGAAATCCATCTTAGTAAATACTTGTTAATGGGAACTGATTAGACAAGAAGAGACCATGATTCATTGCTTTCATCCCTCTTAGCGTGCAGATCAGAGCTGTTTTCATGACATCAGTGTTTACCGAGTCTATTCCAGGGGATCTTTCTTTCTGACCATCTGATCTCTACGCTCTGGACCCCTTTGAGTGATGCAGAAGGAAGATCTGTGAATACAAAGGCAAAATATTCAGGTTTGATACTTGTTTTTCCAGCAATAAACCATGTGATCAAGTTACTTAAACCCTGGACTTCAGTTTTTATTTTCTTTCCTATAAAGTAGTGATGGTGATAGGGTTGCTGATGGTATATTTGCAGGGAGAGGGTGGGATAGGAGGAAGTTGACTAGATTAGCTCTAAGTTATGCTGTAGTTTTATGATTCTGTGATTCTATGATTCTACGATATGTGTGCTTTGAGGTTTCATTATTACGGTCAAACTAGAGTTTAGAGAAAGTGGTGTGAATAAGATGGGATGCGAGAGTTTGAGTCGTATGTATAAGCACACAGGGTCACTGATAAAGAATGAATCCAGAATATCAGCTCACCTTCTGCCCCTACAAGAAGGTATTTTACATACGGCAGTAGGATGTAAATCCTGACCCAGGCTTGGATCTACTTTCCCTGGAGTTAGACTCCAAATCTATCATTAAGTGCCATCTGATTGGATGGCTTCCTCCCTAAAGATCCACTGGCACTTGGGCAGCCAGGCCAGACTATCAGGACACGAGATGTTGACTTCTTCAATGGGGGGTGTGATACCCACGGGGATGTTGTCACAGGCATCTGATGGGACATTCTGTGGCCAGCACAAACTGTTAGCCCACTGCTGCTTTTGTCCTGCTCTGTCCATTACTCCAGCTCTTTCTCCTCCTGGAGGTGTCCCCAGCTCCAACCTTCTCCTCCATGTCTCTAATGAGTATTGTCCAGAAGTTGCAATTCTCCTGCAATATCTCTGAGAAATTCATCACCTTTTTCTGGCAGGCTTTGAACTTTGCTGCTTACTCAGAGGATGGGATCTAAAATAAAACTGGCTTACTTAGCAGTGAGAATAGTACAAATTTCATAAAAATCAAAGTCCCATTTTCTCTGTTGTATTTCACATGAGTTTCATGTGATTCACATGAGCTGCCATATTTTACCCAAAGAAATTGATGCTTCATGTGGGGAATAAAAAAACCGTGCTTTCACAAAGTTTTCAATGTGAGCTTTTCCTATATCAACCATGTTACTGCACTTCCTCAGGACTAGCGAGTTACAGATCCTGCTGAGGCCTGATTCATATTCATGGAAAGAGAAAACAAGCCTCTTAAGACATCCTTGAACTTAAGAGTGAAGAAAAATACCTTGGGGAGACATTTCAGCACCAGAGTACAGCTCAGAGGAACCAATTCTATGAGAAAGCTGATGATGAAAGACAAAAACATTTTTTAGTCATGGATTTTATAAGTTAAACCCTGGGGATTAGTCCTTGGTGCTGGAAGACTGTGAGAAGCACATGGGCAAATAGAGTGATGAGCAATTTTAATGACCTTTCCTATGAATAAAAGAGTTTTATTACTTTGTACCTTTGCTAAGGACAGGGGCCTATGAAAAGGCTGGTAGGGCAGAGAGAGATAGCTGTGACTTCCCTGGTGGAAAATATATTCCCAAAATAATTGCACTGGGTGTTGGCGTGCCACTAGAAGGGACTATTTTTTTAAAACTTGTAAAGTACTGAGATCCAGACTCAACAGGGGTCTCAGTACTGCCCAGCAGCCTTCTATGTTTTTTCAGACTGCTGTCTTCCATTGTTCAGAGTGGTTATTTCAAGGTTTCTCTACTTATCTCCAAGCACCCCATGCCACCTCCTCCACAGATGCCCCAAAGATGACATTGGGTCCAAGTTCATAGTAAAATGTAACAACCATCATGTCACAACTCCCTTGACTTCTTTCCTGTCACGTTCAAATTTATTGCCACCGGTACCCTATTAGCCAGCTAGGGCTGCTGTAAAAAAGTGCCACAAACTGAGTGGCTTCAGTGGCAGAAACGTATTGCCTCGCAGTGCTGGAGGCCAGAAGTCCAAGATCAAGGCTTGCTTCCTTCTGAAGTTGTTAGTGAAGGACCTGTTCCAGGCTTCTCTCCTGACTCCTGGTGGTTTGCTGGAAATCTTTGATGGCTTCTGCTGCATCGCCTTGATCTCTGCCTTCATCTTCACATGGTGTACTCCTTGTATATGCGTGTCTGTGTCCAAATGCCCCTTTTTTATAAGGACACCAGACATATTGGATTGGGGCCCACCATACTCCAGTATGACCTCATCTTAACTAATTACATCTGCAATGACCTATTTCTAAATTATGTCACATTCCGAGGTACTGGGGGGTGGGGTGTTGGGACTTCAATATATGAATTTTAGGGAGATGCAATTTAACTCATAACAGGTACCCTGCCTCATCGTTTCAGAAGTTCTGTTCCTCTTCTGTGTGGCTACTCCTTCCACGGCTATTATGACGTCCAACCATTCCTGTCTTTTTAGAAACATGGCCCAAGGAGGTATCATTTCTATTTCCAATAGCTACAATTGCTCCGTCTATACCAGCTCTTCCCAATCAACATACAAACAAGTTCACTGCTCTCCCAGTTCAAGAAACAAGTGCAACAACACAAGCTCCCCATGGTCTTGCATCCCACGTCAGTTTTGGCCCTGCACTCTTCTCCCTACAGCGTACTTCAGCTCTCTCCATTGCTAGCTCCTATTTATTCAACTCACTCCAACCTGGCCATCGTTCTCACCCCTTCACTGAAACTGTTCTTCCTTTTTGCTCCATACAATGGCCTCAACAGGCTTCATCTCACCTGACTCTTCATCATGACTTAATATCAGTGACCTACACTGACGCTGGAAGTGGTCACCTATTTCAGCCTCCACAGCTCCCCATTCTCCTGACACCGTGTTGTCTTAGTTTTCTTCCTACATCATGGGCTGCTACATCACAGTCTTCCTTGCTGCCTCATCTTTCTTTGTCAATCCCTTAAAATGTCAGCATTTCTCAGAGTCCCATCCTCAATACTCTAGACTCAAACTCCTCCAAACTCCAGTGACCATCTGTATGCTGTGACTCTCAAATATAGTTCAAGCTTGGATGGCTCTCCTGAGCTCCAGACCTACATATCTAATTATCTATGGTCATCTTCAGGTGGATATCTGCAGCCAGCTCAAACTCAGGTTGTTCCAAATTGAATTCATCACTGATTATTCAGATCTATTTTTCCTATCTAAGCCCAATATCTCAATCCATGGTCCTGCAATTTTTCCCAGTGTCTAAGCCAGAAATCTTGGATTCTTCTTTACTTTTTTCTTTCCCACACACCACATCCAACCACACCCATTCTTTAGATTCTCTTTTGTTACCTTTTGGATTCTCCAGTTCTGCTTCTGGCAGTAGCTTATTTCAGGGTGAAAGCTAATGATTGAGATTGCTGGGATACCACCCTGCAACTTCCTCAACCAATCAGAGGAGGGTTACACACCCTGAAGCCCTCCTCGCAAATTTTGCCTATAAAAACTTCTTCCCTGAAACCCACTGGAGCGTTCGAGTCTTTTGAGCATGAGCCGCCCATTCTCCTTGCTTAGCCCTTGCAATAACCATTCTCTGCTGTAAACTCTGACATTTCAGCTTGGCCTCACCATGCATCAGGCACAGAAGCTTGGGTTTGATGACAAAACTACATTTAAAAGCTGTGCATTTTGTTGTGCACCTTTTGTATACCTCTATAATTTAAAAATATTTTTAAAGAAATGCCCCCTCCTCCCATCAATGAGGATGTGAAGTCATAAGATCATGAACTTGAAGCCATGGCATAAGAGGAACATGACGAGTGTGAATCAGGTTCATAGAAATCAGAGAGATGATTATCCTGTCTAGATACGTGAACATCTTCCCTCTGGTACATATAAGAAAATGCACACAAGTTGTGAAGATTACTAATTATTGCCCAACGGGAAACACTGACATTTTTAAAGTTTCTAGGGGTTCTTATGTATAGGTTCTACAGTTTGTATCCAAGAAAGAAGGGCTTGGGGCTGGGCAGACACTTGCCCAGCTGAGGATTTGATGAAAAATTAAGTGCCAAGCACTTCTTAGATGAGATATATATTCTGCAGCCATTTAGTCTACAAATATTGGCTAAATGATTACCGTCCTCTCGTAGGAGAAAGGGTAAGGTGTCCCTGAAGTAAAAGGAGACAGGTAGGATTTTTGAAACATGATGGTTACATGAGTCTATGATTAGCCTTACATGTGTCCATGTGCTTTAAGTGCAAACAAGAGCACTGGCCACCAATTTTCAATAGTTCTCTGGAGGTTAATGCACGGGCTTTCAGCAAGATCGGACACAGCACAGAACAAGGTGTTGTGTTAATACTTGATAATCACAAATAGGTTTATGGTAGAGAAGATCTGAATTGGAAACTACATAGAATGGAATGATCTGTAACTCGCATTAAAAACAGATATTAAGAAAACATTGCATTTGCCTATAGGCTTTGTCCTGAAGGTCAAATATATCCAATCCTTATTATCCCAGCTCTACCTCTGAGGCCCTGGGCCTTCTGTAGTCAATGAGTCTCCTATGTTCTGTAGTTAATGGGCATCAAACACAGGCAGAGGTAAGATGGAGAAATGAGCCGAGATGCAGAGCAGAGGGAATTCCCTGGGCTTCCCTGCTGAGAGGAGATAGTCAGTCTTTTGGGGGGGAGACTCGGCAACCAGCCTGCAGAGTTCTGTGGCTCCAATGCAAAAGCATTCTCTGAAGCTCCTCCCCTGCTTACAGCTATACTCTTGCAGGTGTCCGGCAGTATTCTCAAAATCCAATGTTCTTCAGCACTCACAGAAGACAAGCCCCAAACAACTGCCAACTTTCCCAGTATTAGAATTATCACCAATATGCCAGAGATAAGGAAAACAATATAATATAAATACTATTTATATAAACTCTTGTGAATCAACTATATAACACAAGTAGTTTAGAGAAGCTGGACAAAGAACGCAGACAGATAATTTGCAAAAGAAGAAATGCTAGGCTCTAATTTACATTAAATAAATCCAAGGGTCACTAGTGAATAATTTAAAGCTAAATGAGCTAGAGCTTTTCAGGTCTCAGTTTGGTGATGATTTGGAAAATAGTCGTGGGAGTACGGCAAGACAAGCCTTGCAGGACATTTAGTCCTGTCCAAAACATCCATAAGGCATTTGGTCCATGCCAAAATGTCCTTGATATTTGGTCCTATCCAAAATATCCATGAGCATATGTAGTCCATGCCAAGTTGTAGAAACAGACAGTGGTGATGATTGTACATTTTGAATATAATTAATGTCACTAAATGGCACAGTCAAAATGGTTTAAATGGCAACTTTTGTGTTATGTATATTTTAAGACAATACAAAAATTTTTTTTTAAGTCTAGACAAAATATGTAGAAAAGGGTGTTACGAAGTTGTGTCACAGAGTTGATATCAATATTGTGTTATTTTTTCCTGGTTTTTGTGATGTTTGAGGTAAATTTTAGCTTTTATATTTTGTAGTTTGTTGTGATTTCTCATTTTGAATAAATTTTAATATTGTTAAAAAAAGAAACCTAGATAGAGCCAATGAGTAGCTGATATAGTTGTTGCCCATATGATATCCTTGAGGAATAGCTAACTGTTCGACCTCCCTCCGTCTTGTTTAATCCTGCAGCATCCTTGGGCCGTGGGTACCAGTATCCTTTTTCACTGATGAGGAAAGTGACCTCAGGGGATGAAGGGACTTGCATCCAGTTCCCTCTGATTCAGAAGCTTGTGCCGATAATCACTGCATGACACCGCCTCTCATTTGAAAACTAGTTTAGACTATAATATGGTTGAAGAAAATAAGCTCTGTGCACATTCTATAGTTTTATTTTAAGCAAATATATGCAAATAACTGAAAATTTTAGACTGAAAACAATGAGCTTCCCCTCTGAAAGAAAAAGCTGCTGTCCTGTCCTGGCTTAGTCACTGACAAGTCGGGGAGCGCAGGCAGAGACATTTAGCCGCTTTGGGCCTCAGCGACGGCATCTGTAAAAGCCAAGTCGATAATATTTATTGAGTGGCCACAAGGCTCAAGACCCCGAGTGAAGGGCTGAAGGATGCAGAGGCAGCGTCAACAGCTCTGCTCCCAGCGAACTCAGGATCCAGTTGAAAAGACAGGATCTAGTTGAGCAGAACAGAAACACCCATGAAAGCTGCCGGGAGCCAGAGGACAGACCATCAATTCTGTCTGGGGAGGCAACGCTTGATGAAGCGTGAGAAGGAAATTGATAGGCATGTAACTGAGTCACCAGCCTTTGTTTCTTTGGGGCTCGGGGTGAGGGTTCCCAGAAGCAGTCAGTGAAATCGGTTTTTCTGGTTAGCTGTTTGGGTGAACCCCTGCTTGGCTCTCTTTAGTTCTCATTGTCTATGTTGAATGATCTCAAGTGCCTGTAGGTGATTTACAAGGGATGGGAGAGGGGAAGGTCTATTCTCCATTCTTGGCACAGTGCAGGGTGGCATACACTCGCGTGTGTGCACACGCACATACACACACACTCCAGAAAAGGTGAAGTGCTTTGCTTTCAGTTCTCAGTAGAGCAATGGCACTGTATAGAGCATGAGAAAAGTAGGAGGCTAGCAGGGAGAGCCTCATGCACACTCAGGTCTGTGCGTGTCCTAACCCAGAGCCTCCCTGCCCCCCACTACCCTGCTGCTTGCACCAACAGACCAGTATGTGGACTTTCTCTCACTTACAGGCTCCAGGGAGTAACTATCAGACTCTCTCTCTCTCCTCCCCTCTCTCTCTTTCTCCCTCTCTCCTTCCCCTTCATGGCCCTGCCCCTAAAACTTGCTTGCTTCTTCCTTTAAATCCCCTTATCCCTTGCAGTCTTGACCTCCAGCATTCTCGGGCTGGCCCTCCCTCACTGTTTCTCCTTGGTCTCAGAAAGCTTAGAGTGAGCTGTGAGTCACTCTCTTCCCTTTGCCCTTTGTTTCTGCTGTTGGTTTGGTGGAGGTAGTTGTGAGGGAACATTGGGTCCTAAGAATGCAGGAAGTTAGAAGGGTCATTTTTAAAGAAAGGGATTCTGAATGGCACCCTTTTTGTCTTTCCCTAACCTTTAATTACACCCCAAGTTGTGTTATCTTTATTTGTCTGTTATTAGTTCTTGACTTTTTTCCAAACTTGACAGCTCAAAGGACCACAGATAAAAGACTATCCCAGCTCAGATACAAAGGCGAGAAAGGTTTTTTGGCAGCGAGAATAGACATAGCAAAGACGAAGAGATGGGACTGTACATGGTACATTAAAGGCATGGAAATAGTCTAGTCTCTGCAGTGAGTGGGGTCCTGGCGGATAGTGGTAGGAAATGACTTCTCAGAACTACATTAGGGACACCCGGTGAAAGATCTTGAGTATTTCAATTCGACATGGCGGCTTTCATTCTGTAGCAAACGGGAGGTGACCATGAAAAGTTTCTGGACAACTGATGATATGATTGTGTCTTTGTTTTGCTTAATTCTGATGGTTTTGTAGAATGAATTAAAGGGGAGAGAATCTAGGAAAATAGTGTTTTCAGTAATTCAACAAATATTTATAAATTGCCTACAGTCTGCCAGGTACTGTGCTAAGCGCTGAAATAGATGGTGAACAAAATGGACAAAAATTCCTGCCCTCACAGAGTTTAAGGGTTATGGGTTAGAATACTGTGGGGCTGTTGTGGCTTAAATGTGCCCGGAGTTTGGGAGACAGGTGAGAACTACAGAGCTGAGAGACATCAGAATACAGGTGATAATGAAAACCATTAGAGTAGAGTCATCCAGAAAGAATATGTAGGGTGAGAAGAAGAGAAAATGAAGCTCAGAACTTTGGAGGAAATACACGTTTAGCGTCAAAAAACAAGGAATTAATGAAGGACTGAGAAAGAGTAATCAAAGAAGTAACAGGAGAAGCAGGAGAGATGGATGCTTTGGAGCTCAGAGGAGGCAAGTGTTTCAGGAAGGGATGAGCAGAGGTAAGTATAGGAGGGAGCTCAAGGCGGCTCAAGAGAAGGTCGAGCCAGGATAGAACCCCTGAGAACGCAGCTTCGTTAGAGGAGAAAGGGGCAGCAGGGATGCCTGATTGTATAAAAGGAGCAAAATAAATGAGAGGCGAAGAAGTACTAAGGCATTCACAATCTCTGTATTTCTTAACTTGAGTCTAGGTGTGTTAGAAAGAGTAGTTTTTAGGTGTTCTGTGACTTACTCTGTGACACTTATTTGACAAAGTTCCTTTTCTATAATTTGCCCCATGAACCCCAAGAGACTAAATGTAGGGGATGCAAAAGAATGGAACTTCTTCCCAAGGCCAGCAGGGAATGTTTGAGAGAGGTCTTGCTCTCACTGAGCTGAGCCTGAATCCCTTCCCCACTGTCCATAGAAAGGATTTGAGAACTGCGGTCCCAGCATCTTAGGACATGGCATGGATGTGCTTCCTCTTTCATAGCAGTACAAGGACGTGGCTTCAGATGAAAGACAACATTCCAATAAAGGCTTCTTTGTGGTCAAGACGTCTAGAGGCTTTCTGACTGCAGAGCTCTTGAACATCCTACAGAAAACAGGGGCCCTTGGACATTTCAACATCAGTATTTCTGAGGCATCAGAAATCAGTAAATAATCTTCTTTGGATCATAGTAAAGTGAGTGAACCTCAGCTGAGAGTTCTTACTTGGACCAGGCCTGCAGGAGGTTTAAGGGATCAATAACTCAACCTTCCTCCCGTCCACAGGATGACACAGCTTGATGCTGTCATAGGAACACCCAGCAACCCTTTTTGTTCATTGGCTTCAAATTGCCTCTTCTTTCCTCCCATGGCAGTTTTCAGTGAGTTTTGTGGCCAGCTCACACTAATTTATTTGTTCAAGTCTGCCGCCTTCAGTTTTCCACAGAGGCTACAAAATTAAATGGTTCTGAAGAACCTAGGGGCAGGACAGGAAAAAAGATGCAGACGTAGAGAATGGACTTGAGGACACGGGGAGGGGGAAGGGTAAGCTGGGATGAAGTGAGAGAGTGGCATGGACATATATACACTAGCAAATGTAAAATAGACAGCTAGTGGGAAGCAGCCGCCTAGCACAGGGAGATCAGCTCGGTGCTTTGTGACCACCTAGAGGGGTGGGATAGGGAGGGTAGGAGGGAGATGCAAGAGGGAGGAGATATGGGGATATATATATACGTATAGCTGATTCACTTTGTTATACAGCAGAAATGAACACAACAATGTAAAGCAACACAACAATGTAAATTATACTCCAATAAAGATGTTAAAAAAAAAAATTGTCAGTACCCATAACCGCCTGACCTTTTCAACTGGAAAAGTTCAGAGACTGGCTGATTGGGACTCAGGTGATTCTGCCAGGAGCAGCTCTGGCCTCAAAGAGTCAAGGTAAATATTTCAAGAGGTAAATAATCAGTCAGAGAGCCTGGGCCAAAAAACTACAAATGAGGAGCAAGACACGGGATGTCACAGGTAGAGTAAATGTAACAGGAAAGCTACAGAAATGACATTTCATGAGAAAACAACTTTGTCAGAAGAGGAGCTTTGGAGAAGAATAATCTAAGACCCAATAAATGATTGTTTTCAAGGGACTCAGGAGGATGAATGGAAGAATGTGTGAGGGCCTCCATTCATCCTGGACTTTGCACTATAAGTGCTACATCATCACAAGGGTCAAATTTATTATTTAAAAATTACTCAAAAATTTTTTTCAGTCTTATTGGATTGTTTGGTAGCACCCGTAGAAAACAAGCCAAGAAATGCTTTAATGGATGAGAAAGGAAAAATAAAGTCATAATCATGTGGCTTGAAAATCCCTCAAAAGTCTAGTGTCCAAGAGAAATAAACAAACTGGAACTGATTGTAGCTGAAATCTCCATCGTGAAAGTTCTATAAATATAGAAGGGTATGAGAATAGAGAGTGAAAAATATACCCATACGTCCATGCCAACTGATTTCAACAAGGGTGCCAAGACCATTCAATAAAGAAAAAACGGTCTTTTCAAGAATGGTGCTGGGACAGCTGAACAAACACATGGAAAAAGATGAAGTTGAACACTCACCTCGCATCATATACAAAAGTTAACTTCAAATGGATCAATGACCTAAATAGAAGAGCTAAAACACTTTAAAAAAAAACATAGGGGTAAATCTTCATAACCTTGGATTTGACAATGGATTCTTAGATATGATACTAAAAGCACAGAAAAAAAAAGAAAAAACAGGTAGATTGGACTTCACCAAAATTGAAAATGTTCACAACAAAGGACATTATCAAGAAAGTGAAAAGACAACTTACACATGGGAGAAAATATTTGCAAATCATATATTTGATAAGGGTATAGTTATGCAGAATATATAAAGAAACTTTACAGCTCAAGAGTAAGAAGATAAACAACACAATTTTGTAAATGGCCAAAGGACTTGAATAGATATTTCTCAAAAGAAGCAATCCAAATGGCCAATAAGCATGTGAAAAACTGCTCAACAACATAAGTCATCAGGTAAATTCAAATCAAAACCACAGCGAGATACCACTTTTCATTCACTAGGATGGCTATAATCAGAAACAAGAAAATAACAACTGTTGATGAGGATGTGGAGACATAGAAACCCTTATACATTGCTGCTGGAAATGTAAAGTGGTACAGCTGCTGTGGAAAGCAATTTGGTGCCCCCTCAGAAAGTTAAGCATAGGGGCTTCCCTGGTGGCACAGTGGTTAAGAATCTGCCTGTCAATGCAGGGGACATGGGTTCGAGCCCTGGTCTGGGAAGATCCCACATGCCGCGGAGCAACTAAGCCTGTGTGCCACAACTACTGAGCCTGCACTCTAGAGCCTTCGAGCCACAGCCACTGAAGCCCACACACCTAGAGCCCGTGCTCCGCAACAAGAGAAGCCACCGCAATGAGAAGCCCGCGCACCACAGCGAAGAGTAGCCCCGGCTGGCAGCAACTAGAGAAAGCCCACGCGCAGCAACGAAGACCCAACGCAGACAAAAATAAATAAATAAATTAATTAATTAAAAAAAAGTTAAGCATAGAATTATCATATGACCCAGCAATTTTACTCCTAGGTATTGATATACACCCCAAAGAATTAAAAACAGAGACTCAAACAAATACATGTACATGCACATTCATAGCAGCACATTGACAGTAGCCAAAAGTAGCCCCAAATTTGGGAAACAACCCAAATGTCCATCAACGGATGAGTGGATAAACAAACGGTGGTATATACATATAATGGAATATTATTCAGCCATAAAAAGGAATGAAGTATGAACACAGGCTACAACATGGATGAACCTTGAAAACATTATGCTAAGTGAGAGAAGTCAGGCACAAAAAGTTACATATTGTAGGATTCCGTTTATATAAAATATTCAGAATAGGTGAATCCATAGATGCAGAAAATAGTTCAGTAGTTGCCTGGGGCTGGAGGAGGGGAGATTGGGGAGTAACTGTTTACTGAGTACGAGGTCTCCTTTTGGGTGATGACAATATTTTGGAACTAGATAGAGGTCGTGGTTGCACCATGTTGTGAATGTACTAAATGCCACTGAATTGTTCACTTTAAATGGTTCATTTTATTTTGTGTGAATTTCACCTCAAAAAAATTTTTTTAATAGAGAGGTATGGTTCATAAAATTGAAGTCATGAATTCTATACAGAATGACTTGGACTTTCTCTTTCAGGAAGCATTCAAGCCTTGTAATGTAAAGAAATATGTTCTCATAACGCTTGGCCCAAGGAAATATGTGAAGTAGCTTTTGAGACTTTTTCCTCTCCGTTCCGTCTCACAGAGCCTATGGGTGGTTTCGAGGACAGTCTTCCCCTCAGTTTCGTCCCCTCAGGAAATCTCACGCATCTTCTATGCCTTTAACTTGGGATTCCACAGAGTGACAGCGGATAGTAAAGGGCTCATCGAGTAAACCAGTAAATGCATTCCCGCTATAGCCATGTGCTTCTTCAAGGAGTTTATTCAGACCCATTCTTCAAGGCTCTGTTACCCTTCTGGGAAGCCTCTCCAGTGTCCTTGGGCAGAATTCCTCCTTCTCTGAACCAGCTCAGCTTGTTCATGCCATTAGTCTCACTGCTCTAGGCCACCTGTCAAAGCTCAGTGTCTAGCCGAGTGCCTGATATACAAGGCATATCAATGCAATGCACTTAGATGGAACTATCCCTGTCAGGTAATAACAGGTCTCAAACTCAGTACAAATGCACTTGTTCCGTAGTAATATATCCATCAGTGTGAGTGTGTGCATATGTGTGTGTGCATGTGTGTTTGTGTAGGTGTGTGTTGGGCAGAATATATTGGGTTGGCCAAAAAGTTCGTTCGGGTTTTCTGCAGCATCTTGTGGGAAAACCCGAACAAACTTTTTGGCCAAGCCAATATTTGCTCGTGGAAGCCTCTTCATGAATATGGGTCAAGTCATCTCACCAGAGGACCTCCTGTCAATGCCTGTGGGCATATCAGTCTTGCTGCCACAGAATTTCTGTCCTTCAAAGAGTAAATGTATCATTCAGAAACCAATGAATTTAACCTCAGTCTGCCTTCGAAATAAATGGGGAGCTGCTTCACCTGAGGCTGGCTCTCCAAGATGGAGATGGGGAGGGACTGGAGAAAGGTGCTTGACGAACAGCTAGACACTGGTTTCTGGGGGACTGTGGTGACCAGGAGGCAAAGAAAAACCACCTACCGCTGTGCACCCGGCTGTGATTCTGTCACCCAGACAGGCTACGGGGGAGGTTTGGGAGACATCAGTCTCTGGCAGCGTCCTTCGGAGAGGGGGGAACAGAGAGAGGGAGTGGGGAAATGCGAGAGAGGAAATGCAGTCACTAAAGCAGAAATATCTTTTCCTGCCCAGATCCAGAGTCAACCCAGTTACTTCAATTTTTTCATCGTATCAACTCTCTCTGAAAAATGTCTGTTCTGAAGGTGAATTCAGAAGCTTGTGTGGAAGGTAGCTGGTGGTGATGGGACTGGAAGGGTCTGGGAATGAGCTGGGCCATTAGAGCGTGCGTCCCCAGCACCCAGACACAGTGCCGCACAGGGCAGAGCAAGGGCTAATTTATTTGACCGAGAATTCCAGATGTGATACATTCTTATTTCACCGAACGTTACTGCCGCTGCTACTGCCCGCAGCACACTTCGGTTCTAACAGCTTCCAAAGACCTTGTAGTTTATCTCTTCCACTAAACCCTCAGGGGCGGAGTCATCTATCTTGTGTGTGTGTGTTTTGCTAATATGTTTGCAATTGTTTTCACTCAATTCTTGTGATGGGCCTTACCAGCTCAGACCACTGGAAATCATTTCTTTCTTTTTTTTTTTTTTTAACATCTTTATTGGAGTATAATTGCTCTACAATGGTGTGTTAGTTTCTGCTGTATAACAAAGTGAATCAGCTATACGTATACATATATCCCCATATCTCCTCCCTCTTTCGTCTCCCTCCCACCATCCCTATCCCACCCCTCTGTAGCTTCCTCTTACCTCATCTAGGTGACTCTTCTGAGGAAAGCTACTATGAAAAAACTTGACTCAAGTTTGTGATTTTGATAAGAAAACATGAGAAGAAGTTGATGTCTGGGGCATGGGCAACACAGGGTGGTGGGAGCTGCCAGAAAGTGGGTACATTGTTGCTACACAATTTTAAAACTATAGTAAAATCAACACAAAGTCAATTTATTACCACCATGTAGCTGCAATTCTCAACCATGTCAGTGATAATACTCCTTCCTGCCAGGGCAAACCAAACAATTGGCTTGGGTGTATGACCACGTTTAGCGTGTTCCTGAACTCCTCCTGTAAAATATTTTTGAATGTAGAAACATAGAGTATTAAGACCAAAAGGCAGCTTAGGTATTCTTTCATTCTTCTTTCATTACTTTCTTTCATTATTATGTCCACAGGTAGAGATCATGTTTACTAAGGCCTGCCCCTGCCCTTGAGAAGCTTGTACATCAGAGAAAGAGCAGTTAATGACTTTCTCAAGGTCACCTGAATGCTGAAAGGCTGAGTCAAAGCAGGATCATGATATTTTCAAATGACCTTCCTTCCTTGAGGGGTTTCGAGAAAGTAGAGCCACAGAAACGGCAGGGCCTTGAAACAGCTTCCAACTTTGACCCAACAAAAAAAGTTTAAAACTCTTGATATTCTTAATGAAAAACGTATTCTGGGTTTTGCTTTTCCCCTTAGTATACAGATATTTCCCGGAACCTGGCAACGGGTCCTCCCATCCCCCAACACTTAGTATAGGGAGATTTCTCCAGCAGCACAATTGCACTTTGACGTTCCTGCTTCAGAGTTAGTACTAACAGTTGTCTCCCCAGGTGCCTGAGCTGAGGCAAGCCCCGTCACAACACCACCTCAAATGACTTTCAATTAAACCGAAGTCAGTCAGCGGTGACTTATGCTTTTTGTGCTTCTGTTTTCTACAACTGAGGTTCTATTTATAAGCCATTTAGTCATGTGGGCCACTGGATTTGGAACCTAATTAGAGCTGTGTATCATGGCTTGGTGGCCCCAAATGTTGGCATCGCTTTCCTAGGAGGCAGGTTAATTCATTGCTTGTGAACTGCCGGCTGCACTCGCCTCTCCGGGTTTGTCTGTTGATTCCATCTTGGGGTGCATTTCCTCCAAAAGCCCCAAACCACACACCACTCTGAGGCCATTTCTCTTCGCTTAATGGTCAAAGTGTGTGTTGTGATCCAGGTAGGTGACGACAGCTCCCACACGCCAGCCGGCAGCCATCAGTGACTCGAGATGGGCTTTGGGATGGTCCCCGGTCACCACGCCGGGCTCTGATAACCGTACTGCCTGCTGGTGCTAACAATCTTCAAGGTTAAGGCCCATTCCTCCTCCCATTTTGGATGGAAGCCAGGGTTTAAATAAAAGAAAGAAAGAATAGGAAAAAGAAATCAAATAGAAATGCAACCACGGGAGTCAAGGGCAAGTGAAACTGATTTTAAAGAGATGGCTTCCAGCCACAGAAACAAAGAGAGTTGAGGTGGAAACTGTGCTCTTGGTCAAATCGCAGCCACTGCTGAGGAGAAGTCTGTAATGAGAACGTGGACAAAAATGTTTCATTTTTAGCACAGCCAGTGTCCTGAAGACTAAGGTAGTGACGCATTCTTTGAAATTAAAAATTGCTCCCAGAGTAGTTCTGTCTGCCTGAAACGTAAGCAAGAGGCACTAAAATCAGGGCAAAGTGGGAGGGTGGTGGGAAGAAAAGCACAGCTTGAATTTTATAACTCCACATTACTCTTTAGTATTTGATTTCTCTAAAGTCATATACTTTGCACTGTGTAAATAGGGTATCCAAATTTAGACATTAT
This sequence comes from Balaenoptera ricei, assembly GCF_028023285.1. NCBI lineage: Eukaryota > Metazoa > Chordata > Mammalia > Artiodactyla > Balaenopteridae > Balaenoptera > Balaenoptera ricei. Next base: position 70,719,272 of record NC_082656.1, on the reverse strand, counting down.
AACCCCACTTATGTAACTGACTGCAAACAAACAGTGTAAGACTTATTGAGAGGTGACATTGCCTTGTGATTAAGGGAGTTGGTGCTGAAGCCAGAATGCCTGAGTTTGAGTGTTGGCTTTACCACTTCCTAGCTGTGTGATTTCAGGCAAATTGCTTGACCTCTCTGGGCCCCAATTTGTTCATCTGTAAAATGGGAATCATACTAATAGTATCTATGTCATAGTGCATAAAATGACTGACATATGTAAGTGGCCTAAGGCAATATTTGAACATAATAAGTCCTATATAAAGTGTTTTCTTTTTGGTATTAAGTGTTAATAATATTTTCTGCCGCCTCTTTTAGTTATCTATTTAATTTTCCTCAAAAATCATCAACACAAAATATCCATGTGGGAAAAAAATGAATTTTGAGCCATATTAATATTATACACAAAAATTAATTCCAGGTAAATTATAAATATAAATGCTAAAATTTCCACATAAATCTCTTCTAAAGGAAGTTGAAAAATAAAATCTTCAGGACTGTGACAAGGCAAAAACAATTTTAAGCAGGACATAAAAACACTAACTATAAAAAAAAAACACCAGAAAATTAGACTACTTTAAAATGAAGAACTTCTGTTGGTCAAAAAATATATTGAAAGAGGAAAATACAAGCTGCAGAGTGAGCAAAGAAAGATGCAAAGACAGTTACAAAGAGTCATATCCAGAATATACAAAGAATTCCTACAATTCAACAAGAAAATATCAGACAATACAATAGAAAATTGGACAAAAGTCTTGAAGAGACACCTTACAAAACATAATATCCAAATGCCCCAGATAAAAAGATGTTCAATATCACTAGTCACCAGACAAATTTAAATGTTAACCACATTAAAATCCTTTATATACCTAACCAGAATGGCTAAAAAAAAAAAATGCAAAACACTAAGTGCTGGTGAGGATGTAAAGCAATTGGGACTCTTACACACTACTGGTAGGAGTGTACATGGGAACAACCATTTTGGGAAACTGTTCAGCAGTATCTACTAAAACTGACCCTGTGTATATCCTACGACACAGAAATTTCACTTCTAGATTTTTAGTCACAGGTATATGCCCCAAAATGTATGTATAAAAATGTTTATATCATTATTATTATTAATAGCCTCAAACTAGAAATAACTCAAATTCCAACAGTAGAAAGAATGAATAAATTATGATAAATTATGGCATAGTCCTAAAATGAAATACTACAAAATAGCAACAAAAATGAACAAACTATTGTTGTATACAAAAATGGGGAGAAATCTCAAAAAACCAAACTTGAATGAAATAAGCCAGACATACAAAATAGTAGCACTTGTTGTATGGTTCAATTTATATAAAGTGTAAAAAACCCCTAAGTTATGATGCTAAAAGTTAGGATGGTGGATATCTTTAGGGAGAGGGGTTAGTTATCAGAGGAGACAAAGAGTGGGGCAGTACCGAGAGGCTAGTAGGGTTTTATTTATTTATTCAGTGATGGTTTCAATGATGTGTTCTTGAGAAAATTCATTGAACTATACACTTATGTTTTGTGTACTTCTTTTACATATGTTATGCTTCATTAAAGAAATTTTACTTGAAATTATTGAGGCTATGGAATTCTAACAAATAAATGTGCTAAACAACAAATTTAACCCTTCAGGTCTGAACATTTGGTTATAATCTATTTACCTCTAAATTGAACTGAGCATGTATAAGTATGTGTGTGTGCATTGCTAGAATGTAAGTTCCATGAAGACAGGGCTTTTTGACTGATGATTTGCTTCTCCTGTCTCTGGCTGCTTCAAGAGTGTCCGATATGTAGTAGGCACTCAATAAATATTTGTTGAATGCATGAATGAAAAAAATACCTTGCATTTGATAAATTAAAAGAAAGTTCATTTAATACTATATTTGTGGGCCTGGAAAATAGAATGGGTTACTTCCCAAGAGGTATAAGTATTATGATTGATCTACTTTTATGTTTCCTCCAGCCATTTTTTCTCAAGCAGGGTTCATAATTGGAGAGAGTGATATATGAGGAACAATCAAGAGTGGGAACCAGTGTGCAAGGCCATGAAACATAAAGGAAATTAATTTCTGAGCCCACCAAGATATCTCAGTATCTATCATTTAACAGAATACATACATTCCAATAAAGACAACTCTAAAACAATTTCTTTGGTAAAAGGAAATCTATTTTCCTATCGGAACTCTAAGAAGAAGTTGACAGGTGTTTTTACGGGAAAAAGTCCTACAATAAATGAGAGTTAAGAAAAGTCTTCTAGTGCGAAAAGGTACAAGATGGCGGGCAGTCAGCTTCAAGACATACTAGAGTAGACCTTCTGGCTGCTGTCAGTCTCACCTTGTTTATTATTTGTTTGCATAGGTTTCCCAGACTCAGCATTCTCTATACCCAATCAGGGAACACATTTCCGTCAAATTCTGGCTTCTCTATCTCCTCTTTGGGTTTGGGTATTTTCCATATATAATGAAGCTGGGCTGTAATAGCATGCTTCACCTGTATCAATAATGATGTCACATTCTAGCTTTAAAATCCCTCAAGTTTGAAGTTAAGGGTTGTATGAGAGAAATTTCTAATTTGGTAAATTCAAAATCAGGTAAATCAACCTCAATTTTCCTAATGGCTCAACTTGTACAGTTCGTACACGTAGATTCTAAAGCAATTGAGTCAGAGCGCCTGAGGGAGCCACATAGCCCGCAATGGTCTTAGCCTCTTAGGAGAGCGGGGGAGTCAAGCCAGAGTCTGAACCCATGTCTGCTACTCTTGTTTAGGGAGTGACCATGAGCCTCAGTTTCCTCATTTGTAAAAAAGAGATTAAATTTCCTAGCTTGATGCTTTAATTAGTGAATGTGCCCCACAGATTAGAAGCTCAGTGAGTGGTACCAGCTTCTTCATCATCATCATCATCAATCATCACCATTTGCATCCAAACAGCCAGAAAGTAGCCAAGTCCTGTGAACCCAATGAACCAGCAGTTATGGCTGGTTGCAGTCTGGATGGCAGAGAACTTGAATTTAGCTTCGTTCTAGCTGAGTTAGTTTAGCAGCCTGGCCTGAGACATTCCTCAGTAGGAGAGACTAGCTATTATAAAGGCTGTTTCTGGTTCTGTTTTTGAAGAGCAACTCATCCCCATGCTTCATATTTTCATCTGCAAAATGGGGATGAGTACCCGCCTCCACTCACCCCAGCAAGCATTTCAGCACTGCCCGTCTTGGAAACTGGCTGTGGAGTAAGCAAAATTAGCAAGGCAGGCAGCAGGGAAGTAGGAAGGCCCTTGGGTTGCTAGTTGGAAGCTGAGAGCTGGAAATAATTTTCTCTGATCTATGGCCTAGAGAACACCATGAGCCAGCTGGCCCGGGAAGATAAGGGAACTGTTCTTCTCCAGCCTGGGTGGTGCCATTACCTAACAAGGAGTTGGGCAAGATGCTTAGGGAGCGGTACTTTCACTGTGTGCCAAAGTCTGCCCGCGTTTCATCTGGATTCCAATTTTTATCCTTTGCCACGTTTTAAAAATTATTTTAGATCTTCCCTGGAGGAAGGAACCACAATTTCTCCAGCTTTTCTCAGACAATTTGTTCTAAGTGTAAAGGAGTGGAGGTGGGGGTGGGAACAGACATGGAATTAGCCAAATTTGAGAATAAAAAAAAATGCCTATATTTTAAAAAATGACTTGGAAACACTTTGGAAATCACAGTAGCTTTGCATAAATGCTATAATGCTCTGCATACCCTCCTTGGTCTGTTTGTATGCTTGCTCTTGCAGCCGTATTCTGCCTTAATAGAAGCAGTGTCTGGAAAACTAAGAGGAAAAAGAGGAAGCAATTGGTTTTCACCTCTGTAGGATGGTGGCATAAGAATGGAATTGAGCATTGTGATGGGCAATTTTGTGTCAACTTGACTAGGGTGTGGTGGCCATTTGTTTGTTCTAAAACCAACCTGGATGTTGCTGTGAAGATATTTTTTTAGATGTGATTAACATTTAAATCAGTAGATACAATTCTGACACCAGTTCCAATGTGTGGGTTTTCCAGCACCACCAAGCAATTCTCCAACACCAACTGGGTGTCCTACAACTCAACTCAATTCTGATACTATCTACCAGGAGATAGCAGCAGATCCCACAGGTTAAGGGCTCAGTCCCACAAGATGGCTCCCCGCACCTCCCCAGATGCCAATTGCAAGTTCAGGTTGTTACCTGTGCTTCTGACGACCCACTTATAGATTGGAAGTTCCCACGACACCCTTCTTTAATACATTTGCTAGAATGACTCATAGAACTCAGAGAAACATTTTACTTACTAGATTACCGGTTTATTATAAAAGAATATAAGTCAGGAACAGCCAGATGGGGAAGAGATGTTTAGGAAAAGGTAAGGGGAAAGGGTGTGGAGCTTCCGTGACCTCTCCCTGCGCACCACTCTACCCAAATCTCCACGAGTTCACCAACCCAGAAGCTCTCAGAACCACACCCTTTTGGGTGTTTGTGGAGGCTTCATTACACAGGCAAAATTGATTAAACCATTGGCCACTGATGGTTGAACTCAATCTCTAGCCCTTCTCCCTTCACCAGAGGTCAGGGGGTGGGACTGAAAGTTCCAACCCTTTAACCACACGGTTGCTTCCTCCGGGGTGACAAGCCCCCATGACAAGCCCCCACCACCGTTAGGTGGCATTCAAAAAGCCACCTCATCAACATAACAAAAGATACCTTTATTGTTCTCCTCACTTACAGAAATCCCAAGGGTTATAGCAGCTCTGTGCCAGGAAGGGGTTGAAGACCAAATATGTATTTCTTATTATAAATCACACCTCCTAGGGACCAGCATGTCCCCCTTTTGCTGTAAGAGTGAGATGCTAGTATTAGTCAGTGTTCTCCAGAGAAACAGAACTGATAGGAGATGATATATAAATAAGAGTTGATGTTACAGTTTCAAGTCCAAAATCTGCAGGGTAGCAGGGAGGACTCTTCGCTTACTAATACCAGCATCTCACTCTTATAGCAAAAGGGGGACATGCTGGTCCCCAGGAGTTGTGATTGAAGGGCTGCCATAAGATGGCTCATCCCCAAACATCCCCCCTCCTCTCTTTACCCCCAAGTCTACCAGTCAGCCTGCAAATTCGTTTTGGAAAGTCACCGAGAGGGACAACATTACCTATAGAAGGCCATAGAATTTTCCTTACCATTAGGCCATTAGCTTGGCAAATTGCTCAGATTAGCTAGCTGGGCATTGGACCCTGGAAAGAGAGACATAATATTGACTCCTGAAAATGGAGTCCTATTCTGATACTCACAAGCCCTGAAGGTCTGGGGCAGATAAGGGCAGTCTAAAGAGTGGGAACAGGAGCTGGAAGGGATGCTGAGAAGGAAGGTGAAGAGATTCGAGCGAGACCACTTGTTATGTTTAGTAATATTATGAATCAGCAGCATTATAATACTGATGAACCCCAGCCTGGGCACCTTGTCACTGGAGACAAATCTCAACACGCACACCTCCGCAGGCAGCAGTGGCCAGCTGGGTACCAAAATGGCGAAGTGAAGGCCCACATCCCTGACCCTTCCAGCCCCCACTGCTCACCTGAGCAAGGAGCCAGATAACCCCACCCTGTCAGCCACGCCCAAGGACTTTGCTTTCTTGATGTGGGAAAAGGCAGCCCAGAATCTTTCAACTCAACAATTTCTCCTCCCCCAGATCTCATCCCTGTGAACCTAGACCCTATACTGTAGTCGGTCCTTTGCTCGGCAGTAAAACTTTTCCTCTCCCTACTCAATCTTTGGTCTCTTAATATTCTTCTTCTCTTTAAAAATAATCACCATTGATTCAGTTCCTATTCTCTTATCCTCATTTATAGCCCTTTGGTGTAAATATTGCTCCGTTTTGCAAAGGAGGTAACTGAGGCTGAAAGAGCTTTCCCAAGTGTCAGAGGGCAGATTCGAGCCCAGCTTGGCTGAGGGCTGGTACTTGAGCTGACCCACAAGAGATTCCAGAAATGATGGAGAAATGCTACAGCTAAGGCACCTTGGAACTGAAAGGGACTCCATGGTCAGGCTCTATGCACAACGGGAAGCAAGAGGAGAAAGGAGTTATTTAAAATGAAAATTAAGGGCTCGTTATTCTCTGAATTTAAATGCAGACATGACATTTACAGCATGATAACCCAGGAATACTAACACATTGCTCGTAATTAGACCTGGCGCGTCTTTACTCTTTGACAGATGCAAAGGATTTCAAAATGTAATTAAACCTTCCAATACCCTTGTGAGGAGGCGGCATCATATTCATTTTACAGATGGGTGAACTGAGGCCAACAGAAGACAAGTCTCTGAAAGTTAACTCAGAAATTTGTAAGAAAAAATTAAGGAAACCCCATGGTTCTCTGCTCCACTGTGCTTCAGCTCCAACCAGCCCAGAGCAGTGGTCCAGAATTTTTAAGGAAGGAATCAAGATTACATGTTGTTAGGAAAACTTTTCACCCACATTTATCCATCAGAATATCTAAAGCAACTAAGTGAGGCAACAGAATGAAAATCAGTTCATATGTGCTTTAAGCCATTATGTTAGTTGCAGTGGATTTATCCAGGATTTCTGCAAACATGCTTGGTCATACGATTCTCTCATGGTATTTGTTAATGATCTAGGTTTTCTGGATTCTTTCTTAGAGATTCTGATTTGGTCGGTCTGGGGTGGATCCTAGGAATCTAAATTTTTTAGAAGTTTCCAGGTAACTTTTTATAAGCAGGCAAGTGTGGGAAATGCTGGATTAACCATCCTGTAAGTACTTTGCAAGCCTATAATTTGCATGCCTGGCACTGTGTTAGGTTCTGTCAGATAGACTCAGAGTGTAAGAAAAAACCTTAAAAGCTCCTTTCTTCCCCTTACTCAATGTAATGGAGAATGCAACAAGTGTTTATTGCACATCTATTCTACTGAAAGCCTTAGTTCCCATTTAGGTTGTTATTTAATATTGAGCAGAGTTCCCTGTGCTATACAGTAGGTCCTTGCTGGTGATCCATCTTAAATATAGCAGTGTGTACGTGCCAGTCCCAAACTCCCTAACTATCCCTTCGCCCCACCTTTCCCCCCTGGGAAACGAACGAACTAACCATAAGTTCGTTCTCTAAGTCTGTGAGTCTGTTTCTGTTTTGTAAATAAGTTCATTTGTATTATTTCTTTATCTTTGCATTTTTAAAGCATGAAATGGGGATCCTCAGAGAAATCTCCAAATGGGCCTTGAAGTCCTATGAGCCACATGGCATTATTTTTTCCCATTGTGCTAATAAGATCAGAGGCTATTAATATTATAAATGTTTTTTTGGTCAAGGTAGGCCAAAAGTCAGTGTCCCTTTTCCTATAAAATATCTGTGGGTTTACACTGGAGATAAATGAATAATATATACAAATTCTTCCTTTGAAGTTACTTTGTTTGGGAAGCTTGTCCCCTTAATTTGCACACAGACTTGTCCCTTGTTTCCCAAATGAACCAGAAGAAACATCTAATGGAAAGTTGCTATGAGCCTTATAGGATTAAGCCATGGGGGAGGTTATTAACAGGGTTCATTGTGGGCAGCAATCTTTGCCCCAGGAAAGGTTATTAGAAAAGATCAGGACATGCCCCCGGCTTGTGGGAAGAATTCCCCATCGTTCCAGTGATGTGATGGTTGGAGATAAAACCCCTTTGTGTCCATGCCATCACTTAGCTACACCCGCTCTGGAGTCCAGATCAGTTCAGAGTCACCAAAAATTTGACCTTTGTTAGAGAGCTGAAAACTGTACATCATATCTAAAGAGTGAAATTTCCATCATAGTATAATTAAAAGAATCAAAGCCACTCTAGCCCGGAAAGGGGAGACATCCTTAATTTCGGCAGCCCTAAAACAGTCATCTCCACTCATTGGAAGCTTTCACATCACTGGCCCATGTGATTCCCCCCAGGATCCTGAAGCAGAACAGTGGGCAGGACTGCAGTGTGTTCTGGTGACCTGAGGATCCTGAGGAAGAAAAGGGAACACGGGCTTCAGTCCTGGCTCTGTCACCAGGGGCGTCAAGGAAAATAATCTCAGTGGGGTCTGTAAGCCATAGGGCTACTCTATCTCACTCACAGCATTAGAGGAAGGGCAACGTAAGAAAGCATATCCAAAATCATTTGAAAAGGAATAGTGTCCTTTGATGTTTTCTCAAAGGGGGAAAGAAGAAGATTTTGCTGATAATATTTGGGAGGTAAGGGAGGGTGGAACTAGCTGCAGAATAGGGGAAGTTTTGTGCCCAGAGGGAAATACAGATAGACTCAAAGAAAGGGCAGGCCTGGCTAAATGAGACATGCGGCCATCTACAATGCCTTCCCATGGTCCCTGCCTTCTGGTCTTCATGCCCTTGATTGTTGACTGGATGGTGACTTGCTTCTAATGACAAAAGATGGCCAAAGTGATGGGACGTGACTTCTGCGATGAGGCTATAAAACACTGTGACTTCCATCTTGCCGGCACTTTCTCACCCTACCTGCTCAGGCTGATGAAGCCAGCTGCCCTTCGGAGAGGCTCATGTAGCAAGAACTGGGGTGGCCTCTGGCCAACAGCTTAGGAGGAGCTGAGGCCTGGAGTCCAACAGCTCGTAAGAAACTGAAGCCTGCCTACCACTGTTGAGTGAGCTTGGAAGCAGATCCTGCCCAGTTGAGCCTGGAGATAACTCCACCCCCCAGGAGAGACGTTGATGGCAGAGACAAGAGTCTCTTGTGAGAGACTGGGGGCAGAGGCACCCAGATCAGCCATGCCCAGATTCCTGACCCGCAGAAATGGTAAGATAATAAGTGAGTACTGTATTAAGCTGCTAAAACGCGGGATAATTTTTTACACGATAGGTAAGTAATTTACCAGTTAACCTAGGATTACCTGGAATGGTTCTGGAGGAAAAGAAACGAAAGGTCTGACATAATGAACCTGCGAAGTTGTTAAACATGTGACCCTGACATGGAAGAAAAGGGAGAAAAAATGCTCCAGGAAGAACCGGGGCAGAGAGGAGAGAGAGAGGGAAAGGTAGAAATAAACAAAGAGCAACCGAATGAGAGAAGCAGAGGCTATTGATTCAGCACCTGCTGTAGCAGGGAGTCAGCCAGCGTCGCTTGTGTTTGGCAGAGACCCAAGGGCAGGCAGGGCAGGGGGAGAGCTTCATAGACGAGAAAAGGGAAGGCTCCACCTGGGCCCTGATTGGAGGCTATTGGCCTGCGGAAGCTGGGGGCAGGCCGACTAGGAGAGGGGCTCCTATGTGATCGGTTGGGGGGCATGTTTGGCTTTCTCTGATTGGCCCCAAGTTGGAAGTGAGGATGAAAATTAGGGAAGCTGGCAGTTATTAAGCAAGTCCCGGCCATTTTTGCCCAATTGCTAGAAGGGTTATTGTTTAGCTTCCTGGACTGTTGCTAGAGATAGTAGTCTGACTTTCTACAAGTCTGACTTAGAGCTGGCTGGCCTCTGGGGCTGCTTAGCCTGGATAATGGGCTGGTCGCTGCAGATTGTGGCTCAGGGCTCTATTTTCATATATGGTCTAGCCATTGTCCATTTGTATATTCAATCTCTCAGAAGGAAGAGTAGTTATGAAGAAATGGGGTGCTTGAACTAAATTGAGGGGATTCCAGAAATGGACTTCAGATATCCCTAGTCACAGAAGGGAAAAGTATCATGGGCATCCTGCTGCTTTTTCACAGACTTATAGATAAATCCATGACGAACAACACAGAGAAAGGTTTGTCCATAACATGCTTCAGAAATGTGGACCCATGACAAGTCACTGGTCCAGTTCAAGTTCCTTGTGACCATGTTTAAGCCACACCTGTTTTTCCTTTCATTACCTGGATCTGAAAGCAGGTTTGCAAAGCCATTTCTACCATACGATTTATAGCCTTTTATATAGTTTGCTTTGCTCTCTGTCACGCTTCCCTCCATAGAGCCAGCATTAAAGTAGACTCTTACATTCCAGGTTTTTTTTAGAACCAGCCCCCCCGGAGAGTCTTTACCTCCATGATCCTGAGTTACAGCGTAGCTTTCTCTGCTGAACTCCTTTTAATCAAATCTTTCTTCACAGTCAGACTTCGGAGACGGTTTTTTTTTTTTTTTTCTTTTCTTCTTTCCGCTTTGCCTTTTTACCTGCTGTTTAACCAGAAAATTACCCTCCACATAGGAAAGTAAATGCTCTCTTCTCCTGTTGTTAGAATAAAAAATTATCTTGTAACTTTTCACTGTCGGGCAAAACTACATCCAATCAACACTCCCTCTTAGCAAGCAGTGACTTTCAGAAGGGGAACCGGGGTCTGGATAATAACAGCAGGGCTTGTAATCTTCCCTGTGCTAATGAGGGTCACCTCCTACCTGACTTGCAGGCCTTCTGCAGAAGTTAAAGCTTCTCCTGCTCTAATTAGCGATGGCCGATGAAGGGGGGAGCCTGCACCTTTAAAGGTATCCATCCTAGCAATTTGAACAATGCAGAGAACAATTATCTGCAGGCCCAATGGCAAAGATGGTTAATTAAAGTAGTGATGATGTTGATAAGAAGAATGACAAACAGGGGTCCCTCATTAATGAGCGAGGTCGCATTCTCCGCTCCCTTCTCCCCTTGCTCATCAGGAAATAGCAGAGTGGAGCCCCCAGGAGACTCGTGCTCAATTAGGCCCTGCAGGCAGGGGAAGCTGCCAAAGGCCCTGTGAAGAGAAAATTGAACCACCTAATTTGGGAGGGAAGGAGGGAGGGCACGGGCTTTAATGGAATATGCCACTGGCACTTCCAGGCTCACAGCTGCTGGGACTGCCACTTGAAATAGTTCCCGAAAAGGCAGACGCGTGGCAGGAGGGTGAGACAGGGGTTTTGAAGTCACACAGGCCTGAGTTGGAATCCTGGTTCTAGGGATGTTACTCCACCACTCAAAGCCTGTTTTCCCCGTCGAGTGTTGTATGAGATTATGTGTGTATGTGTGGGAGAGAGGCGGGGAAAGGGTGCAGAGCGCCCAGGTCACACAGGTGAAAACTGGCCGCCTCCCTTCCCCCCTTCCCACGGCCCAACACACCTGCCCCGACGGACCTCATCCCTCTCTGCCATCTCTTTTGCCCCTCACGGTTGATAGGACCTGTTTACCGTGGGCTACACTTTGCCCCATTCAGTGTTACCTGGAAGGTTGTCCTAAAGACCTTTCTTGGGCATTATGTGTTGTTCCTTCTAGAAGTCAGCCTTCTAAGAACAGGCCCTGTTCCTTCTCTGTCTTTGTCATCTTCCCACCATCAGTGCTCAGCAGACCCCAGAGGTGGCATATGAGTTGGACATCTCCCCCTCCCCACGCTGCCCCTAACACGGGAGGGTCCTTGGAGGGACTCAGGGAGCTAAAGAACCCGAAATCTCGCTCTTTCAGGTTGAGGGAAACCTTCCCTGGTGCTAAGACCTACATTTGTAGAGCAGAATCGTCTTGCGATATCGATTTTGTTCTTTCCAACGACCCTGTGAAATTGATAGGCTGGGCAGAGACTCCCAAAGTTTAATTGACTTGGCAAAAATCTAACTTTTAGGGAGAAGCAGAACTAAAAGCCGGATATTCTGAGGAAAAGCTGGAATATACTTTCCATTCTTCAGGAAATAACCAACATTGATCGGACTCTGTATCACTCAGGATAGGTTAGGAAAATCTCAGTGGCCTTAGACAACCCAGGTTTATCTCTCTCCCAGGGTACATGTCCATCCCAGGTCACTTGGGGTCCTCCTCGTTCAGTCACCCCCTGTAATCGTCTGCACTCTGAGGGCCAGGCTGACGGAGCAGGCACTCCTCGGAGCATTGCTGATGGTGGGGGCAGAGGGAAAGTCAGGAGGGCTTAAGCACATGCTTGTTCCTACAGCATCAGCCTGGGAGGTGACACCCTTCACTGCACTCAGTCTCAGTGACCAGGCCTGAGTTCAGCAGGGCAGGGAGGTGTGACCCTCGCAGAGTGAGGGCTGGACACTTCTGAGAGGTAACACAGTCTCCCATCCACCCCACTGTGCTTTGTCTCAACTCCTGAGGGCTGTTGGAATGGGGGGTGGCTGGGGGGATCTACTCACCCTGGATAGTCACTGGATTCTAGATGGAGGATTGTGGACCCCTCTTCCTGCCCTTTTTTGGAAGCAGAGACCCGGGAAAGATACTCACAATAGTGTTTACTTTGGAGGAGATCATTTAGAAGGTAATGCTTAAGCTTGACCATCAGTAACATGTTTAAATCCTGGACCAAAAGTTAATATCTTAGCAATTGCAGAAGGAGAGGCTGTATGCCCTGTGTACCCACCTCGGGCCTCTCACCACAGGGAATCAAACGGGTGTGAGAGTGGTTCAAAGCCTCAGGCAAAGGTTTACGGTTTTCTCTAAAATGTCCCACATTTTTGCTTGTTTGCTGAAAAGAAAGAGAACAAAGTAACTTGCTAGTGACAAAGGCCACACTTCCCCCCTAAGAACAGTAGAAATAGCCTTTCCGAGATGTTCAGTATTGCCACACAGAACATGGCCAGGGGCCTCAAGCAAAGGACCCAGAGACTGGGCTCTCCAGGGCTGGAGCTCTCCCAGGACAGGCCACAGAGCCTCTCCACTTGTATTTGCAGTGCACAGTTCGTCTTCATCCTATAAGAATGGCTTGTCTGCAAAAAAACAAAAAATAAGAACCCACAGATTCTCCTTCTGGTTCATGCAGCCTGTTCTGTATGGATAAACGTCAAATACATTTCCTTACTGACTGAGACTTCCTTTTTCACCTACTTCCGGGAGGGTTTGTGGCAGGGTCAGCTTTAAACTTTGTGTGAAATAGGACAGCCAGAACTGAAACCAGAGCAGAGACTGCGGGGTGGGAGCAGAGCAAGTAGAGGTTTCCACATCCCAGAATAGCTAGCGACCTGTCAAGCACTGACTTGCCTCCGTAAGTTCTGGGCGCCGAGGCACCAAAGGACCACATCGGCCTCCTCGGAAGGGTCGTGCCTCTGACAGCCCAGGTAATTATGAAGGTGAAGTGCCACTTTGAGCGCTGTCCTCTCCTGCTTTGCTGCATGCGACTACCGGTCCCCTGTCTGAAGGCCTAGGCAAGGCTGGTTTACGACTAGGGTAAGTGTGCCGTGAAATCTTAGTGCCAGCCTACCCACCAGCAGTGTCCACAGCCCCCTCTCCACTCTGGCCCTGCCTTCCCTCCCACCTACCTTTCTCGGGAAGAAAAAGAGTCTGATCCATCTCTGTGTTCGGATGTTGGCTGAGAAGACCTTAAGATATGACTTGATCCAGGGATTTTTGTTCCATTACATTTCTCTAAAATCAATTTATTGACTAGCTATCAGAGTCAGGAAGTACAGAGATGAAGAGGACAGAGGGTCTGAACATGAAAACCCTCGGGCCCAGGCCACCAGGGCTCCCAGGCTTAGAGGGCCCACTCTGTTCCTCCTCCAGCCCTGCCCCTCCCTGGGGGGAAGGATTCTGCAGGCCCAGGAGGGATGTGCCAGCTGAAGCTCGTGAACGTCCCTCCTTCTACTCCATGTTCTGGGGACCCAGCACCCCAGATTCCTTGCCCAAACAACCCGCAACAGCACCCGGGGCCTGTGCAAGCCCCTCCCCAAAGTCCCACCGGGTCTGGTAGGAGTTCATCCAAGGGGTGAACGTTGGGGGAGAGATGGCCACGGCTTGGACTTTCGGCCTGAGCTGTCCACAGGCTTGAGACCATCTCCCTCTCAGTGTGGGACGGAACAAGGGGTGGGAGGTGGAGTGGGCTGGTCAGCAGGGCAGGGCCTCTATCAGAATGCTTGTCTTGGTCCTGAAAACGGGGGGACGGCCTCGTGATTGGGCAATCTGGGAGGCGACAGTAGAGCAAAGGTTAGATGCCAGCAGATCCCAAATCTAGAATGGGTTTCTTTCTGCCAGCAAGGGGTTAGTCCACGACTGTTACCTATTTCTGATTGTTTACGGGAAGATTTGATCATGAACGGCCAGTGAAAGTGTTCAAGAGTCTGATTCTTCTTGTCTATCTAAATTACTATCTCAGGAGGTAAAGCAAACCAATTTACCTTGAGGCTTTCATCAAAGAAATCCGTAGACAGTCCAGGAACCACATGCTAACAAGATAGTGAGTCCTAAAGCAGGAAAACGAACTAAAAAGCCAAACTCAAACTAAAAGATATTGCTTCATGATAAACTCCCACTTGTTCAGGCTAAAGGATCCAAGGATAGCAGTAACAGGGAAAATACAAATATTCTGGTTAACTGAGTGTTAAGTTAGAATTTTCTGTCCTCGCAGAATTAACTAGGACAACATTAAAATTATACATAATACATCCCTCTTTTTGTCACTGAGTCAGTAATTTTGACAGATTGCCTTCCCCACCTCCCACCATACCTCCAACTTTCTTTTCTTTTTTCCCTTTTTCTAAAAATTGCCAATATGTATTTAGGGTCTCTCCTCCAAAGATTGGCTAGGAAGTAGAAGTAGAACAAGAGGGTCCCAGCTGTCCCGTCCTTGTTATGACCAAAGACAGACCCACAAGAACTTTTCCTTAGGGACAATCAGCAATGTCCCTACAGTCATGGCCTCCTGTATATAGTTTATGGCTTGACTGCTGTGGTGATGCCTCAGTATTAGATAGGACTCGTCTCAGCTGTTGTCATCAGAGAGAGTGGCACTCACCAGAGAATTCCCTTTAATTAGGGAATTGAGTCTTCTCCACTCTCCCTTCTGCACTGGGGAAGAACAATAGTTGCCTACTTAGCCCAAATGATCATCTTGCTCTATGAGGTCCTCCGCCTAAAGAATGTCCAAATCCCTGTTGTCATTTAATTGCTTCCTTTATTTTCTTGGTTAACTCCATCCTTATCCACATGATAATCCCCTTAGGCATTTTTCCCCCAGACCATTTGAGAGATTTCTCCAGGAATCTACATGACTGTAGAATATAGGACAGATTTGATAGAGAGCAAGATGACAGCAAAGAGGGTATGTGGTGGGGATGATGGACTCTAAATGCCCTGCTACAGAGCATGTACTTTGATCTTAAGGTCAACAGATCACTATTCACAACATTGAACGAGTAAGGGACATGACCAGGTGTTTGAAAAGGCAGAGTCAGGCCAACAGGGAAGGTTTTAGAGGTGGGGGGAGAATTCTTGCATGTAGAACTTGGGCTTTGTGTAGAAGTAAAGCTGACTTCAAATCCTACTTCCAGGGACTTCCCTGGTGGTGCAGTGGTTAAGAATCTGCCTGCCAAAGCAGGGGACATGGGTTCGAGCCCTGGTCTGGGAAGATGCCACATGTCGCGGAGCAACTAAGCCCATGTGCCACAACTACTGAGCCTGCGCATCACAACTACTGAAGCTCACGCGCCTAGAGCCCGTGCTCTGCAACAAGAGAAGACACTGCGATGAGAAGCCCGCGCACCGCACCCCCGCTTGCTGCAGCTAGAGAAAGCCCACGCACAGCAATGAAGACCCAATGCAGCCAAAATAAATAAATAAATTTATTTTAAAAAATCCTATTTCCAATATTTATCAACTATGTATCCATTAGGTGCTTGTTATTCACTTTCTCTGATCCTCTATTTCCTAATTGGAAAAAGTCATAATGCCTCGCAGTATTGCTGTGAAGATTAAACAGGTATAAGGAGCTCCTACTGGCAAAACAGGATGAGACAGGAGGCAGGTCTAAACCAGGGCAGTGGTGGTGGGCATGGAGAGGAGGAGATGGGCTTTGGAGACAGCGTCACCAGGATGGGTAAGAGGAATCGAGGGTGGCTAGGTGTTCCATCTTGAGTGACCCAATAAATTGTACACCTCATGGCTGAGTGGGGGTTAAGGAAGGACAAAAGAAGAACAGATTTTTTTCAGATGGAAAAAGGGCAGATAATGAGTTTCATTTTGGATAGTTAAATTGAGATAGTGAGTAGAAGACATTTAGGTGCAGGTGGTGATTAGTTCACTAAAAACAGGGATATCTAGAGAGCACTGTCTATTCGGGACTCATCAGAATGTAGGTCCTTATGGTCACTATGGAATTTGCTTGGCTGGCCCAAGAGAACAAGTTGGATTCATTCTCTCATTGATTCTTTCATCTACTAATTCATCAAACATACGCTGAGCATCTCTTATAAGCCATGCTCAGTGATGTTAAACAATGGTGAACAGGCAGAAGTTGTCCCTGACCCTCAGAAACTTATCCTATCCTAGGGTAGAGGATCTGAGACGGCCACAGATGCCCCAGCCCTTCAATCCTGGGTGGCCAGGACCCCAAGCCTGTGTGTGGACTGGGCCAGGATGCTGAGTGGGGCACAGAGTGGAGTATCGCTTGTGTGTGGTTGTGAGTCATGGCACAAGGCGGAGGGAAGACAGTCTTGGCAAGAGTGTCTGAGAACAGAGCAAATTTCAGATCTGGAATAAACTAGGTACAACACAGGACCAGAAAGGTGGAATGTGCAAGTTGAGATGGTTGAGGGTGAAGAGATTCCCTGATGTACTTCCGGTGAGGGGAGGCAACAGTCTTTTCTGGGGAACCCATCACTTAGCTATAGGTGCTAAAGTGATTGCTGAAAACAATCAGAAATTAGTATTTTGGATCAGAAGGACCTTATTCTTTTAAGTACCTAGCATTGTGCCTGGTAGAACATGCTTAGCGAATGTTTTATAGAATGGAAAGAAAAAGGAATAATAAAATGAAAGAAAGGAAGGAAACATTGGAAAGAGTTAAATTAGGAGCTATAGAGTTAGAAGGTAATAAAGATATTGCAGAATCTCTACTGACACTATACTGAGTCATAGAAATTATTACGGGGGTAAAAACTTGATAATCTGAGTTTGGGGACTACTGAAAATTAATGAAACCGTACTCCAATGACTTTGAGTAAAACTGGTCATTAGTAACTCTGTGATGGGCAACATCAGAATACTATGTTAATTGTGTACCTTTTCTAAATTTCAGAATCTCACCTAGGGGTGGCTTTGTCTCCTAGAGAGCAAAGAAAATGACATTAGCAGAAGATCATGACTCTTCAGCAGTGACTGAGCTAATACATCGTCCTCAGTGGCTTCCACCTTCACGTGGGGAGTAGTGAGGCGGTGGCTGGGGGGTTACTGTCTGTGACCTGCAGCTGCACGTGTGAACGCAAACCTTCAGCAGTGGCTTCTTAGAAGAACAGTCATACATATGTTTCTGCTTAAGACTTAACTGGCAGGCTTCCTGGCAGAGCCTCTGGGAGTGATGCCCTGATTTGCAAGAACTTAACCACTTGTCATTTAATACCTGAAGGTACAGAGACAAGAGAGGAGGGTATTTGTACATGCCTGTGTCCCCAGAGAGAGTGAGCACCATGGATTTGTGAAGGCACTGTCTTGCCTTTCCAGAAAAGAATTCTTTATGCTATGTTTATTCAATAACTGTTACTTTGATATTAACATTCAGTGTTCTTACTCAGAAATATTTTAAAATTCTATTCTTCAATTTCAAAACTCCTGCTATGTACTACAGAAGATCATTTTCTTCCCTCTCCCCTCTTTTGTGTATATTATGATGCGTTTGGTTAGTCATAAATTAAACTTGAAAACAATTGTACTTCTAGAGTTCTGATAAAATTTTCACTCCTTTAATGTTTTTTTTTCTCATTGAACAAACATATTATTCACAGGAACAGATGACATACTGAAAGCTAGATGTCCCCATGGCTTTCAAACACCAATATGGGAGGTCCCGATTTCCTCTTCATCGTCATATCCTCTTTTTCCACATGCAGCAACTATTTGAATAATTTAAATGATCAGATATGCAAGCATCACCCAGAAGTGTGAGGACTTTGAGTTTGAAATAGCTCAGTATTTCCAGACTAGGATAAGAATAACAGTGTGCCTAATTTACATTTTCTTATCTCTTTTTGATATAGTTATAATGGTAACTGTAGTAATGATTTAACAGCAGAAATGACAATGTAACTCTCAAGCCCCAGATTACCTCTAATCCAGGGTTCTCACTTCAGGTAATGAAAGCCAACAACTGGAAGTAGGAAGAGGGAAGCATTTAAATGTAAACGTCTTCAAATCACACAAAGGAAAGTCAAATAAATATGGTTGGATTCTTAATATTGGTTCCAAGGAAATCATAGCTTATCAGGACAATAGAACATAAAACAGAAAAGAAGCATAAGTAGTAGAAATCATAAAACGAGAACATCAGAGGATAGCAATCTAAAAGTCATAACAATTCTCCAACTAAAAGACAAAGACTCAGACCATGTGAAGAAAAATGAAGCTACACGTTAACTGCAAATTACAAAAATTTGGAAATAATGTTAAAATGAAAGGAAAATTTAAAACAAAAAGTATTACATGATACAAAGGGGTCATTTTATATTGGAAATGGTAGCCCCATCAATAAAAATATGGAAGTCATAAACACTAAATAACAAGTCACAAAAATATATAAACTAAAAACTTATGAAAGGATACAAGCACAGTTATAGTGGGAGATTTTAGCAGGCACTCTGTCTTCGATAAATTAAATATTTATATATATGTGTATATACACATATATCATAATTTAAATGATTATATACAAGGATATATATGCAATATATAGTTACAGTATACTTTACATATATTTTTATATTATATAGAGAGATATTTCTATAGCTATATAATTTCATAATGCAGTACATATTCTTTTCAGGTATCTATGAAATTTTTACAAAAATTGTGTACATACAAAGCCCCCAAAGAACCTCAGTACAGTTCAGAAAGTAGAAATTGTGCAGGCAGAATTACCTGACCACATGTTGGTTAAAAATAACAGGAATAGAACCAGTACCCACCTCTTTGCCCTGGAAGTGTGCTTGTGGGCTGTTTCTCCAGGACATCCATCCTTTCTTTCCTCCAGAACTGTTCGCAGGCCTTCAGATTTGGGTCTTGGACTGGAACTACACCACCAGCTTTCCTGGGACTCCAGCTTGCAGAGGGACTTCTCAGACTCCAAAATCGACCGCGTGGTTGACAGAGTCTTAGTGCTCCAGCTGGGTGTCAGGCGTGAGCCTCTGAGGTGGGAGAGCCAAGATCAGGACATTGGACCACCAGAGACCTCCCAGTCCCACATAATATCAATTGGTGAGAGCTCTCCCAGAGATCTCTGTCTCAACGCTAAGACCCAGCTCTGCTCAACCACCAACAAGCTCCAGTGCTTGACACCCCATGCCAAACAACGAGCAAGACAGGAACACAACCCCATCCATTAGTAGAGAGGCTGCCTAAAATCATACAAAGTTCACAGAAACCCCAAAACACCCCACCGGATGTGGTCCTGCCCATCAGAAAGACAAGATCCAGCCTCATCCACCAGAACACAGGCACCAGTCCCTTCCACCAGGAAGCCTACACAACCCACTGAACCAACCTTATCCAATGGGGGCAGACACAAAAAACAACGGGAAGTATGAACATGCAGCCTGTGGAAAGGAGACCCCAAACACAGTAAGTTAAACAAAATGAGAAGACAGAGAAATATGCAGCAGATGAAGGAGCAAGGTAAAAACCCATCAGACCAAACAAATGAAGAGGAAATAGGCAATCTACCTGAAAAAGAATTCAGAGTAATGATAGTATAGATGACCCAAAATCTCGGAAATAGAATGGAGAAAATACAAGAAACGTTTAACAAGGACCTAAAAGAACTAAAGAGCAAACAAACAATGATGAACAACACAAAATATGAGATTAAAAATTCTCTAGAAGGAATCAATAGCAGAATAACTGAGGCAGAAGAACAGATAAGTGACCTGGAACATAAAATAGTGGAAATAACTACCACAGAGCAGAATAAAGAAAAAAGAATGAAAAGAATTGAGGACAGGTTCAGAGACCTCTGGGACAACATTAAATGTACCAACATTTGAATTATAGGGGTCCCAGAAGAAGAAGAGAAAAAGAAAGGGACTGAGAAAATATTTGAAGGGATTATAGTTGAAAACTTCCCTAATATGGGAAAGGAAATGGTCAGTCAAGTCCAAGAAGTGCAGAGAGTCGCATACAGGATAAATCCAAAGAGAAACATGCCAAGACACATATTAATCAAACTATCAAAAATTAAATACAAAGAAAAAGAAAGCAGCAAAGGAAAAGCAACAAATAACATACAAGGAAATCCCCATAAAGTTAACAGCTGATCTTTCAGCAGAAACTCTGCAAGACAGAAGGGAGTGGCAGGACATACTTAAAATGATGAAAGGGAAAAACCTACAAACAAGATTACTCTACCCAGCAAGGATCTCATTCAGATTTGATGGAGAAATTAAAACCTTTACAGACAAGCAAAACCTAAGAGAATTCAGCACCACCAAACCAGCTTTACAACAAATGCTAAAGGAACTTCTCTAGGCAGGAAACAGAAGAGAAGGAAAAGACCTACAAAAACAAACCCCAAACAATTAACAAAATGGTAATAAGAACATACATATTGATAATTACCTAAAATGTAAATGGATTAAATGCTCCTACCAAAAGACATAGACTGGCTGAATGGATACAAAAACATGACCCATATATATGCTGTCTACAAGAGACCCACTTCAGACCTAGGGACACATACAGACTGAAAGTGAAGGGATGGAAAAAGATATTCCATGCAAATGGAAATCAAAAGGAAGCTGGAGTAGCAATTCTCATATCAGACAAAATAGACTTTAAAATAAAGACTATTACAAGAGACAAAGAAGGATACTACATAATGATCAAGGGATCAATCCAAGGAGGAGATATAACAATTGTAAGTATTTATGCACCCAACATAAGAGCACCTCAATTCATAGGGCAAATGCTAACAACCATAAAAAGGGAAATCGACAGTAACACAATAATAGTAGGGGACTTTAACACCCCACTTTCACCAATGGACAGATCATCCACAATGAAAATAAATAAGGAAACACAAGCTTTAAAGGACACATTAAACAAGATGGACTTAATTGATATTTATAAGATGTTCCATCCAAAAACAACAGAATACACTTTCTTCTCAAGTGCTCATGGAACATTCTCCAGGATAGATCATATCCTGGGTCACAAATCAAGCCTTGGGAAATTTAAGAAAATTGAAATCATATCAAGTATCTTTTCCGACCACAACGCTATGAGGCTAGATATCAATTACAGGAAAAAAAAACTGTAAAAAATACAAGCACATGGAGGCTAAACAATACACTACTAAATAACCAAGAGATCACTGAAGAAATCAAAGAGGAAATCAAAAAATACCTAGAAACAAATGACAGTGAAACACGACAACCCAAAACCTATGGGATGCAACAAAAGCAGTTCTAAGAGGGAAGTTTATAGCAATACAGCCCTACCTCAAGAAAAAGAAAAATCTCAACTAAACAACCTAACCTTACACCTAAAGCAATTAGAGAAAGAAGAATTAAAGAAACCCCAAAGTTAGCAGAAGGAAAGACATCATAATGATCAGAACAGAAATAAATGAAAAAGAAATGAAGGAAACGATAGCAAAGATCAATAAAACTAAAAGCTGGTTCTTTGAGAAGATAAACAAAATTGATAAACCATTAGCCAGGCTTATCAAGAAAAAGAGGGAGAAGACTCAAATCAACAGAAATAGAAATGAAAAAGGAGGAGTGACAACTGACACTGCAGAAATACAAACGATCATGAGAGATTACTATAAGCAACTATATGCCAATAAAATGGACAAAGTGGAAGAAATGGACAAATTCTTAGAAAAGCACAACCTTCCGAGACTGAACCAGGAAGAAATAGAAAATATAAACAGACAAATCACAAGCACTGAAGTTAAAACTGTGATTAAAAATCTTCCAACAAACGAAAGCCCAGGACCAGATGGCTTCACAGGCAAATTCTATCAAACATTTAGAGAAGAGCTAACACCTATCCTTCTCAAACTCTTCCAAAATATAGCAGAGGGAGGAACACTCCCAAACTCATTCTACGAGGCCACAATCACCCTCATTCTGAAACCAGACAAAGATGTCACAAAAAGCAAACTACAGGCCAATATCACTGATGAACATAGATGCAAAAATCCTCAGCAAAATACTAGCAAACAGAATCCAACAGCACATTAAAAGGATCATACACCCTGCTCAAGTGGGGTTTATCCCAGGAACGCAAGGATTCTTCAATATACAAAAATCAATCAATGTGATACACCATATTAACAACCTGAAGGATAAAAACCACATGATAATCTCAATAGATGCAGAAAAATCTTTGAACAAAATTCAACACCCATTTATGATAAAAATCCTCCAGAAAGTAGGCATAGAGGGAACTTGCCTCAACATAATAAAGGCCATATTTGACCAACCAACAGCCAGCATCATTCTCAATGGTGAAAACCTGAAACCGTTTCCACTAAGATCAGGAACAAGACCAAGTTGCCCACTCTCACCACTATTATTCAACATAGTTTAGGAAGTTTTAGCCACAGCAATCAGAGTAGGAAAAGAAATAAAAGGAATCCAGATTGGAAAAGAAGAAGTAAAACTCCACTGTTTGCAGATGACTTGATACTATACATAGAGAATCCTAAGGATGCTACCAGAAAACTAAATAGAGCTAATCAATGAATTTGGTAAAGTAGCAGGGTACAAAATTAATGTACAGAAATCTCTTGCATTCCTATACACTAATGATGAAAAATCTGAAAGTGAAATTAAGGAAACACTCCCATTTACCACTGCAACAAAAAGAATAAAATACCTAGGAATAAACCTACTTAAGGAGACAAAAGAACTGTATGCAGAAAACTATAATATCCTGATGAAAGAAATTAAAGATGATACAAACAGATGGAGAGATATACCATGTTCTTGGATTGGAAGAATCAGCATTGTGAAAATGACTCTACTACCCAAAGCAATCTACAGATCCAATGCAATCCCTACGAAACTACCAATGGCATTTTTCACAGAACTAGAAAAAAAAATTTCACAATTTGTATGGAAACACAAAAGACCCCACATAGCCAAAGCAACGTTGGGAAAGAAAAACGTAGCTGGAGGAATCAGGCTCCCTGACTTCAGACTATACTGCAAAGCTACAGTAATCAAGACAGTATGATACTGGTACAAAAACAGAAATATAGATCAATGGAACAGGATAGAAAGCCCAGAGATAAACCCACGCACATGGTCACCTTATCTTTGATAAAGGAGGCAAGAATATACAATGGAGAAAAGACAGCCTCCTCAATAAATGGTGCTAGGAAAACTGGACAGCTACATGTAAAAGAATAAAATTAGAACACTCCGTAACACCATACAGAAAAATAAACTCAAAATGGATTAAAGACCTAAATGTAAGGCCAGACACTATAAATCTCTTAGAGGAAAACATAGGCAGAACACTCTATGACACAAATCACAGCAAGATTCTTTTTGACACACCTCCTATAGAAATGGAAATAAAAGCAAAAATAAACAAATGGGACCTAATGAAATGTAAAAGCTTTTGTACAGCAAAGGAAACCATAAACAAGAAGAAAAGACAGCTCTCAGAATGGGAGAAAATATTTGCAAATGAAGCAAGTGACAAAGGATTAATCTCCAAAATTTACAAGCAGCTCATGCAGTTCAATATCAAAAAAACAAACAACCCAATCCAAAAATGGGCAGAAGACTTAAATCGACATTTCTCCAAAGAAGATATACAGATTGCCAACAAACACATGAAAGGATGCTCAACATCACTAATCATTAGAGAAATGCAAATCAAAACTACAATGAAGTATCACCTCACACCAGTCAGAATGGCCATCATCAAAAAATGTACAAACAATAAATGCTGGAGAGGGTGTGGAGAAAAGGGAACCCTCTTGCACTGTTGGTGGGAATGTAAATTGATACAGCCACTATGGAGAACAGTATGCAGGTTCCTTAAAAGACTAAAAATAGAACTACCATATGACCCAGCAATCCCACTACTGGGCATATACCCTGAGAAAACCATAATTCAAAAAGAGTCATGTACCACAATGTTCATTGCAGCTCTATTTACAATAGCCAGGACATGGAAGCAACCCAAATGTCCATCGACAGATGAATGGATAAAGAAGATGTGGCACATATATACAATGGAATATTACTCAGCCATAAAAAGAAACGAAATTGAGTTATTTGTAGTGAGGTGGACGGACCTAGAGTCTATCATACAGAGTGAAGTAAGTCAGAAAGAGAAAAATAAATACCGTATGCTAACACATATATATATGGAATCTAAAAAACAAAAAAAGATGAAGAACCTAGGGTCAAGACGGGAATAAAGATGCAGACCTACTGGAGAATGGACTTGAGGATACGCGGAGGGGGAAGGGTAAGCTGGGACAAAGTGAGAGAGTGGCATGGACATATATACACTACCAAACGTAAAATAGGTAGCTAGTGGGAATCAGCCGCATAGCACAGGGAGATCAGTTCGTTGCTTTGTGACTGCCTAGAGGGGTGGGATAGGGAGGGTGGGAGGGAGGGAGATGCAAGAGGGAAGAGATATGGGGATATATGTATATGTATAACTGATTCACTTTGTTATAAAGCAGAAACTAACACACCATTGTAAAGCAAGTATACTCCAATAAAGATGTTTAAAATAAAAATACAGAAAATTAAGATGAAAAATTCAAGCATGAATTAAGATTAATAGCTGAAAACAAAAATTAAATAGTGGAAAGGTAAAATAAAATATATAAAATACATGTGTAAGTCAGAAAATAAAAATATTATTGAAGGGAATGAATACAAACAGGTTTTGGAAGAGATAAGCAAACAGAGGGAAAAGTCCCTCAGAATAGAAAAGGAGTGAAAGTTAATTGTGAAAATCTGGAGGTTCAAAATAGAAAATGTGATGAAGGGCCGAATAATGGAGAAGCAATAGAAGCACAGACTCAAAGGAGATTTCAACATTTAAAAGCAGACTCGTTTCTAGAAGCTTGACGGACTGAGCCAGCACAGGTTCCTCTTACATCTACAAACAAGTAGAAACGTTGGAGAAAATATGCCAAAATAACCTTCCAAAACATAGCTGAGCTCAAAAGATAGGAAGGGAAGTCTGCAGGTGGTAGAACAAAGAAGAAACACAGCAGAAGGCTGCGGAGGCTAAAACTCGGGGGTCTGTGGCAAGTCTGGGGCCCCGGAGAGCAGAGTCCATGGTTAGATGTGTGTCAAAAGCTGACTGAGGTCACACCTGTGGGGAGAAAGGGCCACAGGATGCATTGGAAGCAGCCCGTGAACTGAGATGCTTTGCAGTGCTGTCCTCAGCTGAGCCTACAGGGCGCTTTGGAGCTGAGATGTCGCCAGTCAATAGACCTGACCTTTAGCTCCACAGCAGAGTCATTCTATATGACCTGTTCCCAAAAGGTGGCATGACCTTGGGGGAGGGCAGGTCCTTGAGAGACTCAGCTGGGAGCTGTCAGCCTGCAGCCAGCACCCGCAGCATCTTGGGGAATGAAAGCTTCAGTCCAGGACCAGGAGGGTGGTTTTGGAGACATGCATATAATTTTCTTTGATGCTATGGATAATTTTTATTTCTTTTATTAACCATTCGCTTAGCTCCATCTATATAATTTTGACAATCTTGAATAATTTTTCTTTCCGAGTTGTTGGGAAGGTACAATCAAGTGGCCCACTGTCCTCTCTCCAATGGGTGTACAATGACACTTAAATAGATGCTACGTATGTACAAATATATTCACTTCAGTGTTATTTACATTAGTGGAAAAATTGAAAATGAGCAGAATGCCCCCAAATATGGGAATGATAAAATTATATGCAGCTATTAAAACTGTGTTTTCAAAGAACGGGTACTAAGATGTTAACCTATGTATTTACATTGCACAGATTCTATGATTCTCATTTTCTAAAACATTTGTTATTTTAAATGTTACTCTAATTGCTAATGCATAAAAAATAGGAAAGAAAATAGATCGAAATAATGTCAGAGTTCGGCTCTATCATTTATGGACATTTCAATGCCTTGTATTTCCCAAATTATCTAAGATCGTATATTACTTTATAATCATAAAAAACAAGTTGTTTATAAAATAAAGAAATAATTATGCTGAATTAGACTCCATTAATTTGCAAATATATATTTGATAGGAAAAGTGATCTCTGAGAGTGAAACAGTACTATATTGAGAGCAGATTTTCAATAATATTTTTGACATTTTTTTCAATCTTATTTTCAACACTATTTTCAAGGTGAATGAGAGAAAGAAGTAAATCTTGAGTGTTCCTCAGTCCTACTCTTAACTTGTCTGAGGATTTTCTTGGAAAAGCCCCCCAAATGTCTCCGTGTGTGTGTGTGTGTGTGTGTGTGTGTGTGTGTATTTAACTTCTGCTGTCTTCTGGAGCCTTTCCTAAGATGACTCCAATTGCTCTAAAGTCAAGTTCCCTTTGCGTATGATTCTCACTAGATAGAGGAAGGTGGTCGAATGACATTTTTCTAAGGCTCCAAATCTCACTAACCCACAAGCAAGGAAGGAATCCGCAGTTCCCACTTTTACAGAACAAAGAGAAAACGATAAATTGTTTCATTCAAGGGATTTTTGAATGAACGAACTTCTCTCCTAGAAGTTAATTTTGTTTCTTTGCTTGTATTATAGGAGCTAGTCATTAAAAAAATCTGCAAACCATACACACTGAAACTGTGGAGAGACCCGTATTAGATTTCATTATTGCTTGTGTTTTCTTCCTCTCTGTCTCTCTCTCTCTGCCTTTCCTCCCTTCCTCTTTTCTCCTTGCTTTTACCTTGAATTCCAAACTCCTTTCCTCTAATTCCTGTTGTTCTCTTCCATCACTCTTTCTCAAATCTTTTCCTCCTCCTCATCTCCAGGTTGTTTTCTGCATTTCACAGTGAATTTCCTTGTGCCGGGTGGGCAATGACCAGGGAGACTCACTGAGAACCATGGTTTTAGAAGTTCATGTGTTTGAGAGCCTGTAAAATCCTCCCTGGCCTGAGAGATTTGAAATTGCTTCAATCTATATTTTCTCTGTCTTTTATGCTTTTAAAGTTTCATATCCAATGTGCTTTTAAAGTTTCACATTTTTATCCAAAGCATGGATTTTGAGAATTTGACAAAGCTGATCCCCTGTACGCAATTTCCATAAATCCCTTAAAGTATTTAACCAGCTCTTCTCCTTTTATAAAAATGTCTAACAAAATCACAGGGGAAAACAGTTGTTCTCGACATCACAACAGTTTAATACGTTAACTTATTCATTAAATTGTGCTTCACATCAATGGGAATCCTCAGTTCTACAAACTATCATTTTTAAACAGCAATAAAGGTTGATAACCTCACAATACAATCTCTGAGTACCCAAGTTCATACATATTATGGCACAGAAACAAAAAGAAATATCTCTTAGGAGAAATCATTTACTATCTATTGGATAACTATCTTTACATCTAAAATGGGGCACCAGATAAAAGCCCAGATGCTTCTTTCCAACATTTTTCATTTTGGATATGTTAAATGAAAAATAATGCAAGCAAAACCCAGAAAGTACTTCTAAGGAGGGAGGTGGGGAGAAGGAAGGAAAAGAAAAGATGGCCACATGATTAAAAAAAAAAAAAAGACAAGTTGGTGGAAGACAAATGCGACAATGACTAAATCATACACATTCTGCTCCCTCAGGCAGTCTTCCCCAGCAAGAACTGAAGCTTTTCAGCACTGACATCTGGCCCTTTGATGAATTCCCACAGTGCAACAGAACGTGTAACCCACAGAGGTTCCACTTAATGTGCCAAAGGATGACAGTCGCAGTCTCGTCTATAAACGACTTAGAACACAGGCTCAAGAAACATCTGTGCTTCTGTGTTCTCAGATCCATGGTTTTGTCAGGTGACCTCGAGTCCTGGCTTGGAAGTTCAGGGGCTTTTGTCTTGCAGATGTTGCTGGTGTTCATACCGAGGCCAATCCTCAGGAAATCTCAGCACCTCTCCCGGGTAGGTTGGTTCTGTAGCTGTGTTGTGAAGATGGGTCCAGGTGCATTCTGGCTACAAAACGCACAGGTCTCAGAACCCGCCCACATGCCCAGAAGGGCTAATTCAAAGTTTTAGGGAGTTCGTTCAGATGCGTCCAGCTGAATGTGGTGAGGGAAAGCAGGCTTACATCCAGTAGCGATGGAGGGAGGGGGTTAGAAGAAAAGCCGGAAGTGCTTTGGAGAAAGAACCGTTGCATGCTTCCCAGAGGTGGCACTATTGGGTAGAGTCATCAGACTCAGCCGGCCCCAGTACCCACCTGCAGACTTTCAGCTGGAGCTCTGCTGACCAGTGGACGTATAGTTAACTATGGAAAAGAAAAACCTTAGAGACACAGCTGGGATCAGATCACAGTACTCTGCCTAAGTCTGACCCAGCTTTCTCTTTGCTCCGACTCCAGTTCAGTCCCTAAAGCCATCCCAATGCTCTGGTCCTGTCTCACGAGCCTCATGCCTTTTCCTGCTCTTTCCAGTGGCCAAAAGAATAACAGTCCACATGGCTCCAGACTGCCCTTGACCTTGAGGATAGAAACTACATTTACTTTTCTGTGTTTCCATATTCCCTGGCACTTATTTAATTCCTCATCTTTCCACCTTTGAAAGACCTGCCCCCTTTTAGAAGCCCTACTTTCCTCCACAGTTACCCCTACTCTCCCAAACCCCACCTCTGCATGATCCCATTTTACAGATGCTGCTTCTCAGCTAGAGGTCAGGGATGGAGAGGAATCAGATGAAACCTCTGTGCGAAGATGTTAGCTCACGACAACTTAAAGCATTTCCTTTCCCCGGCAAATGTGCAAAGGGACTCATTGAACGCCAAATAAAATCAAGAACCAAAACAGTATGTTGCTGATAAAATTCCACGGACCTGGGGAAGAAGTAGAGAAGAAGGGAGATTTTTTTGAGCAGGAGTTCTATTGATCTCCCATGAAGCTTCTCTATTCAGGCTGCTACTGATTCTAAATACTTCTACACTGAGCTTCCCTAAGGAGTTGCGGGCACATTCCCTTAGGCTTCATCTTGAATAGTTTTTGGATTGGATGGGGTGGACCTCCAACTAGAGGTGTTTGAGTGATCGTGCTTCGAGATCTCCCTGCAACACTGTCCATCTCTTGGACATTTCACTCCTAATAAGAGGGTCTCTCCCTGGAGGCAGGGGGTTGAGAGCCAACTCTACCCACCTCCTTAGCACTTTCAAGTCACTGCAGTTCCATGAGAAGGTAAGAGAAGATATAAATCAATAAAGATTTAGATTTCATATTCTTGCTATTCTCAATCCCAATACTGATGATGGGCAGCATAAAGTAGTAGAAAATATGAAGTCAAAAGACTGGGGCTCTGAGCACCTGTCTTGTTAATAAGCTAGACTCTAGGAAATCGTTCAACATCCCTGAATCTCCACGTCAAACTACTGAATGGGATTAATGAATAGAGGTCTTATTTTACATGTAAGAATGTAGTAAAGATCAAATGAGATACTAGATGTAGAAATGTTTTGAAAAGCATTAAATACTATACAAAGTTACAAATTTCAATCTTAGCCTTTGCAAAATAGATGACGAAATAGATGACATTGAAAAGCACTTGAAATATTTTTCAGTTTCCTTTTGTGTCAGAGACTGAGAGTTTTGATCAGTATTAATTTTCACATTGTTTCTTTAATAATAGAACCCTTATATTTATCAAGGCACATCACAACCAATAATGATGACATTTCCTGGCCTTCTTTGTAGCTAGATGTATCTAATGGCTAGACTCTAGCCAATGAGATGTGACTGGAACTGATATGTACAACTTCTCTCCACTTCCTCTCGGCTGTCTTAAATAAAATTGAGATGGCAGGAACTGCAGTAGCCATGTCGGACCTTGAGTTGGAAGCTGCACATTAGTATGAAAGAGCAATGAGAGGGCCTGGGATTCTGGTAAGATCACACACCAGACCAGTTTGTCTTTTAACTGAGCAAGCAATTGCTTCAATCTTTTGAAATCACTATTATTTTGAGTTTCTCTGTTAAAGCAGCCAAAAAGGAATCCTACTTAATGGACTTGTATTTATTTTTTAATGATCTTTGCTCACCTCCTTGCTAGGTCTATCTGGTAGACCTTCTCCCCCATATTCATATGATCTCAAACCCTTGATCAAACCATTTCTGACAAAGTTACCTCCTTTAGAGGATAAGGAACAGATTTTTATAATTTTTAATAACATACGTGATAACCTTAACTGTTGCCTAACACTGATTGCTAATGTTAGCAATTATTAGAAAGAGTATTCAAATAATTCTCAGGGCAGGTTTTCTCTATTTGTCAGAAGTAGGTTGCCAAAAAGTTCAAAGGAGACAGACTATATAGTATGTATCTTAGTCCTTATTAATAATTTAAACACACACACACACAGACATCTTATCCCAGTGTGGTTACTGGAGTTGCCATTGCCAGAGAAGGAAAGGAAGGTCTATCTGGGAATTGTAGGAGTTGATAGGACATGGAACTTAGGGATTTTTTATTTATTTATTTATTTATTTATTTATTTATTTATTTATTTATTGCCTCTTCTTGGCTTTTAACACTAATGTATCTGGAATTGTTTTGCTTTTGGATCTTAAGGCTGCTGGCTTCCCATGGATACTTAGGCCCAGAGGCCTCCTGCTAACTGACACCCCTTCTCTGAGCTGAGCATCACTTGGCATGTAGGTGTGTAGCTGATTTTCAGAGAACAAACTGTGTCCCCCCCTCTTCATTGCTACCAACATAGGACCCCAGGGAGAGGATGAGTGCGCTGCTTTAGAATGAAATGATACGAGACAGGAAGCTCGTGCCGGTCTTTTTAATTTGCTCAGCACTGGCCTCGGGCCAATACAAAGAGCTGGTTTCTCCTCTGAACATCCTGATATCGGGTCTCCAGTGGAGCCCCATACATCACGCCTTCAGCAGCAAGGCCGAGGAAAGCCTTTTGATATAAATCCCGAGGTGCCTAAGGAACAGCGTGAAGTTAGCAGAGGCTGCCGCCAAGTCTCAGCTATGCATGAATTCCCTGCCAAAAATGGAAAGTGAGTTTAAAGGAAACAATCTGAACGCTTTCTAACTTGTTTTGATTTTCCACATGACAAAACACTGGATTGTTATTGTGCACGTGTGTATGCGTGTGTGTATTCGTGTGTCTGTTTCACAGTGGCAGTCAGAACGATAATTTGCAGCCCTGCCATTCTAAGCAGCATTAGATCCTAGCATCGAAATGGGAAGACAGAGAAAAAGCTGCTCACGAATCCCAGCTGCAATCCTCCTTCCCCCGCTACCTTAGGAACAAATCATCAGGAAGGGAAACGCTAATATTTTGTGAGCCTAATGTCTACCAACTAACAAGCGATAGTTACTCGGTCCCTTTAACTCACCCCATCTATGGCTCAAAAAGTACAATTGCCTATAACGTCATCAGTGTCTCAGCTCCTTGATGGGTCAGTGATTTGGAAGGGGCTGGTCTCACCCAAGGCAACATGGCTCTGGGTCCCTGCTGGCTTGGTGCTGTCACACCCACATGGGTTAGAGACAAACCCTTCTGGGCAATAACAGGCGGCTTCTAGCATGGTTGGCAGGAAGCTTTTATCCCATATGGAAAACATGATGGAGAAATAAAGAGCTTGCCCTTTGCAGTCAGCCAGACCCAGCTCACAACGCTTGAGGAAGCTATTTATTGTCTGTGGTCTCACTTTCCTCCTCTAATTGGGACTAATACTATCTATCTTCTTGTGACTAGATCTGAGGTATAAAAAAGGGTCTCCCAAAGTTTCTGGCACAAGGGAGGCCCCAGTGATGCCTTTCCCCCCCATGACAGATGAAGCCAAAGGTAGTGTAAGAAGTATCTAAGCCTCTTCTCCAGATCTCTCTTTGATGGACACACTGGGTTCCCCTCTGTGCAGGCGAGCAGTGAGTTGATTAACTCTCAACCCCAGAGAGAGTACTCTGGAGGCTGAGACGAGGCTTATGTAAAGCTGGCTTAAACATCAAACATGTTGGATATCAATGAAATAGGCTTTTCCATCTGATTTAAGGGGTTCACTCATTTTGCCTTCAGCTCCTTGAAGGGACTGATCAGATCAATCTGCTGTGAAACTTTCTGCTCACTCCAATCTCCTACTAAATGCTAGGCAAGGATTTTCTATTCCCTCTGCCATACGTCTCCCCTTATTACTCAAAAATGTTGTGTTATTGTAGTTGCGATTGGGAAAAGGTGAGAATAAGAAGCACTTAGCAATGCAGCACATTTTTCGGTCCTGTTGTAGCCACACTGTCACAACAGATAGAGATCATGTGAGGAGGAAGTGTTATCAGGCCAGAGACATTCGAGATAGCGGGAGGTAGAGTCTTTCTAAACTCCTGGGACAACCACCCCACTGTGTTCCATGTCTCATGGCCTAAATCAGTTATTTTTTAATTTAGTGACCTTGACTATATTTTGTATCCATGCTAGCTGAGTTCCTAGTCTTCAGGCCAAATTCTTTTCAAACGTCTTTTCCTCTGTGACAGCAGTGTTTCAAACTTGGTGGTACTGTACCAAAGAAGATGACTGCTCCACAGAGGTAAAACTCTGAAAGAGTCCTTAAAAAACTAAGGTTCTGTAGCCAGATTGGAAATGCTAGACATGTAGGTATCTTCCTGCTTTCCCCGCCCCGCCTTAATTTATCATTCATTCCTTACGCTGAAAATAAAAATTGGTAAATGGTGATCTCCGTAGGCATTCGTTAATAAGCACGTTTTCTCCCGAATGCCCCTACCAATGTTCATGTCTCTGAGGCATGCCTGTCCTGAATCTACTAGCCTTTCCTTAAAAGATGGGGAAGGAAGCACGGCTCAGGGCTAAGATGCAGGGGATGTGAGTCTCCAGTGATGGTCAGTAGCAGGGTAATCTTGTTGAAAAACAACCGAAACAACGAAACATGTTTACACTACTTCTGATTGAACCCACGTTCAAATAGAGTTCAAAGATGACAGCCAACGGCCAAGAGAGAGTTGGCGTTCAACCTCATCTAAAGGCTGAAAAAGCCTTCTCTTCCTCTCTCTTTAAACAGCAGTATTTCCATTAAAGAGGCAGTAGGAACAGATCAGTTTCAGCAGAACATCCAAGCCATGATTTGGCTTTTCATGTGTGCCCTGGTGGGTTCCAGTTGCCCAGACTATAACCTATGCTGCTGCTGCTGCAAATAAAAGATCCCAAGGACTCCTTCCTTTTCGGTGCTTCTCCCCTTGACCTTCTAAAGTGGTCTATTACTGGATGCATTCCTACCCTACTTCATATCACAGATCGAAAAATGTCAGGAGAAAAAGAACAAGACGGATCATCTCCAGCTGGATAAAGGTGAAGACAAAGCGGAAGCAGGGGTCCCAAGCAGGCCGCCTACAGCCAGCCAGCCGTCCTCGGCAGGGTCCCACATTCTCCAAGGCCGGGCAGGGCGCCCCCTCCCGCGGAGAGGAGGGGAGGGCAGGGGGTCACCATCTCACCACCTGGCTGGTGTAGTCCTCCGTGACTGCCCGCTCCGGGCTCCCGTCCTGTCTGTGGCCGGGACGGTGGCCCCTGTGCTCCCGCTGCAGCCGCCGCTTCTCGCGCCTCTTTAGCCGGTCCCTCCGGCGCTCCAGCTGCTTGGTACGGTGGTAGCGCTGCTGGAAGAGATCCTTCGCGTACGCGTAGAGCTGCACGTCCAAGAAGTTGAGCTCCTCGATGCGCTGGCGGGCGCCCTCGTTGATCTCCACGTTGGAAGCCCGCGTGACGTTGAACTGCGTGAAGGGGGAGATGAACTTGAGGTTGAATGTCCTCTCAAAGAGAAACTGCGTCTTCCGCTGGAACTCCGTGAGCCCGAAGAAGGCCATGTTCTTCAGGTTGCCCTTGGCGCTCTGCAGCAGGATGGCGTTCCGCTCGCTCTCGTTCATGAAAGTCAAGTTGTAGCAGCCCACCAGGCTGAGGTCGGCCAGCATGCGCACCTGGCGGTTGCTAGCCAGGTTGTAGGTGCAATCCATGAATTCCCGTAGGCTGACCCCAGACCAGTCGTCCCCGGGGTAGCAGGTAGGCAGCTCATTGGGGGTGGGGCTCCTCCCATCGCACATGTGGAGGGAGGTTTTCCACGTGGCCCCTCTCTGGACGTGTTTCCACTCGCTCAGGTACCGGGACACCGGATCCCGCAACATGGTGATGTAATAGAAATTCCTGGAAGAGATGAGACGAAGAGCGTCAGTCCGCCGTAGCTATAACCCTGGGACCCCGCGCCTCTGCAGCGTCTGTATCAGCATTGACTCAATGGGTTTTTCTGCCAGATGGTCACGTGAGAGAATATCTGCTTGGATTTGCACCTGTCGGGCCATGTTCCCCTATGTGCGTGTTTCTATAATATAAACACGCATGAATCGGTTTTCAGCACTATTTGCTGGGTTTTTTCTTTCTGCTCCAGGGTGGGGAGGGCCGGGGTTGGGGGAATCGATCAGCAATAATTCATTCAGCAATCATTCACTGTTCAATCACTACCAGCAATAACAATACCTTACATTAAGAGAACACGCCATGTTTATTGAACGTTATCACCCATCTGATATTTTATTTGATCCTTAAAAGGAACTTTCGTAGTAGACACAGGGGGACTATTTGATAGGGAAACAGTGCAAGGGGGTTAGAATGATTTACCCAAAGTCATGTGACTAGAAAGAGCAAAGCTGGAAGCCAAGTCTCCTTAGTCTTTCCTGTTCACCGGGGTGTCCTGGGTTAAGAGGTGGGTGGGGTAGGGGAAGGATGTGTTGTGTGTGGAGACTAATATTAACTGAGCACTTACTGTGTGCTAGAAACTGGGCTAGGTACTTTATGGATACTGGCACAGATAACCTTCAACATAACTTTGTAAAATGGGTTTTATCATGACTTTTTAAAAAAAAGCTGAGAACACAGAGACTGAGAAAGGTGAAAAATACAGCCCAAGATCCTACAGCAAATTAATACTTGATGCAAAAAAATTTAGGCCTATTTGATTCCAAAGCTTCTGTGCTTTCCTGGGCACCATATTGATATTTTAGAAACAAAAATGTAACTAATATTTATTGAATGCCTATTAATTGTCAGGTGTTGTGGTTATTATAATCATGGGTCTCATCTTATCTAATGGCATTTATTGGAACATTGAGAAGAGACACATTTTATAAATGGTTAGCTTCAGAACGATCAGGTAGAGATCAGGGCACCACTGGCTCAAAAGGGAAAGAGAGGTGTGAAGAGGCCAGAAGAGATTTGGAAAAGTCGACAGATAAAGACCCAGCAGTATATATATGTGTTAGCATACGGTATTTGTTTTTCTCTTTCTGACTTACTTCACTCTGTACGACAGTCTCTGGGTCCATCCACCTCACTACAAATAACTCAATTTCGTTTCTTTTTATGGCTGAGTAATATTCCATTGTATATATGTGCCACCACATCTTCTTTATCCATTCATCTGTCGATGGACACTTAGGTTGCTTCCATGTCCTGGCTATTGTAAATGGAGCTGCAGTGAACATTGTGGTACATGACTCTTTTTGAATTAGGGTTTTCTCAGGGTATATGCCCAGTAGTGGGATTGCTGGGTCGTATGGTAGTTCTATTTTTAGTTTTTTAAGGAACCTCCATACTGTTCTCCATAGTGGCTGTATCAATTTACATTCCCACCAACAGTGCAGGAAGGTTCCCTTTTCTCTACACCCTCTCCAGCATTTATTGTTTGTAGTTTTTTGATGATGGCCGTTCTGACAGGTGTGAGGTGATACCTCATTATGCTGCTAACACATATATATGGAATCTAAAAAAAAAAAAAAGGTTCTGAAGAACCTACGGGCAGGACAGGAATAAAGACGCAGATGTAGAGAATGGACTTGAGGACACAGGGAGGGGGAAGGTTAAGCTGGGACGAAGTGAGAGAGTAGCATGGACATATATACACTACCAAATGTAAAACAGATAGCTAGTGGGAAGCAGCCGCATAGCACAGGGAGATCAGCTCGGTGCTGTGTGACCACCTAGAGGGGTGGGATAGGGAGGGTGGGAGGGAGACGCAAGAGGGAGGAGATATGGGGATATATGTATATGTATAGCTGATTCACTTTGTTATACAGCAGAAACTAACACAACAATGTAAAGCAATTATACTCCAATAAAGATGTTTAAAAAAAAAAAAAAAAGACACAGCAGTAGGCATTAGAGGAAAGCAAACATTGATTCCAAGTAAGGAAAATCTTTCTCATCATTCGAGCAGCTGAAAATGGAATGGGCTGCCCACCCCATCTTTATCACCAGGAGTGACACTCAGGGTGCCCCTGGGCAGACAAAAATGGTCCTGAAAATTTCTGAAAAGAAGACCAGTCTTCCCTTGACAACCTAAACTGGAACGAAGAAAAAATGTATAGCTAGTAAAAGCAATGGCAAAAAAAAGGTATTTAAGGGTACACTCTTTTTCATGCTGCTTTTAAAAAGGAATTGATGAACTATAATATTTAAAACAATACATTTACTGTATTGAGTTATTTTGAATGTCTAGCCAGTTTTGAAATGTGCTAAAGAAAATTCAAAATCTTAAGTAACACTTGCTTCCCTTTAAATCAAGAGGAGGAATGTACTGAAACCGCCACAGAAAGGCCAGCCTGAGCCCTTGCTTTTGCCAATCACCATTTTACATTACTCTGTTGTCTTTCCCTGTGACAGAATGACAATTCCATCAGTGGAAGAAAATTTCCCAAAAGGTCAGTAGGGAAAGCAGAAAGTGACTGACATATTTCTGGGTTCCACAAGGAAATGTTGACAATAAAGTTTTTCTCAGAGTGGATATTACCATGGTTGAATATTATATGACATGACATTATTAATCCTGCTTTGGTCCTATGTTGAAACTTGTTCATGTTTCAATTCTACAGGCAGAGACTGATTTTTATTTCACAAAACAATTACATAATAAATATATAAACACAGTGATGATGATGATGGCTATAATGTAACTTAGGTGGGTTAAGGAAGACAAACACATCAGGACAGAATAATTTAAATCAGACAGATTTTTGAATGCTCAAATAAGATCACAAACAGGAAATCTGTAAGTTCCCTTGTTAATTGGACAAAACAGAAAACACAAAAAAGAGGATTTAAACAAAAAAGATGATGACTATCAATTGATAAGACTCAACCCCATTTATGTGTCTCAAATTTAGACACAATCCAGATTTTTTAAATAATCATAAGAGCTGGAGGATTTTAGGGCTGGGAATTACAACAGTTTGTGACATAAAGGGTTAACTGGAACTTGCTGCTGGAATCTGAGAGGCTTCGGTCTCACTTGGGAAAATTAATTGGCCATAGTGTTCCCTGTGCTTTCTTTGTGTTGGAATCCACCTGGTCTCAAAGCTAACTGAAACTGGCTTACACTTTAAAATGATCTTGGTTTCAAATTTAACTTTATTCAATGTAACACTGCATTTAACAAAGACTAGCTAAGTTGTAGAGTGCTGTTTACATGAGTAAAATAAGCCCCAGATGTCTGCAAGTTCTACTAGCCAAATAGGTTCAGGGGTCCATTTGTAACGAAAACTAACTCTGACATCAAGACACAAAAATGGACTAGTGCGACATTCATATTGATGAAGTACAAAGTTGTCCCATCTCGTGGATCTGGAACCAAGTGCCTAAGAGCATTTGGGTATTGCTTTAGTCAGACATATTCTCATGTATGTTTTATTTGTTTGTCTCGATCTTGCAAAGCAGTCAAAATAGAAAGCTAGAATAATAGTAAAAAGAAAATAGGGTTGAAGAACACCCAATTATTGAAGAAGAAAACACAATTTGATTCATTAAAAGCATTTTTTCTCATCTCTATTTTTTTCTCTACTTTCATTTGCTTCTCTCCTATCAGACAGAAAACTGCAAAAGTCATTGATGAAATGATGTCTACCTCCAGGCCACACGCCCAACCTTCATTGTGTACAAGCTTCACTCCAGTTTCATGACTCTCTTCCCTGTTCCCAAACAACGGAAACTCATTTTCTTCTGCTCCCATAACTCCCAATTTAGTTTCTAAGGAAAATTTTTTTTTTTTTTTTTTTAGAAATACAAAATATTTTATTTAAAAAAGTTTTTATTTTACATTGGGTTATAGTTGATTAACAGTGTTGTGTTAGTTTCAGGTATACGGCAAGGTGATCCAGTTATACGTATACATGTGCCTATTCTTTTTCAAATTTTTTTCCCATTTAGGTAATTACAGAATATTGAACAGAGTTCCCTGTGCTATACAGTCCTTGTTGATTATCTGTTTTGAAAACAGCAGTGTGTACATGTCAATCCCAAACTCCCAATCTATCCCAATCTAAGGAAAATTCTTAAAAATACTCTGAAATCTGCAACTTTCCTTTTCAAACGTTAATTGTTCAACAGCACAATGGAGGGTAAAACAGAGATCAGAGAAGAAGGACAAGCAGGTCTCAAGCAACGGCCATGTGGCCACATGTAGAGACTCTCATCAACACCGGTCCCTTTTAACTCAACCTCCTAAGCTGAGGCAGAGAGTCTCATCTGTTCCAACACTTGTCCTGGCAGTTAAACTTTCCCCAGATTTTGGAAACATTAATAAGCAAACTATTATTTCCTCCTTTCATCCATCCATTCACTCACCTGGTAATTCTCCAAACATTGATTGAACCCCTGGTATTTGCCACACACTGGGGCTAGGCAGTGGGGACCCCGAGATCACTAAGACATTGTCCTCAAGGAGATCTCAGGCACCCAGTGATTTTGGTAAAGTGGGAGAAATGCTAACCATCAAGTTAAGGGACTGTTCTGCCTGGACCTGAACGATCCCAAAGACGATAACTTTTTCTGTCTCAGGGACAGCGTGCTGCCAGCACATCTTCCATTTGCCACCTGCTTCATTGAGAGTTTGGGCGAATTCATTTACGAATGTCTGAAAAACAATTACAACTCTTCAGAATTGTTATTCTTGTGGCCTCAGGGTAATGATGGCAAAGCCCCGTGTACTCAGGGGCATTAGGGGACGGGGCATCTTGGTTAGTTCAATGATTATTTTAACTGATGATTATCATAGGGACCATCATGGCTTACGAAAGTACAAATACACGGAACACACACGTTTCAGTCTCTCACTCTGCAGTAAGGTAATCCTATTAGAAAATGCTAAACACAGCGCAAGGACATGACTGCCTTCCCTCAGTCTTTGCCTTTTCCTTCACTCATCTGCATCCCGCTCGTCTTTCCTGGCCCAGCTTAAGCCTCATCTCCATCTCCCCTGACCTTTCTGGCCTCGAGGATTTACTGCATCACTTACTGCGCTTTTAACGTGCATATGAAAGTCTTGGTCACATCTACCCTTTAAGTTGCTCTTTGACCACTGGACCTTAGGCCTGGTGTCCCATAGCACCTCCACAAATCCTACTCACTGCAGACATTCAATAAATGACGCCGTGGAAAAGAAATGACCTTCATACGAGATAAATGTGTTTTAATGACTAAGGCTAATATTGCCTTTGGTAAATAGGCCCTTCTTTTCTCCCCTAAAAACTAATCTGACGTTATTTTTGAATGTCCAAAATGTGTGAAAAGAATAAAAATACATATAATCTTCTAATACATCCATCATTCGATTGTGATGGCTGATATGCAGAGAGAGAGAGAGAGAGAGAGAGAGTCAATACAGACTTTGGGTAAAAAGCAGAATATTTCATACACCAGATAATTCATAGAAATGAGTTTTTTTAATGTTAAACTTAGTAGTTTTCTTCCCCTCTGCTTCAAGAACCTGTATTTCACCAAGCAGTTTATTGTATAATTGCTCATTTCTTTAATTAGCAAGTCATTTAATTAACACATGCTTATTGAGGGTTTGTTGTATGTAAGGAGCTGCTCTAGGAAATGTGGAGAATAAAAAAAAAATAGAATGTACTCAAGTATTGTAGGTGTAAACGTGGTAGATTAGAAAAAGAGGCATGGATTAGCAAGTCATGGAGGTAAGCAGTAGACAAAGAATATTTAAGAGAATATTTCAGAAGGTACAGAGAGCAGAGTGGCCTAATGAGACCAGGAAGTTCATGTTGTGCATTTCACTGGATGTTTGGTCAATAAATGAATGAATGAAAAGAGGGACATAAGCTAGAACAGGAGGCTGAGGCCAAATTGTCACGGGCTCTACATGCACCTGTGAATTGCTAAAATAGGAAAAGCGTTGATTTAGGAAGATTCATGGAGCAATAGAGTTTAGGATGGATAAAAGTAGGCAGAGACCAGGAGAGACGTTGGACAGCCATGGCGAGAGACCAGCAGGGAAGAACCCAGAACCGTGGGTACTGATGAGAAAGAATCAGAATTGAAGACCTATCACACACCCAACCTTCACCGTTTGCTCCTCTTCCTCACGGTCAGCTTCCTCTAAACTACCTTTTCCTCCTCCGTATTCCCTTCTTCCTTCTATCTAATCCTTCCCTTTCAATTCTGTGATGTAAAAGAGGCAGTGCTGGTATGCGCATCAGAACGGTGAAATGAGGCAGAGTACAAGTCCCTGGAATCACTGTGCCTGTGGTGATTAAAAGATATTCACTTCCATGAGGCTATAACATGCCTATCCAGTGAGAACATATTTGAAGGAACCTACAAGATGCCAGGTTCACAGGGAGGGTTGATAAGTATATTCCTTCCACCACCAGCTTACCTCTTGTAAAATCAAGTAACACAGTTAATATCTCCACAATCCACAGTTCGAGGCATTCCTAAAAACCAGTTCAACTAGAAACTCCTCCCATCAGCCTCCTTTGATGTCCTCGGCAGAAGGGATCCTCTCCCTCACCCCCACCTGCTGAAACATGTGCCGCTCATGCTTTTATCTTCATTCCGGGACCAGTGAATATCTTATCCCTTGAACTGGCTTTATGTCTTACTCACCCTTCAGCCTCCAGAGTATATGATACATCACCTTGTACATCATGGATGTTCAGTTGTTCAATGTTCATGGAATTAATAAATAGATACATTTTATCAGCCACTGTTTTAGGAATTCTCATGGTGATTGTCCCCAGGAAACTTCTGTTGGTGCCTTAGCCAACAGAATTAGCCCAGGCTAACGATTTCCCTTCGCCTAGACCTTGTGAAATGTATAGGAAGTAATCTCTCCTCCTTCCTCTTGCCCTGCAAACTTTGAAATGAGTTTTCTCTACATATAATCAAGTTTTGCCGAAGCTCAGCGTCTCACAAAGAACACCACGAGTGACTGTAAGGTGGCCTTGGGGGCATCTGAAGGAGCTCTTTGGTCCTCACCAGGGAGTAGGCACAGACAACCAGTCTATCTTAAACACAAGCTGATGTGCGCATTTTTAAAAAGTGAAACTTAGCTCTCCCTCCACCCTGCTGTATTGTGTGCAGGAGTCATTTTCCAAATTCTCAGAATGGAATTAATTTCTTGACTCTCTTTAGAGCTGCACACTCATTATGGGCTGCCCATTCTTCATTATCTCAGTAGAGTATTATCTGCACTATTCTGTATCTGATAGGGGGAATCACAGCACTTAGAGCTTGGCAATCAGACTGCCCTTTGACACAGTGATGAAAGGGCCTTTTATTCGAGCCTTGAAAACAAATTAAGGAATTTAAGAATGATGTTCTAAGCAAATGGGAAATTGGGGACGATGATTGTTAAGTGTTGTAATAAAGAACTTTCGGGGGCTGACAATGGTGTGTGTCAGAGCAATTGGTCCGAAGGATGTCTGGCATTGTGATGAGAAAATGGAAACATTCACATGTCCTTATCTTACTTCATCCAGAAACCCTGCATCTCCTACCAAGCTGCCGTCACCTCTTCCCTGACAGTGACTGACTTACAAAGCAGCCAGACCCTTTTGACTAAGGCATATTTTATCTTACTTATTACCCAGAGACCTTGACACTTTTCAGTTGGTAAGATATTGGGGCGAGGAAAGCCCATTGTGCTTCCCTCAGGAGGGGAGGGGCTCTGCATCCCTTTTCTTCCCTGTGTACCTGGTAACATTCAGGGGAGAATACTTTGGTTGTAGCTGGTCTTTTTTTTTAAATCATTAATCCCCACCCCCAAACCCCAGTGAGAAATGCAACACACTGTCATTATGGAAAATATGAGCAATGCAGAACCGTAAAAAAAGAAGAAGATGAAAATTACTTATAATTACTTCACTCGGATATAACCACAGTTAAATATCTATTTCTTTCTTTTACAGATTTGAGATCATACTGTACATTATATTTTTAACATGTATTTTAAACTTAAAAATACAAGGGGAATATATTTTCCATTTTATTTAGTGTTCTTCCTTAAGAGCATACTATTCCAATTATGGATGTCCCATAATTTATGTGCCCAATCTCCCAGTTTTGGACAATTTAGCTGATTCTGTTTGCAGTGGGGGCTACTATGAACAATAATCTGATGAACATCCTAAGCCATAA
Source organism: Balaenoptera ricei (assembly GCF_028023285.1). Classification (NCBI taxonomy): domain Eukaryota; kingdom Metazoa; phylum Chordata; class Mammalia; order Artiodactyla; family Balaenopteridae; genus Balaenoptera; species Balaenoptera ricei. The sequence goes on along the minus strand of NC_082656.1, from coordinate 70,676,760 downwards.
ATATTTGTGCAGTGAATAAATGGCTAGGAACAGAATTTCTGAGTCAAGAGAATTGCCCTCATTTCACCATCACAATGCCGAAATATAGCCGACCACAGTCAGCATAGGTGAGGACAGGGCCCTTCCATGAGGCCTGACATCTTTGGGTGTCAGGAAACAAGTCTACTTGAAAGTCAAGGGAAGGCCATGAAACAGACTCCTGGCTCTCCCTCCTCCCAGCTGGACCAGGAAGATGCCCTGTTCAGATCATGAGCCTAAGATGGACATTCCAGGACAGCCAGGTGGGGTTTGTGACATGGTGGTGAGGAAACATACTTCCTAAAAGATTTGTTTATTTTACACTTAATGAGTAGCTGGAATATCAAATTAGAGGCTAAACATTTGTGGAATCAAATCCCACTCATCCACACTGCAGCTATATTAAAGCCGACATGTAGATCAGAAAGAGGGAAGTGCCTCACCTGATTATATTCAGTGCCGGTCCTCACAGAAACAGCCTCTTGAGATGGAGCTTTTCTGCAAGTCTAGGTATCAGCTAACTTTAATAATGGGAAGCTGCACATGTTACTAAACCAACCAAACAAAAGCAAGAAATAGAGGTTTCCGGATGATACTGGTCATTTCTCCGTGAGGAGCAGTCCACCCCCCAAATTCCCCAGAGGAAGAAGTTGTATTTATCAATAAGATAACATTTTAAATCTTGTCACATTGCTTCTTAATATTGACACAAATCCTAGGTGCCTCAGACTCACAAAAATGCCATGATTTTCAGGTGGTTGTCATGTTTGCTTTCAGTTTCCCCCAAGCGGCTGCTACAAGAATAAATTTCAGGAAATGCATGTTCCAGGGACGTGTTTCTGCTGGCTTGCTGAGTACAGTTCCTCCCAGTACAGTTTCAAATGTGCCAGGGAGGGTCCTGCTCGCATGCATTATTCAGGGACTTCTGTGATTATTTGGTTCAGAGGCGCCCTGCTTTGCGTTGCCGCGCTGGGACTTGGGCACGAGGACGTTTCCAGGCGCTCTGCTCTGCAAAGCTGTGGTTTATGCAATCGGGCATCCACCTGAAGCCTGGAGCCGCCCCAGAGCGAGATAAGGCCCAATTCAATCTCACTCACAGCTCTACTCCCAGCCAGGCAAAGCAGAACACCAGATAGTACACTCAGATGGCGTTATTAGGCCATGCGTGTTCAGTCGTGCTCGCTCCTTAGCTAATTTCTCAGGCGCTGCTTTTTGGGAATGTGAGAATTACAGGGTAGAAGCTAGGAGGTGTCTTCATTGCCATTGTTTTGTAGTAGCCAATTTGCAAAGGAAAAGAAGTCAATCAGGGTATTCAAGGACAAGGTACATGTTTTGATATTTAGGCTTATACCTGACAGCTTTATTTATTTATTTATTTATTTTGTCCTTGGTGCCCAGCATGGCGTTCAAGGCCTTTTTTTTTTTTTTTAAATTATTATTATTTTTTTTAATGCTATTCTTGTCTGCTTACATTCTTTTTATTTATGTATGTATGGCTGTGTTGGGTCTTCGTTTCTGTGCGAGGGCTTTCTCTAGTTGTGGCGAGCGGGGGCCACTCTTCATCGCGGTGCGCGGGCCTCTCACCATCGCGGCCTCTCTTGTTGCGGAGCACAGGCTCCGGACGCGCAGGCTCAGTAATTGTGGCTCACGGGCCGAGTTGCTCCGCGGCACGTGGGATCTTCCCAGACCAGGGCTCGAACCCGCGTCCCCTGCATTGGCAGGCAGATTCTCAATCACTGCGCCACCAGGGAAGCCCTACCTGACAGCTTTGATACAGGTTTTCCTAAAACATCACAAAACTGAAAAATAAATCTTCTGTGTCCAGATTTTGCCATATTCTTCCATGAAAGATTCTTTTGTGTTAGGAGTTTCCTAGATTCTGCTATCAGGACTGGGCAATCATTTTAGCCTATTCAACAAAATACTTAAGAGATTCCCCACCTGATTCCAATCCTTGCCAGTTCTCAAAGAAAGAGTGCCTTGAAGGTCATCCCCCAAGCAATGATTAAAAGCAAGCTAACTTAAAATATGGAAAGTTCCATGTGAAAGATAAATGGATATTAATAGCAATAATAATAATGGCTAACATTTACTGAGTACATATTGTGTCCAAGTACAGTTCTAAATGCCTTAGTTATTAAAACAAAAATTGAAATTTTTATTGAATTTTTAAATTCAGTGTATTTATTGAAAGAAAAATTGGTACTAATAGCAATAATAATAATGGCTAACATTTACTGAGTGCATACTATGTCCAAGTACAGTTCTAAGTACTCCCACTAATCAATTTGGTCATCAAAATAACCCTTTGAGTTACATAGGCTTTTAGATGATATCTGAAATTTCACAAAGTGATGAGAGTTCCCACAGTCTCTTCCATCATCTTGTAAGTGGCAGGCTGTCTTAGAGATACTTTGCGACTTACTGCTGCAGTGGTCCAGGCTTTTGTTGAACTCAAAGCTCCAGAAGCAAAATAAGCATCTCAGGGTGAGGGATTTGTGTTTGCCTGTGGGTCGATGGGAGTGAGGCAGCACATTGCAGGGGCTGGGGAGGCAGGGGTACCTGTCCCCTCTCAGGGTCAGAGGCTCTCTTAGATACTTAGAACTTGGCAAAAGTCCTAAACACAGTTTTCCTGAGCTCCCTCACAACTACATAACAAATTCACACTTGAGGAAAGGGTGTTAGAGACAAGTGGGAATTACTGCAGTTCCATGCGTTTTTAAACACTCCCAAGTAACCTGGAAGCCAAAAGCTGTAGTCATATCAGGACAATGAAGGGTGGTTAGAAATAGCGACACAAGGGAATTCAGATAAAGCCAAACCTCACGCAATGCCATAATTCTGTTTCTGGTTTTAAAATAGGTCTTTTTAAACACAATGCTACAAAGACTCAGAAATGTGTCCCAGAAAGGTTACTGGATCCTGAAGTTGGCTGTTCTGATGCCTTTATTCAGGAAGAGAAGATTCAAGGAAAATGCAAGTCAAGCTCTACCATTCGAATGGAGCGTGAACACAAAACTTCAGACATGTTGGGAACAACACCTAAGGTGCTGTGGAAAGAAAATAAGTTTAAAGTTAGAAAGATCTGGGTTTCAATGTCAGGTCCATCTCACATTTGGTGTGAGCTGGTTAGCTTGTATGACCTCTGGGAGCCCGAGTTTCCTCATCTAAATAGCCAGGGTATAAATGCTTACTTCATAGGGTTGTGGGAATTAATGACTAAACTAATGACCATAACGGGTCCAGCAGTAGCTGAGAAGCAGACCCTCAACATACGGCACACCATCCACTTCAAGAATTTCCCTTCCTCCATGAATGTCAGAGCCTCAGAAACTACCCAATACAGTGACATTTTAAATATTAAACAAGCTGTGTTAATAATTTAAAAAAAACAGCTGATAGTGCCTTTCTATTTGTATAACATACTTAATGGTTTTCAAAACACTTTCCTCATCCATTATTTCACTTGATTCTCAGTACAAAATCATTTCAGAGGCAGAATTTACAGATGAAGGAACTGATGCTCACAGATCTGAAAGGATGTTCCTGAGATCAAACAACTAGTGAAGCTGAGACTTTTCTTTTTCTTCTTCAGCTACTAGACTAGTTTATTTGTTTCTCTAAAAATATCTGTTGATTATGTATTTGATGCCAAACACTATGTTAGATTCTCGGGGTATAATGGTACACAAGACACAGCCTGACCGCAAGAGCTGACTGTGGAGTCGTCTGATTTTGCCCAAATGTAGTTAAGATTTAGAAAGAAAACATGTCATTAGCTCATTATTCTACATTTGGGGTTTCACTGGTTTGTACATGAGCTCATTTTCTCCTTGAAACCCACTGAAAAGGGGGACCCAGAAGAAATAGCCAGAAATGCCAGGATATGGATACACCTTCAGGTAGCATTTAAAGTTGTGGAGAATAATCATTCTGAAATAATAAACTCTTGTTTCTACAGAGGCAGTGCTGTGGACTTCAATCTGGAGGCACTAATATCTGGTGGTTTGTCCCTTTGTGGTGCCATAGCCATTGGTGATCATTCGTTAGAGGACTGCAAAATGGTGACAGTCTAATACCATCCTTTCTTCTTCAGTTATCAGCTGCCATGCTTCTATGAAGACAAACTTCCCCCTATCAACTATTTGATACTCCAAGGTAGATGAATGTTTGACTCATTCTATTTACTGGTTTTCAAAATAACAATTTGCTTTCCTAGAATCCTCCAAAGGGGTTTTTGTTGATGTTTGTTTGTTTTTATATCATTACGAGCTCATGCATCTAAACGTATAGAATGAGTTTCAATACATTGCAGTCATTTTCCCTACTGATGTTCAAATTATCTAGTTTTTGGCCAGTAGGAGCTTATTTAGATGGAACCTGGGTCCTTTTGATGCAATCCTTGTAGATTTATGCATATTCTTAAAGGATCTTGCCCAAAAGATCAAGAAAGATGGTGTTAGAGCTTGAATTTTCTTCAGTTCCTTAAGAATAAAGTGATCTCTTGGCCAGTGTTACCTGCACACCACAGTCTTCTTTTTCACTCCTACCAAGCCATGTAACTGCAGTTTGTGCTAATTACACCTGTGCATTGAAGGGGAAATAGACTAGACACCATCTTTAACTCTCATAGGTTCTATCGAGGCCCAAACACCAGAGGTTTTCTCTTTCATTTTTCCTTTTCTTTTTCTTCTTAAGCTCACATGCATGACATTTTCCTTGGTGCTAGGAATAAAAGGCAAGGCTAGTGATTCATCTGTGACCAGATGCCAATGTCACTCCACACACTAATCTAGGAGAAACCAAATTATGCTGGAAGTAACTCGGAGCCCTAATCAGGTTCTCTCCAAAATCCACTTATTCACAATAAGAGCCCGAGTTCCTTCCAGAAGCCCAGCTTACCACATGGACACTCAATGACATCTTTCAGCTGCAGTGGGTTCCGAAGCACAGCTGTAATTCTGCCTAATTAATAATGCAATGACAGAAATTTAGAAAAATATATGCACAATAGTTTAAATCTCCCAGAAAAAAAATCAATCGGTCTGTCTAAACTTTGCCTTGGGTGTTCCCTTCATCAATTCAAGTGTGAATCACAGTGACCTGAAGTTGCAAATATTTTTCTTGAGGCGTGATTGAAGCATCAGACAGGTACTAGCTTTCAGTATTCATAGAGATTTTAAAACACTCAAACAAGGATACTTATTTTCCCACTTTCCTCTGCTATATGTAAATCAGAGATAATAAGCTTTAAGATGTTCAAAATAATGTAGCTTGGGGCTGTGCTAGAGATGGCATCTACCTTTGGGCAATCAATACCTGGATTAAAAATAAAGGGGAGGCATCCCTTAAGAAATGGAATAATGCAACTGCAATTCCCTTGTTTTGTGAACTTTCCCAAACATGTCCCCTCTGCATTTACTATTTCTCTTGGTGATAAGAATCTAAGTTTAATAATCATAAAAGAGAAGTAGCCTGTCCTTTTACAATTGACACCAGCTACCATCTCTGCATCCTCCATTGAAATGATGTGGAATATGCTGATGTTAATCTAAAATTAAAAAAATTCAAAACCCTAAAGCAAGCAAACAAATGTAACCGAGAAGAAAGGCGAAAAAATGAACAAAAACGGCAACAAAAAACCAGCTCAAAGCTTTTCATCTGTTTTCAGGTTAGGTTTATGCTAGCCACAAGGGGGCCCTCAAATCTTTCCAAGCACAAGGTAAGTGCAAGGTAAGTGCAAGAGCTGTTTTCCTAGTAATTAATTTCCACAAATCAATATTACCTATTAATGTACATTACAGAGACAAGCTATAGACTTCTGACACTTTACACTCAAGTTAAAGAGAGACTTTCTTATAAAAATTCTAGGTGCCCCGCAGTGATCGTAAGTCAAAACCGAAATGAGTTGCACCTGTGATTTCCTGTGTCTGCTCTAGCATAAAAATTTCCAACACTGCAAATTTCATCAAAGGTTAAAACTGAATTTGAAGCACTGTGTATATAACGGAATACATTGACCTCCAATGGATTTTAAAGGCTATTCTGCCTCCTTCTGCCACATCACGCCCCCCCAAAACAGCCACGGAGGCTGACACACAGAAGTTAAAATGCAGTGACCCTCTCTTGGGGCAGTGGGAAGTTGCTGGAGCCATTAGCTCTGGAGGTTTTCAACTCACGCTGAGAGCTTGATGGTGTTGATGGTGTTTACAGCCTGTACCACAAAAGACACTTGGAAGAAAGAAGGGATTTTAATTTTCTGTTCAAGCTAGAAGATAGGGCAGAATAGTATAGTATATATAATAGATAGTGCTGCACACAGGCAGAATGGAAGGTTTCATCAATTAAGGACAGACTGGAAACGTAGCTTTCTCCAAAGCTCCAGCAGAAGAGAGAATACCACCTGTCACCCCCTACCACAGGGAAACTACGGGAACAGAACAGAAGCACTCCCAGAACATTCCATCAGGTTAGCTAACTATCACAATCACCTTGTACAAACTCAGAAAGCCCCTCTGAGCTTTGACATGAAATGACTCTTTGCTGACTGCCTTTTCTCTAATGGTAAAATAATCCCAAAGAAAGGTAAGGCTTGCTAACCGTTCTATTGTCATAGGGCAGGAGTGCTCCCGTGGCATTGCGGGGCTGTGGTCCTTCTTTTAGACAGCTTGCTGTCCTGGACCTCAGCACCAGGAGCAGGGCTGAGGAAGACGAGGGACACCGGCTCGGGCAGTGCAACTGTCACTCCTGATTGGAATCCCCATACATCATGCTCTCACATTCACTCGTTTCTGAAATTAAGAATTAGCATAGAGTAAACTCCTGGTTCAGAAAGGTCAGTGTCCTGCCTCTGACTCAGGCAGGCACTCAGGCGAGGTGTTCTGGAAAATGAAGTTCTCTCTTATGAAACCCTACCCTGCTTGACATGTGCCCCCAGTACAAATGGATCCCAACCTTGGTGCAAACTGTGTGGATGTGTAACTTACATTTTTAGAGCTGGTGGTTCCCCAAGTTTGATTTTCCATTTGAATAGCAGTAGTCCCTCTTAATGTGCCTTAATCATTCTTTTTTGAGAATTACAAAGGGTGCCTTCTAGGAAGCATCATGTTTTTTTCAGATCCAATCCAGACTTCCGCTTAAATTTTTCCTCTTCGATACTCTGCAAGTTACTTTTGTGCTTTCCCGCATTCATCCCATCTGCCCCATATACTTTTGCTCATTCATGTACCCTTGGAATATTGCCCTTCTAGTGGGACAACCCTTGTCAAAGCATTCTGGCCATGACCTGGGATTTACGTTTAGTCTAGGGATTCTGTGCACAAACAAGAGCCCTCAGCTGGGTCCTGACTCAGCGTCCTGCCCTGCCAGAAGGGCAGGTAGGACTGAGGCCGACCCTATGAAGGAGGGAGAATCAAGCATTGAGCAGGTAGAAACATCCAGATCCTTAACAAATCACGGGGCATTCTGGTTTTGGACAAAGCACATCTAGTCAAGTTTATATATGTATCTTTGAAATACATTTTGATCTGTGTGCTTAAAATAACTCAAATAAAGAGAAGGAATTTCCCACCTCTAAAAGGAAGCCAAATGAATGTTATAGGCTGCATGTTTGTGTCCCCCCAAAGTTCATATGTTGAAACCCTAACTCCTAATGGATGGTATTAGGACATGGGTTCCTTGGGAGGTGATTAGGTTTAGATGAGGTCTTAAGGGTGGAGCCCCACGTTGGGATTAGTGTTTTCACGAGAAGAAAAAGAGACCAGATCTTACTCTCTCTGCCATGTGAGGAAACCAGAAGACAGCTGTCTGCAAACCAGGAAGAAGGTCCTCACCACACACAGAATCTGCTGGCACCCTGACCTTGAGCTTCCCAGACTCTAGAACTATGAGAAATGCATTCCTGTTGTTTAGCTACCCAGTATGTGGTATCTTGTTATAACATCTGAATCGATTATGATAGCAAAGGTGGGTGTTTTAGAGAAAATAAGGGAACCCTTTCTCCACCATCCTTCCTCTCTCATCTGGTTACAATAGTATGTGACCACCAGCTCTCTAAAGAAATTAAATCACTAAATAATCCACTGAGATGAGGGAGGCTGGGAGTGAGGCTTTGGAGGACTAGTTTTTCTCAACTAGTCTTTCTCAATTCACCAGACCAACTGCCAATCTTTACTAATCAACACAAAACCCATTATTGATCTCCCACCGAGAGGTGTTATGGGTTGAATTGTTTCCCCAAAAGATGCTGAAGTCTTAGCTCCCAGTACTTGTGAATGTGACTCATTTGGAAATTGGATCTTTGTAGAGAATCAGGTTAAGATGAGGTCATTAGGGTGGGCCCTAATCGAATATGACTGGTGTCCTTATATAGAGGGGAAAATTGGACACAGAGACAGACAATGTGAAGAGGGAGGACAATGTGAAGACACAAGAAGATGGCCATCTACAAGCCAAGGCATGTCTGAGACTACCAAAAGCTAGGAGAGAGGCATGGAATAGATTCTCCCTCGAAGCCCTCAGAAGAACCAACCTTGCCTGCACCTTGTTGTGGACTTCTAGCCTCCAGAGGTGTGAGAGAATAAATTTCTGTTATTTAAGTTTCGTGGTACTTTAACCACAGCAGCCCTGGAAAACTAATGCAAAGGGAGATACTTATTGGAGAAACAGATGAACATAATGGCAGAGGAATTCTCCCTAGCTACCTGCATTAATGAGACTAGTTTTTATCTATAAATATGAATGGAACATTAAGGATTATTAAACATTTGAGAAAAAAGAATAAACAGAATAACTGCCTAGAAGAAATCCACAATTTAAGAAACAAAAATATTATTACAACTATCCTGAGAAGTTACCATATCCATTAAATAAGAATAGGATAGTAGGAAACAAAACATGGAGTTCTCAGAAATTAATTTATATTCATATATATGTTGGGCCTGAAAAAAATCAGTAGTCGGAATAAACATGCCAGATATGATGGGGAGGGGGAAGATGTGGAAAATATGAGAAATTCAATTAAGACACAAGGAGATGGATTCTATAAGTCTAATGCCCATTTAGAAAAGATTCCCAATAGAGAGTAAAGAAAAACAAGAAACCACCGGGGAAAAATAATAAAAGTAAAAATAGAATATTTCCTAAGCCTGAAAAACATGACTTTTCAAATTGAAAAAGCCTGTGAAATTCAAAGAGTGTGGATAAAATTTTAGAACTTTAAAGATAAAGACCAAAAAGCTTCCAGAGAGGAGGGACCTAAAAAGAGTTAAGATGGAATAAAAAGCAAATTGCCAACAATTTTTAAAATCAGAACTCTGAAAGCTAGAAACATTGGATCAGTGACTTCAAACCCCGGTGGGAAAATGATTTTAAACGCTGAATTTTCTACCTAGTCAAATTATCAATTAAGTGTAGAATCAAAAATATTGATATGCTCAGAAAATTTACCTCCTCTACATTTTCTGGAAAAAGAGAATTGTAGTCGAGAAAACATCCCAACATAAGTAAAAAGGAATCCATGAAAAAAGGGTGGGCTCTAAGACACTGGTATTATATGACCCAGCAATCCCACTACTGGGCATATACCCAGAGAAAACCGTAATTCAAAAAGACACATGCACCCGAATGTTCATTGCAGCACTATTTACAATAGCCAGGTCATGGAAGCAACCTAAATGCCCATCAACAGACGAATGGATAAAGAAGATGTGGTACATATATACAATGGAATATTACTCAGCCATAAAAAGGAACGAAATTGAGTCATTTGTTGAGACGTGGATGGATCTAGAGACTGTCATACAGAGTGAAGTAAGTCAGAAAGAGAAAAACAAATATCGTATATTAATGCATGTATGCCGAACCTAGAAAAATGGTACAGATGAGCCAGTTTGCAGGGCAGAAGTTGAGACACAGATGTAGAGAATGGACATATGGACACCAAGGGGGGAAAACTGCGGTGGGGTGGGGATGGTGGTGTGCTGAATTGGGCGATTGGGATTGACATGTATACACTGATGTGTATAAAACTGATGCCTAATAAGAACCTGCAGTATAAAAAAACAAACAAAACAACTAATACTAAACTTTCATTGGGTTATTTGTATGGAAACATGTTAATATAAATGTTTCAGACATTACATGAAATTTCTAAAAATCTTATATTTGTATTTGTATGGAAATATGTATGGAAATATGTTAATATAAATGTTTCAGACATTAAAAAAAAAAAAAAAAAAAAAAAAAGACACTGGTATTAATGTCTGCAAGGGAAAGATTTACGAGGATGACAACTCAGATATCTCCAAGAGGAACTTATGTGAGAGAAAAGGGGTTCACTTTCAACAAATACCAGGATTCTTAAATTGAATATTTTGGATAACAATGATGAAAGAGGCATAGAATTCTTCTCTCCACAAGATAAAAGAAAGGCAATCAGCAATTCCAAGAGAAAAAAGCTGAAAGAGAAAGTTACAAACAGAGGTGAAGCAAGCTAAAACATGGCACTATTTTAAGGACTAAATCGAACGTTATGAGAGGAGAATCCACTCGACTTTGGTGGAGGTTGGAGGAACCAGTTTCCTTTTTTTGTGAATCTGATCACACCACTTGTGAATATTTTACACAGTCACATTAAGCATCTTGTTTATTGGCTTTTTAATTTTTCGGTTTTGGAATCATCCCATAGAACAAGTCCAGAAGCCTATGTTACATCGAAGGCTACAGTGCAAATGAACTCTAGCCTTACAGGATGAAGGTGAGGCCAACAGATACTAGAGGTGGAGTGAATTGAAGGGGGATGGAGGGAACAAAATGTGCATGAATTTCCTCATTGGAGAGTCAAGACATCTCTGGGTGATGGAGAAATAAATAAGGCATTTATTCCTTGAATACAAGTACTTGTTGAGCCCTACAAAGCAGAGGCAAGAGTAGAAGCAGCACACTAGTAAACAGGCCGTGGTTCAGGGGTCTCATTCCTCATTGGACAGTGGCAATATCCATGACAGAGTCTAGATGGAGTAGATCCTTCTCAAGATGGAAGGTTGCAGGTTGATGCCTTTTACTACCCTTGCATTCAGCCCAAATTACATGACATGGGACAGACTCTCCTAATGCTGAATGTAGAGTTCATACCATACCCCTCTTCTGTATTTTTAACACTTTTTTACACTTCTGTATTTTTAACACTTATTTTTGCTTTTATTCCTTTTTATCAGATCCTAGAATGGCTGCGGGGCAGGTAAACCTGCACTTATGCTTCAATCTTCCTGGAAGTAAATTGCAAAGTTTATCTTGAGGCCCAACTAGCCTCAGGAGCAAGGAATTTATATATAGCTGCTCTGACAGACTAGAAATAAGATAAAAGAGCTGGCAGAGCTGATCTCACAGGTACTGAGATCAGAGAAGAGGGACAGAAGGAATCAGGCCCCGCTATCACCTGAATCCTAAGAAGCTGATAACCCTATATCAGATTCCTTCAGGCTCAAATCTGGAGGAGTCACTGACAACATGGAACCTTCCAGCAAACCCTAAGTCAGATATCAAAGATATGTCTCCAGCGTCCAACACCAATATCTCCCGGGTGTGTGTGTGTGTGTGTGTGTGTGTGTGTGTGTGTTCATTTTTAAATACAAAGGTAAGTCCTCATATTCAGAAGGAGAAAAGACACCATGATTGGTTGACAACTTTATAATGATCAGAGCTTCAGCTAATAGTTGGAGTAAGCAGTATCTCAAAGCTTAAAGAATGAAATGGAAAGGTTAGCAAGCTAACAATTGTTAGCAGGAAAACCGCCCTTCGGTGTAGATCTTCATTGTCTTCATGTGCCCGCGAGGAGGGAAAACAATGTCGAAAGGTTATCTTAAGGGTCAACTTCAGAATTCTTTTCAGGAGGAGAACTGAATTTGCTGAGCAACTTACCTGCATTGGCATGTATTTTTATATAGCAGAAGCTCTGTGCTCAGCATGGAGGGGCTGGGGCCAGATAAAGTGAGGACTCGGACACTTTCTAGAAGAAGCTAATTTGAATTTGGAGTAAGGGGAAGTAGGAAGAAAAAAGAAGTTTCAAGAAAGAGAAAGACAGTGATAGGTCACGCATCAAGGTGGAGGCATGTGGGGAAATATTAGCCAGCAGGAAGCTTCTGGTGGCACAGTGCTTGAAAGATTTGCAAAAGAGATGACTAATATTAACTTTTAAATTTATTTGTGTGTGATTCTGTCTTGCAAGTCCTCTTTGCTACCCCAAACCATCAGTAAATTCTGCTATACTAACATCTTGCGTGGGTGGTAGATTGGGGCAATCAAAGAAAAGAATTTTTGATCTGGGCCAGAGCTGGGATGCCACTGAATTCAGACTGTCCGCCAAAGGTGACCTTGAAAAGGAATGAAGTCCTCCCTCACAGGGCATAGAAAATTTGGAGAAGGATATATGTGCCCTTGCCTGTCCCCCAGGCCCTGATTCCAACCCTAAGACCCCAGTCCATCTGGTCGACCCCAGCCTCACCCCAGCAGGTACATGCACTCTCTGGCCACGACTTCTCCATTACCTAAGTCTGTTCTAAACATGTTTCTTCTGATCTAATAAAAATTGAATTTGTTAGCTTAGCTGTGACTTGGCCTTGAGACCCAGATATTCCTGGTTCTTTCATACCTCCATCTTGAATTTCAAGCCTCAATATTCTTTGTATTTTAAACAAGGCTTTCTTTTGGTGGTGAAAGACTAAATTACAAAGATAGGTACAAATGTTATTCATTATATGTGTTCAACTTTCTAATTTGTTTTTAATGAGGTCTCCTAGTCATATTTTTTATTCATTAATTCATTCAACAGATACTTAGAAACCTACTATGTTGCAGCCGGTGTATGTTCTATTCCATGAAGTAATTCCACCTTTTTTGTACACTGTAATAAATGTATTTGCTTCCTAATATAGAAGAAGTTGAATAATATTAAGCTTTTCTTTGATATCCTTTTTACAAATAACTTCATTTTTCCTATTTACATAGAGCTCAAGACATTTATTGAACATTTTCCAAAGATTCTTTAACACTCCAGCCAAGTACGAGAAAAAGAATTGCTACTCTGATTCAAAGATGATTTAGGAAAAGGGCCCAAATTGTATCAGAAGTAGAAAAGCCCTTTAAAAATAGGACCATTTCTTCTGGGTCTCTGTGCCAAAGCAGCGCAGGGCACGTCTCCTGATGAGGCCTTATCACTTCCTAGCTCACACACTGAATGGATATTTCCTTTGCAGCACAGAGGTCAGTAACAAAAATGGCTTTTCATTTCTGCTGTTGGTCTTTCACGAGTAAAAATGTTCACTTTACTTCATTAACAAGAAAAAAGATTCACACTGTCTAGGAGTCTGCTGTTCCTTCATATAGAACATTGTTTTCTTATCACTTGTCCTAAACAGACCCAAGGGAGTTGGGAGGTCTCTAGAGAATTTGGTTCTGGATGGTCCCTATTATTAGTACTTAGTGTACTGTGCACAGCACAGAGGCCTATAATTAAGCCGCAGGAGAACTTGAATTGTAATTTCTTCTTTTTGAGTAACACAAGTCATAGAAAAATTAACTAAGCTTTTCAGCTCTATTTTTTGTTGTTGTTTTGTTTTGCGTCTCATGGACCATTTTTCGTTAGACAAAGGCAAAGCAGATTCTCTCACCCCATGACATACCCCCAAGCTTTAAGTTGGGAGCAAATTCCTCAAATTCAGGGATACTCAAGTTTTCCTTCTATTTCAATTTAATTACTAATGCATGTTTAACATTGTCCTACATTTGCTCATTAGACAGAATCCAAGTTTTGACACCACTTACTTGAACAAATTATTTAACCTCTCCAAGTGTTACTTTCCTTGTGTCCAAATGGTGATAAAAATAGTACCAACCTCACAGGGCTTCCTGTGAGGATTCGGTGAGACACAGTAGGAAGAAATCTCAGCACGGTCGACCACACAGTAAGCACTAAATAAAGATCAGCGACTCTCATCATTCACAAAGTTTTATGACAATAATGATAATAAATGATAACAACCCAAACAAATACCTTTTATGGGGAGGGGTCCTTCCATTGTGCCTGGTGAGGGGAGGAGATTGGTCTGCTTCCTCCTTCTCTCTTTACCTCTTTGTCTCCCTTCCTCACGGAAGGAAGAAGAAGGGATTTCTAATAATATTGGATAGAGTCCAGAATGTGACGGAGCTACATTTTTTTGATAGGAAAGGCTACCAAACTGTCAAAGTAAGCCTCCATGGTAAGACCACCTTGTACTTGCTTTTCTCGTGTTAGGGAGTCAGGATGCCTCACTGGGTCATCCAGGTCTATATCACTTTCTCCGAAATAGCCTTTGCCTGATTTCAGCCTTGTGGCGTACTGGATGCAGTCTCAGCCCTGGATGAAGAGGAACTTTGATTCTATTTGGCAGTTCTTCCTTGGTCAGGAACCCCAATGGTAGCAGCTTTGTATGCCGGTCATAACAGCATCATTACAGTACCAAGATCTCACTCCAAACCCCTTGCCCCAGGCACTGTGCCAACCTCTGTGGAAACATAGCCTCATTGAAGCTCCGTAATCCTTAGGGAGGCAGGTGTCATTGTATTCAACATTCAGAGGACCAAGCCAGGTCTAGAGAGGTTACAGCCCCTATCCCAGAGCTAACAAGTCTTGCAGCCAGCATGTAAATCCAGGTCTATCCGACCTGGCAAAGCCAGTGTCTGTAAGTCTTATATAGCTCTGCCCTGAATGTGCTAGGAATTATAATAAGTTCAGGGACACCAAGATAATGAAAACACAGCCCTCCCTTCATAGAACTCATGGTAGAGTCTAGAAGCCCTGGATCAATATTGTGTCCCTCCAAGTGAGGTCTGCAGATGCCCTGAACACAAGACCTGAGCTATTTCTTAATATGTAGGCTCCTAACTCCCTTGTCTTAGACTATTAAGGCTGCTATAAAAACAACAACAACAACAAAAGCAACATAGACTTGGTGGCTTAAACAACAAGCATTTATTTCTCACAGTTTTGGAGGCTGCGAAGTCCAAGATCAAGGCGCTGGCAGCTTTGGTGTCTGGTGAGGACCCACTTCCTGGTTCATAGAGGGCCCATCTTCCTGATGAGTCATCACATAGTAGAAGGGGTGAGAGAACTCTCTGGGGTCTCTCTCATGAAGGCACTAATCCCATTCATAAGTGTTCCACCCTCAGGACCTACTCACCTCCCAAAGGCTCTACCCATACCATTCCCATCCAAGATTAGGATTTCAACAAATGAATTTGGTGGGACTCAGGCATTTAGTCTGCAACACCCTTCTTCCCCTATTTATGCTAAATCAGAATCCTTCTGAGGTGGGCCTGAGAATTCTGCATTTTTTAATGTGTCTGCAGGTGATTCTTAAAGTAATTAAAAGCTGAAAACTACTAGTTTCAAGTTTAAAAGTAAAAGACAAGACAGAATAAGGTATATTCTCAGGAAATCCTCCTAAAACATTAATCTATAACAGTGTTCTTTTCACCAAACATATCTTTCTAAACTCTTAGCCTGAATATTTTTCTGAGGTTGCTTAAATCCACCAAACATAATTCTTAGAAAGAATCATGTTAGCATTGGATTACAATAAAAGTTTTATTACTACACTTAACTTTAGAAAAAAAGAGGACATTATTATAGGGCTAAAAAGAAGCATTACTCAAATGTGATGAACGCAGAATCAGAGGTCCAAGAGCTCTTTCCTTGAGTCTAAAATATTAAGCCAATAGCTCAAATGGTTAGAGGTGAATCTATAAATTCTCCCCATATTAGCATGTATTTTGTTTTTTTAAGTATTTTTTAAAAAAATTTTATTTATTTTATTTTTGTCTGCTTTGGGTCTTCGTTGCTGAACACTGGCTTTCTCTGGTTGTGGCAAGCGGGGGCTACTCATATTTGCGGTGTGCGGGCTTCTCATTGCGGTGGCTTCTCTTGTTGAGGAGCTCAGGCTCTAGGCGCACGGGCTTCAGTAGTTGTGGCATGCAGGCTCAGTAGTTGTGGCACGCGGGCTCAGCAGTTGTGGCTCACGGGCTCAGCAGTTGTGGCTCGCGGGCTCTAGAGTGCAGGCTCAGTAGTTGTGGCGCATGGGCTTAGGTGCTCTGCGGCATGTGGGATCTTCCCAGACCAGGGCTCGAACCTGTGTCCCCTGCACTGGCAGGTGGATTCTTAACCACTGCGCCACCAGGGAAGCCCTAGCATGTATTTTGTTTTGTTCTTTTTTGTGACTTGAAGGAGAGTAATGCCACTAATTTAGGAAAACTTTTATCTTCTCACATCTCATCTGCACCCTGCAGTAGTCAGACTGGGCTCCCTTCTTTAATTCCCATGGACCACTGCCTTCCTATGAATCATCAAATTAACTCCTCACATCTAGCCTCTATTCAAAACCAGTAATAGACTCCTGAAAGAAGGCCCCGCTTCTTACTCTGACATGCAAAATTCTCTGCAATCTAGGCTCTCTTTTCTTTATTTTAGAATCCACTTCTTTTCAAAATAAAGTTTTTTCAAAGAGTTAACCTACTTAAGATTCTACATTCCCATATCTATGCTTTCTCTTTTGCCTTTTCTCCTACAAGTGCTGGATCAGTAAGAATAGGCTGGGTTATCTGTAGTAACAAAACAACCCATAACTCTCAATGGCTCAAAACGACAAAGGCTTATTTTTTGCTTAGGTCGCGTGTCTGTTGTAAGTTAGCACGGGCTGGCCTCATCTTTCACACTACAGACCCAGGGGATGAAGCAGCCATTTTGGACATCGCTGGTTGCCATATCAGAGAATGAAGACAGCTCAGCAAGACTCAGACTGGCAATAAATGCTTTGACCTGGAAGAGACACATGTCACTTTCACTGTCCACTCATTCATCAGAAATAGCCATGGGGCCCCACCCAACTACAATAGAGTCAGGATGTACAATGCCACCAGTGGCTGAAATGGGAAAAAATAGTGGTAGATAGCATTTATGAGAGTACTGGTTCAAATTCTATCAGTTCTAAAGGCTAAGGTAAAAAATCTCTCCTCTGTTGCTTTTCCCACAGAGCCCAGGTGGATGGCAGTGGTGTTTTTTTCCCTTCACTTTTAGAAACTTTACTTTTTGTTCCATTTATTTAGCACTATCATATTTAAACATATTTTAAGTTATTATTTCACGTACACGTCTTATCTCCTCTGAGACCAGAAACTCTGTCATTTTGGAAATCATTCACCTGATCTACCACAGTTAAGAGCACATAATAGATGTTTAGTAGCATATTGAGGCATTGATTACCTTTCCAAATTTCATTGAAAATACAGCATCTATCACACTGCACTTTGATTTTGTACCACTATACATTAGAGCTTTGAACTCCTTGTTTAACCAGCTTAATTTTTATGATAATCATTTCAAATACTATTTCCTTAGTTGCTTTATCAAGCACTTATATTTTATCTAACACTTATTAAGTATTTTTTGATGTTTTACATTATATCCCAAACACATAGGATAGTGCCTGACAAATAATAATCACCCAATAAATATCTCATTGAATAATTCATTCTGTGTTCAAAATGACCCTATGAGAAACTATCCTCATTTTACAGATGAAGAAACTGATTGAGGTTTAGGGGAGTCTGGCAAATAATGCAGGATAGTATTCCGATACAAAATAAAATTTTTGAGCTTTGTTCTTGATGGCAATCGAGAGAAGCCAACTTAGCTAACTTAGGCAGAAAAGGAATTTTTAGGGGGGTGGTAAAGGAGAGCTTGTAGAGTTGATGAACCGGTTAAAGAATCGGTTCAGAAAGGAAAAGCAGGATTTAAGAGCAGCAAGGCCCAGCGGCAGTTCCACAGCAGGAAGTCTGTTGAGGAAGCCCGCCCTGGTGCCCTTCCCACTGGCCCCTGGCTCCACTACTGCTGGACTGGACACTCTGCTGTAACCCTCTGTCCATCTTCCACTCACCTTGAACCTGTGAGCCACTTCCTCAAGAACTGAGGGGCTGGTACAAGCCTGGTGGAGCCTTTGTACATGTTTGTACCATAGATGCTCAATTATGCAAGACGGGGCCCTGCCTCTCTGCCATCTTGGGAGAGAGAAGAACAGTAGTAAATGAACCAAAATGGCAAATTTCCAATGCAGTTATGTGGGGTTAATTAGACCCCATGAGCCGGATTGGCATTCCTGATCTCAAATCAAAAAACTACAATCATCACACTACTATATATAAAATAGATAAACAAGAAGGACCTACTGTATAGCACAGGAAACTATATTCAATATCCTATAATAACCTATAATGAAAAAGAATCTGAAAAAGAATATATATATCCTGTGTGTGTGTGTATATATATATATACACACAACATATATATATGTATAACTTCCCATATAGATAGATAGATCTATATATATATATCTGATTCACTTTGCTGTACACCTGAAACTAACACAACATTGTAAACCAACAACAATAAGAAAAAACAAAAGACTATGATAAACCCTTGTATCGGACATGAGAGTGCAGAAAGTGTTTCCACATAAGTGATCCCTTAGGGGTAGGGAGAGCTGCTGTTCTCGTTTCACAGTGGGGAAACCGAGTCTTACGTTGCCTGACAACAGCACAGTAAGTTAGTGGAAGCTGAGCCTAAGCTTATGTCTTCCTCTGCCCAGACACTGGGTTCATTTTCCCAAGTAAGACTATACGTCAATCTACACTGGAATTCAGGGAAGATAAAAAGATATTTATAAAAGATAGAACCAGATCAGCTCGGTGCTTTGTGACCACCTAGAGGGGTGGGATAGGGAGGGTGGGAGGGAGGGAGATGCAAGAGGGAAGAGATATGGGAACATATGTATATATATAGCTGATTCACTTTGTTATACAGCAGAAACGAACACACCATCGTAAAGCAATTATACTCCAATAAAGATGTTAAAAAAAAAAAAAAGATAGAACCAAATTTTCTTTAGTGAGAACACCGCTCCCAACTTCCTTCATGTAACGGCACATGTAGAAAATGAGCATTATCGTACAGCCCTCTGGGATAAACGCATGAGGCTGCTCAGAGCCGACCCCAGTGCAATCCAGACCCTATCCGGCTCCGCAGAAAGCCGAGGGCATCAATGTTTTAGATTATACAATGTGGGAAGCTCTGATTTATAAAATAGCTACATGAAAACAATTGTAGAAAGCATTTTCTAACCAAGGCACCTGGGAGTATAACATTAAGTGATACAGCCCATGACCAGGGATAATCCCCCAAACACTGATTTCATATCTACTATGGGCGAAACTGAGTGGTCAGGGCAGAGAAGACAGGTTCACACACATGAAGAGCTCAGAGTTTCAAAGGAAGCAGAACATTTCTGTGCAGTGTGGAGTGGCCACAGGTCAAGGAGTGCTGGCAGCCACCAGAAGCTGGAAGAGGCAAGGGACAGATTCTCGCCTAGAGCCTCTAGAAGGAGCAAGGCCCTGCCAACACCTTGATTTTGGCCCAGGGATACTGATTTCAGACTTCTGGCCTCTAGATCTGCCAGAGAATTAGGGAAGCTAATTAGGAGCAGAGGTAGACTTTGAACCAAGATATTCTGATCCAGAACCCTTGCTCTTAAACTTTATGACATTCCTTCTGCAGGGAAGTCCATGTAAGAGGGGATCTAATAAGGCAATTGTATCAGGTGAAGATACAGGTTTGGCAAATATCAGCTTAGAAGAAGTGTGGACATTCTCGAATCTGTCCAGATCTAAGAATATATGAATCTCACCTGCAATTAAATAGTCAACATTAACCTGATTCATAGTTATCTTATCCTATGTGTACATCAACCCACTCAGTTAAGACTACACTTCACAGTCTGATAACCAGGAAGACTGAAGGTTGCAGTGGGTGCTTTACTGGCACTGATTAGTTTTTTGGTAAAGATTTCATAATATTTACTTTAATATGTTTTCTCCTAAACTGAGATTGTGTGCCCATAAGCTGACTAAATCCTAATATTCTCTTCAATTTCAGCTGAAATGCCATTTCCTCAGGAAAGTCTTCTCTCACCTGCTCCCACAATAAAGCAAACACCTGTTAAGGATGCTCCCAGTTTGTGCACCACAAATCTATCTGATCACGGTTCTACTGGGCTTTATTTTAATCATTTATTTAGTTATCAGTATCTCTTAGTAGACTGTATGCTCAGTGATGAGAAAGGCTGGATCATTTTGTTTCCATGATGCTTCTAATACCTGCACGTTTCAATAAAATTTCTATGAGTGCATGAATACACGAATTGATTGAACTTTGATTATTCATTATTCTGGGACTTGGAAAAATTTCAAAATTGTTTAATGAGGTACGTTCTGGTTCCACCCACGGATATTCTCTGGGGGAATTTACAGTGACCTACTTGCTTATGTGTCTGTGTTGGTCTCTACCACATTTATAAGATGGAATCAATCCCACCTCTAGCTACGGGTGGGATTTAACAAGTGTTATAGATATCTACTATTCCAGGTGCTTGTTAGGGAGCATATTTGAAAAAGCTTGAAATAGAATTTGTGGAACATTGCTTTGATGCTAGAACTATTTATGCTTCTAGGTACCCTAAAATATATCCTTCGGTTAGACGAAAGCATGAGAGCCCTGCGTACCTGGAACAAAGGTGTATAGTTTCCTTATAGAACTTCTTTAGCAAACTTCACTTGGATAACTGTAGCACTGTAGCAACTTTATAGCTTTTCTAATGCTATCGAACTCATTTAGATTCACCAGGAGAATATATTTGAGGAAACTGGTCACTATAGTTCATTGTGACCTCTTGTTGGTGACTCAAGTTCCATACTCCACTTCCTTTGGAAAATCTGTTTATTTTTATCATATCATCAAGTCTTGGTTTCCTTACCTGAAAGATGAGGACAATAATAGTATCTACCTCAGAGAGTTTGGGACAAGATAAAATGGGGTAACACCAACAAAATGCTTACTTAGCCCAGTACTGGGGGCATGGTAAGCAATTAATAAGTATCGTCTTCATCATCCTGGTCACCATCACTATCACACTACTTTCTCGGCATCTATGATTGGAAAGCACCAAGGCATGTCCCTGACCACCTCAACCAAGTGAAATTTACTTCATGGACAAAATAACCTTAACTTCATTCTTCCGGTCCTACTTTTCTCTTGAACTACTTTTTCATTTACATATTTCTAAGTGCCTTTTTGTTCATACTCTTAGATGCTGGCTTACAATCTTTGTGGAACAAAGTGAGTTATTAGTACACCAGACGTACACATAGTGGTTTTCAAAGGGCAACGATGTACCACAGAGAGGTGAAATGACTTGATTCAAAGTAGCAAAGCAGGAAGAATTCCTGTGTTCCAAATCTTAGCTTTAGGCCTTTTTTGGCTAGAAGGACACAAGTTTCCCTAAGGCTGAATTTCTACGCAGTCACTTCAAAGAGTTTGATGTGGTTTTTGCCACATTCCAGGCTACTTATTGTTGAAATGAAAGCTTTCCCTCTTATTTGGTGCAGAAACTGCATAGAGAAGGACCCTGAGAGAACGGATCACAATAGCTGGAAAGGAAGAAAGGATTCCTGGAGTGTTGTGTACTGCCTAGGTAACCTAGATATCAACTAGCAAACTGATATAAGCAGGGATTTTAATACTATTAACATGAATCCAGCCAGACACAGAGCCCTTGAGGATTTATGGCTACATGCATGTGATGAACATAAGTTTATAAATACATTTGTAATCCCCAAGCTCTACCTTTCAATACTGAAAGCATCGCCCACTTCCCTCTTGATACCACGTGGCCTTGGAAGCCGCATAAAGGACATTGGGGGCTGCCACCTGCCCTAAGTTTCTCTACAGAGATTGACTTTGTTCTGACCACTTCAGCTGCGTATCTGTCCTCCCTCCACCACTATCACTCCCATCTCTGGCCTTTATGCTTGTATCTTCTCCATGTGGATTTGGTAGCTTGACTCCAAAGTATTTGCCTCGGCACAGAGAACCAGAAACCCCACGTGGAACGCTGATGCAAGCAACGGCTCCACTGCCCAGCCTTCAAGTTTATAAGCGCACATCTTGGCCTTCAAGTTTATAATCCCAGGTTCACAGGATTTGCCAGTAAGCATGTCCAGTCTCCTGCAGAGTCAGAGGGAGAGATGGTCCTAGATGTGTTTCCTTCAGATAAGCTGCAGCTTTTTGAAGGCGGGGCCCACTTCACTCCCACAGTCTGTAGGTTCTGCAGAGCAGGAATCTTGTTAAAATACCTTTTTTTTTTTGGGTACGTTCTGCCCCCCACAAAGCCATTTAGGGTTGTGTCCCACATGACCTGGAAGTGTTTATTTAAGCAGATTATAGGCTAGAAACAAAATCACAATTTCCCACTCCTGTTGTCAAAGGCTCCAGATACTAGAATCACACTCCGCCTACCAACACACACAAAACTTCTTGTCTATCCACTCTCAACCGTAAACAAATAAACAAATTCTGGCAAGAGTTCAAATTTGAATATAGGCTGTATGCCAGAAAATACTGAGTTCCAATCTTGGTTTTAACTCAGAGTCTCTTTTTGGTCTTAAGAGAGAAAAACCAAACAAAACACATTTTCTCATCAATTTGTGCAAAGTCATTCTCACCTGCCCCTCCGGACACAGTGAGGATTAATGACTTCTATTTCCTAACAATACCCCAGTCCCTGCCTGGTAGTGAGTTAGGGCTATGGGCCCATTAACTGCAAATGTTGCTCTAGTGGCCTTAAAGGATTAATGTACCTCCCAAAGCCCTTAACTTACTGGGACAAATCTGGCTCAATGAGTTAATGGGCTAATTAGTTAATTGTCAACTCTGCAAAGATGAGAAGTATTGTTATTTTGCACTTTATTAAATTCTCAAGGATTAACAAGTATGGGGGGAGATGTTAAGAGGATTTGAAAGAGGCTGGGTGATCGTGACACACCACAAACTCTCGTCCAGTCTCTACTGGGGGAGGGAGGGGACAACGCCATTAATTATATCCCATGGGTATATAACCCAGAGTGGCTGCAAAGAGATTGGAATCCATCATATAAAAATCCTGTTGATGTGAGAATGCCTCTCCTAAAGTAAAATGAAGCATCAGGGTAGTAGAATAATTGGCAGCTTCTATGCTGTTGAGTGAGAGAGACATTATGTAGTGATGTGTCAAGTGAGGCAAGGTTTGGTCTGCAGCATAACTGGATACGCAGAATGGCGAGGTACTTTATAGGGAGGCTTTATCATGCCACTTGAAAATATGGTTTACTTTAGAGCCAAAGAAAAGAGCATGGGGAAAGTATTTGAAAATGTGAATATTCTCTAAATAAGAATGAGGTGAGACCAGCACAGGGCATCTGAGTCACAGATACTATTAACAAGGGAAAGTCACTGGAAGACGTTCAAATGGTTAGTTATGACCAGAGATTATATAGCTCAGGTGACTTGTTTCTAAGGAGAAAACTTGAAAATTGCATGAGCCTCTGGATGATTTGGGAATGTGTTCAATCCTTTTGCATACCAGTACATTCTGAAAAATTGGAAGTCCTACACATAACAGTCACAGACCAAATGATGGATAATTAAGCATTCCTGGTACCGTGGGAAGCATGTTTTATTTAAGACTCTTGCCAAAAAAGTAGCTCATTAGACGTTTGGAACAAAAGTGTGTACAAAGAACAGCTGAAAACTTCTTCTTATCAAAGTGAAGTTTTGTTCAAAGGGAAAAAGGCTTCAAAATGGAACATACACAAACACAAATGTGCAGTCACAGATACTGTGCCTGAAACACTCCTTGAGAGATGCAGTAGGTTGTCTGTGCAATAGCCATCTTCCCTCTTTCATGATGCCCAAGCTCTGATCTTCTGGTTTGCAATCCAATCCCCTTACCCATGAATCAGGTAGATTTAGATAAGTCTAAGGCATTAGTGATGGTTCCACTGCTACAAGGGTGGGCAGTTTATAGGTAGACATGTAGCCAGTTTTGTCAACAAGATGTGAGAAGATGTATACTGGAGAGCTTCTGAAAGTTTTCCTTCATAACAAATTTCATAGGTAAAAATTATCTCCCTTTCTACTGCTGGATGGTGTTGTATGTTGGTGTGATTCTGTAACTACTTCAGCCATCTTGCAGTTATAAGAAAAAAACAGTCTTTAGACGAAACCAACACAGAGAACAGCAAAACAGAGAGCCGGAAGGAGCTTGGAGGCTCCTTTTGAGCTTCTGATCTTACTGTGACGTAAGTAATAAGTGCATTGAGATGATAAGTTCCATTATTTATTCTAGTTCACCTTTCTCTGCAGCTTACAGCCAAAGGCACTCTACAAATTCAAAAGAAATTGCCACCTCCTGACCCCAAATTCCTGTTTGCTCTAGAAATGCTGAATGTAACCTTGTACATGTATTGAGGGTAGCAGCAATAGAGTCAGACACAGGGATGGCTCCTGACTCCGCCAGTGACTGCATGCACTTGGATAAGTCACTTCAACTCTCTGCACCTCAAGCTTCTGTCCATGAAGGAACAATGACCACTATGTCGTACAGCACTTGGAAAGATTATGGAAGAGAAGGCAGGCAATGTGTACTCAAGAAATAACAACCAACATACAAACACACATACACTCTAAAGGCAACTCTGACAGCTGTTTTCAAATAGGAAACATATCAAGTAAGAAAATAAACACCATTCAAGCAGCAGGATTAAATAAAACTAGAAAGGCATATGGGATTATCAGACAGCATCTGAGTATAGGACTTAAAGCCTAATTTTTTTTGACACCTCATGCAAGATGAAGTACAAAAATATGTGTATTTTTTTCTGATCTCTTAGGAACCTAGACTCTGAGCGGAGGATCCCTTAGGAACCTGGGATCTGAGAGGTACTCAGTGTTTTAGGGCTTTGAGATTGTCAGAGAAGGATCACACAATGAGGCTGAGATGGAGTAGCCAGTGATATAAGTAGGGCAAAAAAAATTGAATATACTGATGCAGAAGCCAAGAGGAGACAGTGTTCCTAAAAGATGGAGTGGACAACAGGGTGGAATGCGGCTAAGACACCAAGTTCAGTAAGAATACAGAAGGGAACATAGGGATTTCCAAGGAGGAAGATGATGAAAAGATGAGTGGAGTGGATTGAGGAGTCAATGAGCGTTGATAGTTTGGAGCCAATGACCATTCACACCTTTTGTATCCTATTAGGGCAGGATAAAAAGAAATAGGGCAGTAACTGCAGGCCACCAAAGGTGTGTTTCCTTTCTTTCTTTTAGGGTGAGAGATGCTAGGACATGCCTGTATGCTGACGCAAATGATGCACTAAAGGGGGAGAAACTGATGGAGCCAAGAGAAGAGGGATGATCACAAGAATAAAGTTCTCGAGGGAAGATAATGATGAAAAATCTGGCCTTAAGTAGGAGCTGGGAAACTTTATACGTAACAATGAGGTAGGAGGTATGATGTGTGCAGATGGATGCAGGTTCTTTGGTGGATTGGGGAAGATTTCCATCTGTTGGCTTCTATCTTAGACAATGGACAACATGATATAAAAGTCAAAAGCATGAAATTTCTAAAAATCTTATATTTGTATTTGTATGGAAATATGTATGGAAATATGTTAATATAAATGTTTCAGACATTACATGAAATTTCTAAAAATCTTATATTTGTACTTGTATGGAAATATGTATGGAAATATGTTAATATAAATGTTTCAGACATTACATGAAATTTCTAAAAATCTTATATGTTCTGGTATAATGTTATAAGTAATAATCCTAGTTATTACTTTAAAATGTATATCTCAGAAATAACTAATTTTCTTGTCAACTGCATTATTATGAACTGTCATCAAATCTTTAACCGTGGTCATTTTTAAGTCTTTTGTCATTTACAGACAGTTCTGGGTGTACTCTGATGATTTTGCAAATATGTTCCTATAAAAGGGTTTCATCTTCAAGAAATACATGGAAAAGACTCTGACAAGTACAGGTTTCTGGTAACGGGCTGTACTGCTGAACTGAATGAATAAGCATTTTCAGAACTCTAATGAAAAACTGATGAACTCATAAAAGTGCTAACAAAAGATCAAGATGAAAAAAAAAAAATTAATTACATGGGACTGAGTGAACTGATGAGGATGAGTATAATTTTTGTGACTTTCTGTCTGAATTTAAAAAAAAAAAAAAAATTCCACAAGGACTCAGAGGCAAAGAATATACAAATCAATTTTCACTGCAAAGTAAAGGAGCTGTTACAGTGGAGGATTACTGGACTGAATGTCAATACTATGACATAGTATGAGTGTGTTTCATGTTTGGTAATTGCAATCATTGTTGCTTTTGTTGTGGTCATCCATGTACAATGCTTGGTGTCAGTCGATTTATCTCTTGTAAAAATAAAATACAGTGTGTGTGTGTGAAAAAAAAAAAAAAAAAAAGATATAGCTTCAAACCTGCATAATTAAATTTGAAAAAACAGTCACGCAAACTGGTTATCTGCCAAAAAAAAAAAAAAAAAAAAAGTCAAAAGATAAAGAACTTCCCAGAATCAGAAAAGTGTTACACATTTACCTTGTTCTGGATTTCAAAGTTTTGACCTTGGGTTAAAATTCAGAATTCTGAGAAAGAAGAGCAGAATTTGCCTCTAACTGGAGACCACTCTAATGGTTCAGACGCTGAGCTGCTTGGATGAAGAGCTTCTTTGGAGTAGGTACAGTACAAATGCTTTGGGACAGGGTAGTCATGAATTTAGCAGGAAAACTATTTCTCTGACTGTTGTCCAACTACTTGGTGGCAGCACAATGTAGGAGAAAGAAAACAATTTGGGGTCAGAAGAAATGAGGTGCACTCCCAGCGTTAAATCTAACACACATCGAATAATATTGGGTCAGTATTTTACCTTCTCTGCACTTCAGTTTCTCTAACTACATAGAAATTATTATGATAATAATTTGTCTCTGACGGATTTGATATGAAAATAAAATTATATGAAAATAATATGAAGAATGTCCCTAATAGTAATAGGGGTTATTACTTATTGAGCACCTACTATGATGCAGTAGTTCTAAACTCTGCTCTCTCTATATATACTGTTATGGACTGAATCCTGTCCCCCGCAAATTCATTTAACAACCTAATGCCCAGTGTCTCAGAATGTGACTGTATTTGGACGTAAGGCCTTTACGGAGGTGATTAAGTTAAGATAAGGCTGTTAGGGTGGACCTTAATCCAATCTGTCCATTCTGACTGGTGTTCTCATAAGAAGAGAAAATTGGACACGCAGAGACATGCCAGGAGTGCACACACACAGAGAAAAAGCCATGTGAAGACACAGTGAGAAGGTGGTCATCTGCAAGCCAAGGAGAGAGGCCTCAGAGGAAACCCATTCTGCAGACACCTTGACCTTGAACTTCCAGCCTCCACAACTGTGAGAAAATAAATTTCTGTTGTTTAAGCCACCCAGTCTGCGGTATTTTGTTATAGCAGCCCTAGCAAACTAATACATAGGATAGATAGATAGATAGATAGATAGATAGATAGATAGATAGACAGACAGATATAGATACATGTATATATATGTATAATCTCTTAGCCTCACCTTAACTCCACAAGGTAGGCATTATTATCCTCATGTCATAAATGAAGACACTGAATATCCTATGATAAACCATAATGGAAAAGAATATGAAAAAGAATGTTTATATATGTATAACTGAATCACTTTGCTGTACAGCAGGAATTAACACAAAGTTGTAAATCAACTATACATCAATAAAATAAGTTAAAAAAATAAATGAAGACACTGAGATTTAGAGAGATTAAGTGACTTCCTCAAGGTCACATATGACAGGTCATTTCTTATTAAGTGCATACTGACTATAGGATCCCTCTTAAAGGTAGTTATAAAAACTGAAGTCATAGAAACAGAAATTTTAAAAAAAAACCTTTTTATCTGTTTCCCATAACCACTCTCTTAGATTCCTGGCTTATATGCTATGATTTCATAGCTTTTTTTCCGTCATTATTTTCAGAGGTCCAACTCCACTATCTCTTCAAGGTTATTAGAATTTTTAAACATCCTTCTTATTGCACCTTTTATTGGCCCCTTGCTGCAATTCTATCACTCAAACTCAATCAACCAGATTGTTTATTCCCTCGGCCTTTGTTCCCATCCCAGCTGGATCAGTCCAAGGGATTGCAGCTTGCCAGTTCTGCGATGAGGTGCTTAGATCAGAACTCTGAGCTGGACCCCATTTTCCGGGACAGCGTTGCGATCAGATGGCGCCTATGTCAGTGCAGCCTGGGACCTCGTAGCTTGGCCAAACATCTGCGCTCTCTGCTCTCCCCTGCAGCATTTCGCTCCCATTAAAAGTGGAGCTTCAAATCTCCCTTGTGCATCCAGGCCTGGGCACTGGGTGACTTCCAGTTAAAGGGTCAATAAATATAATTAAAAGGCTCATCCAACTGGATCTCATGCTCTGAATATCTTCCCTTGAAGGGCCAACTCTCTCCCTCTCATAAATGGATTTTTTAAAAACAGGAGGGCTGTGGAAGGTTGCAGGTGTCCTCAGCCTACGGAGTTGCATGGCTTCGTGTCTGGCAAGTTGTCTTCGGGGTCCTCAGACTCATAAGAACACATCCGTATGTGCAGAAAGTTAACAGACAGTGTTCACTGCATTATTGCCTGCCCAGTGGTCCCCTGATGAAGAAATGGTCATCCACTCAGATCTCCTCATAGACAGACAAGTAATAATGCCATGACCCATCAGGAAATATCAGTGAGACAAAAATGGTCACAGCCAGTTTCTTGAGCAACTAATGTATGACAGAGCATTTCTTTGTATTCTGATATACTTTAGTCCTGTTCCTTACCATAATCAGGCAAGCTGTCAATTATTACTTCTCTCTCATTAATAAGGAGACCAGGGGGAATTCCCCCCTGGTGGTCCAGTGGTAAAGAATCCACCTTCCAATGCAAGGGAGGGGGGTTTGATCCCTGGTCACGGATCTAAGATCCCACATGCCACGGGGCAACTAAGCCCACGTGCCACAACTACAGAGCCCACGCGCCCTGGAGAGAGAAAACCCGCACGCCACAACTAGAGAGAAGCCCGCGCACCACAACGAAGAGCCCGCATGCCTCAACGAAGATCCTGCGTGCCGCAACTAAGACCCGGCACGGCCAAAAATAAACAAAATAAATAAATAATAAGTAAATCTTAAAAAAAAAATGAGACCAAAGTTTGGTGAATGTAAGTAATGTATCCAAGACCTCATAATTATGTGTCTGAGATGGTGTCTCCATCTCCAAAGCTCATGTCTTTTCACTCTATTCAACTTTCTCTCAGCCAATCATCACTGACACTCCACAAATATGAGTTTTCTTTAAAAAGTTACCCTTTGAAAATTCATTAAGTTGAATGGTGCTTTCTTATACCAACTGTCTGAGCTGCTCTCCTGTTTTAGAAGTCTAGATGTTCAGTGATCCTTTGAATTATTGGTTTATTGCCATATCATTCAAAAGAAATGACAGTATGGTTCATTTTGAAAATTTCTTTTGCGTCTGAGGTTTTGCCAAGATCCGTTTATTGCTGTCATGTGGAAAAGGAAAATACGATGAGGCTTGAGACGTTCCAAATGTGAAGTTTCCCTTTTCCCATTCAAATAAGGGCCAGCAACAAATCAAAAGGCAAGGTTTCATTTTCAGTGATTGACTTAGACAAACTAAAGGCGGAATAAATGTCAGATGAATTAGATGTGGTGACTGCTGTTTAAAATATGTGAATCTTGATACTTTTGAAAGGTAACAGACAGATTGGAAATAGATCTTCCATCAATACTAATGGTGACATCAAGGATCATAATGATGGTAATTTGGGTTTGTGTTGCTTTTTCCTTTGCACCATCTCAAAGCTGTCAACAGATGTACCAGGAAGTGAAGACCACAAATGGACGTGTAGAGTGAGCGCCACTGGGCTGGATTACTATGCCTCATCTCCAGCAAACGACAGCCCCTCTAGGATGTGCAGCTCCTTGCCATTTGGTGGAGATTGCAAAGGAGAATTCAATCAGATGTTTGTTGCTATGGGGATAAGAGTTAGGAAAAGAGCTTTTCAATGAAAACTGGTCTCCCAACATAAAACCTTTCCCTTTAGATATGATTCTCTTTGGGTTGTCTGGGGGCCAAGCTGAAAATAATTTGCAAAAAAGTCAGAAACTTGAATGAGTAAGAGCATAATCTTTAAAAATATTTTTTATACTTACATTTCTATCGCATTTTTAAAAACTTTTTATTTTATATTGGAGAATAGTTGATTACTGATGTTGTGTTAGTTTCAGGTGTACAGCAAAGTGATTCAGTTATACATATACATGTATCTATTCTTTTTCAGATTCTTTTCCCATTTAGGTTGTTACATAATATTGAGCAGAGTTCCCTGTGCTATACAGTAGGTTCTTGTTGGCTATCCATCTTAAATATAGCAGTGCGTACCTGTCAATCCCAAACTCCCTAACTATCCTTCCCCCCCACTCTTCCCCCAGGTAACCATAAGTTCGTTGCATTTTTGTTTGAAGAATGTAAGGCAGATATTAATGAATGAGGAACAGAATCATCGTTTATACAATTTTGATAGCTTAGCAGTCAAGATAATGAGATTGGGATTCAAAGAGGCTAGCTTCAAATCCTGCTTCTGCCACGTGTTAGTTATGTGGCCTTGGAGAATTTCCTTAACCCCTTTTGTCTTTAGTCTTCTCAACTATGTGAGGGAAACAATGTTTTACTTACAGAGCTGGTGGAAGACTTAAGAGTCAGAATGAATATCAAGCATATTTCAAGTACCTGGCACAAAGACGACATTAAAAATAGCAGATTTTAATATTAAAATTGATTATTAATATCATTATAGTACTGTGATGACAAGACTGGGTAATAATGTCATCAGTTAGTTTAAAAGGTAGGTTTATAATATTCACTTCCAAAGCTAATAAAGAGGATGAAAAAGAGTGAAGGGTTTGAGAGATAATAAAAGGACTTGGGCTGGAATGACTTTGCTATAAATAGATTTTTTCGGAGGGTAGGCTATTTTAAAAGAAACTAAGCTGCACACTTTTTAAAACCACACAGTAGGGTACTAAGGTGGAAATCACAGATGAAAATCAATATGCTTTGCCAAAAATATAAATAAGAAAATTCATCAGCTGGAAGAAGCATTGCTACAATGTGCATGTTGCTTTCATCTGAAAGAAAAATGCCAGAAAGAAACTTAATATTCATGACTGACACATTTTCTTTGTACTGTCAGTCAGCTGGAACCAAAATACACAGCTGGTTAGAAAGCCCATCTCTACTTCATGTTTCATCTGATGACCTTATACATCAAATCAAGAATTGTGGGCTGAAACAACACTCTTCATCCTCATTTATTTTTTTCAGAGGATGGTACAGTGACCAAAATCTGCCACAATGTAGCCTGTTTCCTTTCTTCACCTTTCAAGTTCTTATCAGAAATCAACACCAGACTTCAAAAATAGATGTCCACTTAATAAACCCCTAAAATAAGTGAGAAAAAAATACACACTTGGTCAAATATCTTCTTCACAGGCAAAGTAATTTGTCAAATAGAAGATTCATTTTTGTTTTCAGAGCACTGAAGTTATGTAGTGATATCTTAAATACATTCTTTTGGGGAAACTTGACCATAAATATTCAGGAAATCTACGTGTTGGAAAGATCTTCATTGTTAAAATACGTCTATTTTTTATAGACTGTAAATTTCTGGCATCAAATCCAACCTTTTATTACACAATTTCCTGGATCTGTAATATGCATGGAGTATTTATCAGAGAACTTTGCACAAAGTACAAATAACTCATTTACCAAATTATATAAGTTTGGGGCTATACATTTTCACATTGAAAGGGAGTGTCAAAAGTTTTACTGTTTAATCTGTCATCAGGGATGGAAAGAAGCAAATTGACACATAAAGGATGACACTGAAGCATCTGGTCTCCTCAGAAGGAAATCATTGCCATTTGTCTGAGTGGAAGATGTCATAATTGCAAAATCAGTAGAAACGAAAGTAGTCAGCTAAATGCGCACCTAAATCTTCCTCAAGAATTCCATTCTTTCTTAGCATGTCATCGTAACCAATCAGTAAGAAAATATTTGGGTGATGATGAAAAACTAAAATACATTATTATCTTTAAACAATATTTTAGGTGGGAGGTAATTCTTAGAACCATAATAATATCCTTATTCCCTTTCCAGGGATTACTTAAAACTAGCATAGAAGTCCCAGAGCACTGTAGTGGAAATAAATTCCTAGCACTCTGGCCTTCTGAGAATTGACTGCAGATTTATATATATTTTTGCTTGCTATGGTATGGAACAGACTGTAAGATCCCAAGATGACAGAGTGTGGTTGTGATTCTGCGGTCCGAGAGATTTAGTCATCAAATGTGCATTGTCTAATGATGGTTGTTTAAATTATCAAGGCACACACTGTAATTCTCACGTCCACATGCCGGAAGGACGCATGAGGTAAAAATCCAGTGAATTCCCCTTTGACATAATGGGAGGCAGGGAAATACCATGTTACCACTGGCAGGCTCACAACTCACCAACTCTCCTCCGCTAACGTCTGGGCTGTTTTGTATTTCACGAGTGACTGCTGCTTATTGTCTGTCTCCCAACTACCATGTTTGCTCACCATCACATGGAGGAATTTCGTACCTTGGCTAATTGCACCCTAGAATAATGTTTCTGTTTATGGAAGCCTAGCTTCTGTGGCAAGCAACAAATACCCAGGAGTTTCCAGGGAAGCAATGATAACAGATGCTGGAATGATGAGGAGAGCCTCCCCAATCAAAAACCAGCCCCCACTTCTACGCCCTGCCAGTCCTCACCATCCATCGAGAAGTGGTGATTAGAACCCTGCTGTGCGCAGCTGTACTTCTCAGTACGGCCTGTTGGAGGGTGGGTACAGGGAGGGCACCTCATTACCACGACTTTCAGACTGTAAGGTAAAGAATAATGTAAAATGAATCCTTTCAGCTAAAGGGCAGGCGAGGCACAAACTCACTTACTTCTCAGGACTAAGCAATGTGCTCTATTTCCCTCCATCCCTCTCATGTGGAAGGCGTGGACCACACATGACAGAAGAGAAGCGACGCTTGGCCATCGCAATAAACTGGTGTGGTGCCAGGAGGGAAGGAATACTTGATCATTAGAGAAGGATTGATGACTGCAAGTGTTTTCCAGCCATAAACCATCTAGGCAGGTGTCTTTTAACTAAGATTAATAAACATATGTCACCAGCAAGTTTCTCATTACCAGACGCATGATAATGGAGAATCAAAATTTTCAAGTTGCCAAGCTGCCACAGAGTAAAATCTCTCCAGATAAACAAAGCCGTGCCAGCTCGAATAGGAAAAACTGCCTTTCTGCACCTGGAATATTTTATGCCCAAGGTAAACAGTCCCCTTTCTTTCTGGAAAAAGTGAACTTGGACCAGAGGTCTCTCTGTTCAGGCCAAAACACAGGTTATAAAATTTCCTCTCAACTGGCAGTCGGTGCTCATACGGACCAAGGCAACATCCTGGCCTCTAAGTTAATGCCTGCAGCCAAGTAAGGGACTATTTTAGAGACTGTCATCGAAATTGGTAGCCAGGGGGCTGGAGAGAGCAACAATTTCACAGGACAACTACACAAAATGCGAAGATGATGGTGACAGGTGTAGGAAACGTCCCATGAAACACCAGAGGGGAAACAAGTGGCCAATTCAGAATTTAGTTTCTCTCAGAATGTCAAAATGGGCCAGGGCTGCGAGTTCTCAGCGAGCCATCTGAGCCATGGTTTGTGTTACAAATTCAGGATCAAAGTGTATTTCCATCCTACAGCTCATGTGTGTAAATCTATCAGTGAACATTAGTTTGAATCTCGCTGTGAAACTCTGGGCAAACTCTTTTCACAGAGATGGTTAAGTGCTTTGAAAACAGAGTATCTAAGCTCCTTGCCCACAAAAGATAATTTTGCATTTTTCTACTTCCTTGAACTTGTAGTGGAATGGCAATCCATTTTTCACTTTAGACTCAGGGTAATGTGTATATAATATATAGTATAATATATTATGTAATATATAATAATATTAATATATTATATATTCACATGTATATACGTATATAAAATATCTGTATACATATACATGTACATATATAAATGCAATATATATGTTACCATATACATGGTGAAGTATATATGTGTATACTATTTATATATAAAAATATATACATAGAGAAATAATAACCATATTATTTTGTCTATAAAACTATTTTGTTGATGAGAAGTAGACAGGCAAACCCTCAACAAAAACTTACGGGAAGTCATCCTTAATTTAAAAGTTATCTTGTTATTTTCCCAGATTACACACATTATTGCCTTTTATAGCCTGGCATAGTTATGGCAACTAAATTTCACTGCATGCATCAAGTCTGATGGCTTGCTATGGCTGCCTGGACCCCCTGTGTTGAGAAGGATTCTGAAGTTGCATCTGGGCTCAAGAAGACAAGGGATAATCAACAAATAATATCTGCTCTGGCAGATGGTGAGTACATAACTTATACTTGTCATGATTCACTCCATACCTACTAGGTGCTTGTTAAATGTTTATTATTGATAATAAAGAATGGAATGTTAGCATGCAAGATGCCAAAAGACCAAAGGTCAGAAGTTAGAGGATGGTGAAAATCAGCACAGCAAGGAGAAGCTTCCTCATGAAATAGAGGTTCAACAAGGTCAATAACTTGAAGAAATGGACTGCTGCCTGAGGAAGTCATCTTCCAATGTAAAAAGAATCTATTTCACACTGCAAAACTTGAGGACCTGGTACTAGAAACAGTTACTAGGAGCTAAATGAAGAAGCTTCTTCAGAACTGCATCTAATATCAGTGGGGATAGCAGGGAGGAAAAGATCTTTAAAAACACTCTTTCATGAACAACAATAACAATTCAGGTAATCAAAATGTATATGTTCTTTTGTAAAATTACGTACATGTGTTTAAGGGGAGGAAATGGTACATTCAAGGGGAAGTTAGATAATCATTTATCAGAATTTTGTGAGGGAATTAATTCATGAGATAGCCAAAGTCACTCTGAATCAAGGTGGGGCAACAGAACCACCTGTGGAGACAGCTATCGAGCCATA
This sequence comes from Balaenoptera ricei, assembly GCF_028023285.1. NCBI lineage: Eukaryota > Metazoa > Chordata > Mammalia > Artiodactyla > Balaenopteridae > Balaenoptera > Balaenoptera ricei. The sequence continues at coordinate 70,641,528 of NC_082656.1, read as the reverse complement.
TTATACAAACCTCAATGCCTGGGACCCAGGAATGTGTGTTTTATTATGTCCTCAAGAGATTCTGACACATCCTAAATTTGGTAGAAAATAAACTTACAGATTTAAGAAGCTCATAAATCCCAAACACGATAAACTCAAAGAAGTCCATACCCAGACACATCATAATCAAACTGCTGAAAACTAAAGGCAAAGCAACCAGGGAAAAGTGTTGTACTATATACAGAGGAAGAATGATTCAAATGGCTATGAGTTTCTCATCAGAAACCAAGGAGGCCAGGGGGCAGTGTATTTTTTATTTAATATTTAAAGAAAAGAACTGTCAACTTAGAATTCTATACCCAGCAAAATTATGCTTCAGGAATAAAGGGGAAATGAAGACATTCTCAGAAGGAAAACGAAGAGACTCCATCAGCAGCAGCAGACCTGCTCTAAAAGACAAAAGTTCTTCAAAAGAAAGAGAAATGATATCGGTGGGAAACGTGGAACTTCAGGAATGAAGAAAAACAGAAATGGTAGATATTTGGTTGATATGGTAGACTATTTTTTCTCATATTAGTCTTTAAATATGAATGATGGTTGAAGGCAAAAATTAAAATGTTGTCTGACTGGGGCTTCAAGGTATAGAGATTATGACTACAATGCAATGAATGATGATGATAACATAAAGGGAGAAGGACCAAAGGACTTCTTTAGCGGTAAAGTTTCCACATTCCACTAGAAGTGATAAAATATTAGTTATAACTAGACTACAAAAAGGGAAGTATGTACATTGTAATCTCTAGCCAAGCACTAAGCATTAATGCAAATAGAAATATTAAAAAATTCAATAGATAAACTAAAATGGAATAATAAAAAATTCAAACAATCTAGAAGAAGGCAAGACTATGGGGAAAGAGAAGAATGTAAAACCAAGGGAACAAACGAACCAAAGCAAATCATAAAAATGGCAGACCTAAATCTGAGCATATCAATAATTACATTAAATGTAAACAGTTCATGCAGCAATTAAAAGTGAAAGATTATCAGAATGGCCAAAAACAAAAGACTGAATTCTATGCTGTCTAAAACGACCTTCTTTAAATATTACCAGGGATAAAGAAGGAATTACAAAATGATATGCGGATCAATTCATCAAAAGTATATAACAGTCTTAAGGGTGTATGCACCCAAGAATAGAACTTCAAAAATCATGAAGCAAAAAAACTGATAGAGCTGAAAGGAAAAATGGACAATCCACAATTAAACTCTTTTGAATAGAAATGAACAACATCATCAACCAATGGATCTAAGTGACATTTAAAGAACACTCCAAAAAGAGCAGCAAAACTACATGTGAAAACTACGAAAGGCTGATGAAAGAAATCAAAGAACTAATAATTGACCTGACATACCACGTTCACAGATTAGATAACTCAATATAGTTAGGATACAAATTCTCCTCAAATTGATCTATGCATTTAATGCAATTCCAATCAAAATCCCAGGAGGATGTCTTACAGATATAAGCAGGCTGATGCTAAAATTTAAATGGAAAGGCAAAATAGTATAACCAAAACAATTTGGAAAAAGAAGATTAATGTTGGAGGGATCACACTATTTGATTTTAAGACATTATAAAGCTATGTTAATCAAAACTGTGTAATTTTGGCAAAAGGATAGACACATAGATCAACGGAACAGAAAAGAGCCCCAAAATAGACCCATACAAGTATACTAAACTGAATTTTGACAAAGCTACAAAAGCGTTTCGAAGGAGGAAGAAAAGTGTTTTCAACAAATGGTGCTGGAGCAATTGGATACCTATAGGCAAAAAAAGAAACTTGACCTCAACCTGACTCCTTATACAAGAATTAAAAATGGATCATCAACCTAAACATAAATGTAAAGCTAGAAATTTATAGGAGAAAACATAAGTGAAAACCTTTCTGATGTTGGGTTAGGTAAAGAGTTCTCAGATAAAATACCAAAAGCATGATCCATAAGAGAAAATTGGATAAATTGGACATCATCAAAACTGAAAAAATTTTGATAGCACAAACAACACTGCCAAGAGAAAGAATGGACAAGCTACAATCTGGGAGAAAATATTTGCAAATTACATGCCATAAAAAGAACTTGATTACAAAATATATAAAGAACTCTTATAATGCAATAATAAGACACAGAACTCAATTTTTAAAATGGGCAAAAGTATTTGAACAGGCATTTCTGTGAAGAAGATATACAGATGAAAATAAGCATATGAAAAGATTCCCAACATTATTACCCATTGAGGAAATGCAAATTAAAACCAAATGCAGGGCTTCCCTGGTGTCGCAGTGGTTGAGAATCTGCCTGCCAATGCAGGGGACATGGGTTAGAGCCCTGGTCTGGGAAGATCCCACATGCCGCGGAGCAACTAGGCCCGTGAGCCACAACTACTGAGCCTGCACGTCTGGAGCCTGGGCTCCGCAACAAGAGAAGCTGCGATAGTGAGAGGCCCGCGCACCGCGATGAGGAGTGGCCCCCGCTCACCACAACTGGAGAAAGCCCTCGCACAGAAACGAAGACCCAACACAACAACCAAAAATAAATAAATAAATAAATTTATTAAAAAAAAAAAAAAAAAAACCAAATGCAATACCACTACACACCTGGTAGAATGGCTAAAATAAATTAGTATAAATAAATATGTATGTACATACATTGATGCATAAATGATAAAGCCAAGAGCTTTAAGAATGAGGAACCACTGTAATTCTCATGCACTGATGGTGAGAATGAAAACTGGTACAGCCACTCTGGGAAACACTTTGGCAGTTTCTTAAGCTAAACATGCATTTTCCACTCTTGTGATAAGAATGACCTGACCCAGCCATCCTACTGCTGGGTATTTATGCCAGAGAAATAAAAACTTATCTTCACACAGAAGACTGTGCACCATGTTTATAGCTGCTCAATCTACAACTGTCAAAAAATTGGAAACAACCCAAGTGTCATCAACAGGTGAAGAGATAAACTGTGTTACAGTCATACAATGGAATATTACTCATTAACAACACAGAACAAACAATCAATACATACAACAAATTGGATGGCTCTCTGTGGAGTTATGCTAAGTGAATAAAAGCCCATCTTAAAAGGTTACACATTATATGATTCCATTTGTGACATTCTGAAAAGACAAAACTCTAGTGATGGAGAACAGATGAGTAGTTATCAGTGGTTGAAGTAGGGGAGGATTTCACTGAAAAAGAGCACCATGAGGATATTTTCATTCTGTGCCCTAGCTGTAGAGATTGTTTCAAGAATCTAACCATGTGCTAAAACTCACAGAATTGCACATCTAAAAAAATTAATTTTACTGTATGTAAATTTAAAAAATAAAAAAAATTAGAAGTCTCTTTTGATCATATGTTAAATGTTCCTGTTTGTAACGTTTTCATGCAAGTGTGTGTGTTTTATTGTGTGTTTTGCCTCTGTGTGTAACTCTCTATTTATCTACGTACCCACCAACTGGAGATCCTTACAGTCTAATGGAAGAAACACATGCTTTAGGGGTAAATCTGAATTTAAATTCTGGCCCCCAAACTTTATCCATATATATACTGAGCACCTACTGTATGCCAGGTATGTGTTAGGTTCTTGGGATTGAAGGATAAATAAAACAGAGGTTTAGATATCAAGGAACTTACAGTCTTGTGGGGGAAACAAACAGTAAACAGAAAAACACTAGAATAGGTAATTCAAGATGATTATAGACTGTGGTGAGTGCTACCCAGAAAATAAACAGGGTGATGAGCTACAGCAGAATGAAGGAGGGACTGAGGGGACATTTGAGATCTGAAGGATGACAATGAACCGCCCACGGAAAGGGCTAGGAGAAGAGGCGTTGCTGTTGCAGGCAAGAGCAAGGCTAAGGGAGCAGAGGTAAGAAAGGGCTGGTGCATTCTGGGAACAACAAAGATGCCGATGGGGCTGGAGTGTTGCGAGGGGCAGAAAAGAAAGAGGAAGTAGCCACATCACAGAGGCTCGTAAGCCATGGCATGAAGTCTGGTTGATTTGAAGAGCAATGGGAAGCCACTGGGTTTTGCTGTGTTTTTGTTTTTGTTTTTGTTTTAAGCAAGGGAGTGGCCATGGTCTTCTTTATATTATCAATGTGACCTTTGGAAAGTTCTTTTAACTTTCCGTCTCAGTCTCCACATATGCTAAGTGGCGATCATCACACACCGAGCAAAATTTTTGCGAGAATTACGTATATTGGTGTCTAGAATTGTGCAGGTTATACTGGGTGCTCAATAAAATTTGAGTTTCTCTTCTTCCATTGTGTGTGTGTGTGTGTGTGTGTGTGTGTGTGTGTCCTTTTATTGCTTTTGTTTGTATGAACCTCTCAGTTCTGTCTCTCTTTTCCGCCGCTCCATCTTTTGCTTATTCTGTCTGACCTCCAGCACAAGCACAGCCAAAGACTCTGGTTTCTGCTGTCACTGCCCACTTGCTAGAGTGGGCTGGGAGACAGGCAGCTTTGATTCTGTGTGGTTGAACCATACGAAATGGCTATTTGGTAGATCACAACCGATTAAATTAGGGTGAGCCAATTTCACATGATTCAGCTTCATAGTACACTTAAACGTGACCATCACTGTTCTGAGGTGTTTCTTCATCTGCTACAAATTAGATGATTTTTGAGACCCATTATTGTCCTAAATGCTGTGATTCTAACCAAGCCCATGTTCATCAAAGACATATCCTATCAGGAGCCTCAGAGGCCAGATGGCATGGGTCGATCTACTTGAAGTGTTGAAGGAAAGAAGCTGTCAACCAAGAATCCTGTATTTAGCAAAACTGTCCTTCAAAAATGAGGGAGAAATTAAGACATTGCCAGTTAATAGAGAGTTGAGAGAGTTCCTAACCACCAGAACCGCCTACAGCGGGGCGTCCTTCAGGCTGGGGTGAGTGACCCTGGGCAGTAACTGAAAGCCTTATGAAGAAATAAAGATCTCTGGTAAAAGTAGATAGACAGGCGATCAGAAAAGCTAGTACTATTGTAACTTTGGTTTGTAGCTCCACTTTCCGGTTTCTGTTTGATTTAAGAGACTAATATATAATTAAAAACAACAACAACAACAACAAAAAAAAGACATACCCTTTCTCACTGGTATAAGTGAGCATCCTTCTCGCTGGCTCACTGTCTTGGTGACCAACAGATTTCTGGGTTCTCTTTACAGTCACAACATTAATATACAAAAGAGTTTTCCCAAGCACTGCCTTCTGTATCAGAAGTATTCAATCCTTGTTATTTTATTAGGCAAACTTCACGGTTTCATTGCACGAAACATTATTGCCATCACTTCCTTGAGGATGACCCTGATAGAAAGTACAATAAAATTAGAAGATCAAGACTAATACAGTCAGTTGATAAGTCCTAGTTTGCATATTCTATTGGAGGCACCCAATTTATAATTCCTTGAGGATGATACGTAACATCTGTAAAATGCATTTTGTACAATGCTTCTTAAGCTAATTTTCGTTTGAAATAGGAATCCCTTCTCTACTGCTTTTTAAACAAAGCCAAGTCATTTTATCTGTCCACAAGCAGGAATAGCATTATGACCCTTACCTGAACACTGTCCTACAAGATTATGTGTGTGCCACATATTAGATTTCAGCATAGGACATTTTATCCAGCTCTCTGCCTCTCCCTTGACAAAAATAAATAGATAAACATTTAGAAGTTACAAATCCTACAAGCTCATTTCCTGAAAAGCAGATTGCAACTGCTTCACTTTTCTGCCCTTCTTTGCTGTATCTGCTGACTCCACGTTCTGAAGCACTGGCTTTCACCAGACTGGTCAGTTACGCAGGTCATATTAATTTCCGTAAGGGTTTTCATTCCCACCGTTAATCTTTCCCCAGATCCTCATGAGGAGATAAAGCAGATATTGATACAAATGAGGCCTTCAGGGTCTGGCTCTCCTCTGCTTGCTCTTTCTACTGAGTCTTTCTTCGGAGTGTTGTCATTAAGATCCTTGGTAAGTGCTGAGAAGCAGCATGGTGGGAGTTTCTGAAGATCAATGATGTACCACATATGACGGTTTTAAGGCACCCTCTTCTGGACCCAATCAATAACAGCTTTGATGCGATCTCGTGATGCAAAGTTCTTACACACGTTGCTGCCAGGCTCCTTCAAATCACATCTCATGTTCCTATTCAAGAGTTCCTACTGCTGAGAACTGCATTGCTCATCTCCCAGTAAAAGGAATTGGTTTATATTGGCTCAAATTGCCTGACAAAACTTCATTGGTTCGATCCTGTCCATAAACCAAGGTATTGATGCCTAAGCCTCTGGAAGACTTTTTTTTTTCATTTCACAAGAGAGAAGAAATACCTTTATTTTTCTAATACCCCATAGTTGTGGGTGGCGGTGGTGGAATTTACAATTTCTTAATAGAAAAAAAAACTATTTTGAATTTCAAACTCAGAGACAGAAAGGGAGACAGGTGGAAAATATCAGAGATTGCTACAGCCTGCAGAACGCTAAAACTGGATAAAAAATGAAAAATTCAGCCAGCCTTCTTGATGTTTAGCTGGTAGGCTATCAACGCCCTAATGGGACAAGAAGAGAGCAGAGTCATGACCCAGTATGGGGACAAATAGCCAAGTTCAGGAGTAGAAAGACCAGCTACAGCTGTTGATGCCTAAGGAATGGTCCCAACACAAAGCCTTCCTGCACTAAGTGTAAGGGCTCATTCAGTGCCATATATTCTGTTTTTATATTCTGGGGGTCCTATCCATGTATCCACCTAAGTCTCTTAATTCCTGAGACTCTCTGTTCCTTCAATAAATAATATGCTCCGTTTCATTTGATCACATGGTTTGAAATAACTTACTCAACTTATGAACTATTTCAGGTCTGGGGCCTCTGCCTATTCTTACAGACCAGAATTCCTGGCCTCTCAGAGTTCATCTTTCCTGCCATAGACAGTATCTGCCCATTTCTTCTCTCCCTTCCTAATAGGGACCCAGAAATTCCAGCTTGAGTTATTTGGAGGGCTTCTCCTCTCTCTACTTAAAAATGACTGATTTTAAATGAACATCAGACAAGCCTGTTTAAAGAAGCCTCTCAAATTCCAAAATTCCCTTTGTATGTTCACCATTTTAGAGCTGGCTTGTGGCCACTTAGCGGTTCACCGCCATACATCCATGTGCAAGGAAAGACACGAAAGCTGAATAGGAACAAAGAAAACTCATTCTATCTGGCAATGATGTGACATGTTCATGGCAACCGTTTTGGAGACTCTGGAGAAAACTGGCAATCCTTAACTCTGGGATAATTTTACTGTCTTCAGTTTCCTAAATAATTCAATGGCCTTCTTTGCTTGACCATTAACATATATAACCCGTGGAAACTGGGGGCAGCATCAGAGCTAGATGGGTTAATTGATTATATTCTCTGAAGAAAAGCATCAGTCTCTGGGAAAAAAAGAAAGAGTAGCTGAGACAAGCTTGAAATTTCGTAATCAATATGGATGCTAATATATCACAAAACATTTCTATGCATTTTCCTAACAGATTTCTAAGTTACCCACAACCATTCCTGTTTCACAGGAAAAAGTTATATTCAGGCTAAGTGGCTATTGGACATGAGATAATTATTTGGGAATGTATTTATGAAAATAAGGTTACTTTTTCAGGGCTTTAGTCCGTGATTTTTCCTTCAAGGTGTGACAACTAACTAAAAATAATGCCAATAAACACCAGCAATAACGTATTTGTCATTCCACCGTAACAGCTAAGTGGAAGCAATTTTAGCTAAACAGGGTCATCTCTTGCAAACAAGATTTGGATTCACAAGAAGTGCAAAAAGGGTTCACGTTTTCCATAATAATGGAAAAGAGATTATCTCTGAGGCCCAAAGACAACATAAGTTGTTTTGAATTGGGCTTCATCTCATTATTGATATATTTTCATTTGCTGAACTGCAGCAGAGTTATGATCTGCCCTGGTTTCCTGTTGAGAGTTTTATCTTTCCATTTTTATAGTACATGCTTTTTCAAAAGAGTAAACTTCCAGAGCAATTTATTTAAGAAGATACAGCTACTGAATATCAAGATCACTGAGCAACTGTCATGAATACACTACAGCTTTTCCAGAGAACAAAGCTTTGTCCTTGGCTCTTCACCTCTGATAGCATTTTTAAAAAACTTGGCTCCAGGCTGCTGTGTAGAGTTGGGCAGGTTGTTCACTGCACAAGAGCATCTAGCCAAGGGGTAAGCGGACTGAAATTCAGCCCATGCTCTGCTTGCTCAGCCGTGTGCCCTGGCATTGGGCTGCCTCCACTCGGAAGAAGGAGGGCCTTTTACTAATTTTCACGGAGGCATTTACGTGCTAGTGGAGGCCCTTATTTAGCCTGGCAGCTGACATCGAATAGGAAAACTCCAACATGTTAAGATTAATTTTTGCTCTGTAAAGGGCAGAAGTGAGGGTCTCCACAAGCAAGATGGAGGAATCGGAAATATGGAAGGAAGAATTCCTCAGAGTCAGAAAGACATAGTTATCTGCCTCTGGATAAGTCAAAATGAACTCCTTCTAGCCTCAGTTTCCTCATCAGTCAATTAGGTGTAATAATGTATACGTGGCAAGGTGAAGCGTATCATATGGTGGCTGCTACTTAATAGGCCTGCAACACTTGGTGGTAGCTGTTGCCACTGCTACTGTTTTATTGTGCTATGATTAATATCTCTTCCTTCCCCCTACTCCTAGGAAGACTCTCTCTCCACCAGGATCAGCTCATTCATACTTACGTGTGCAACGAGGAATAACCAAGAGGCAAGGACATAGCTCAGCTCCACTCTGTCTTCTGCCTGCTCCCCACGTATAAGGGGTAGGCAGAGCCTTTAACTTTGCTCCAGAAGCCAGGATGGGCTGCAGGGGAGCTGACTTATTCTCATCCTAGACTAGCATTCTTAGCAGAGGGCCGAGAGGAGTCTACGAATCCTATAATTATAGGAAACATTTGAGGGTCCGTGAGTCCTAGCAAGTCTCTGCTGAGTGAGTCTGTAGCATTCACTCAATTCTGAAAGTGCCTTCAACACAAAGTTTAAGGAGCTCTAGACTAAGGAAAGAGAGAGGGAAGGAATTAAGGAAGATTATTTCTCCCTTTCTCCAGGAAATAGAGTTCTTCTCTGGAATGAATGTGTCAAGAACTGCTTCGTCCAGCTCTTTGCAGCCTGTTTATCTCTTTCTATAAGACTTGGGCTGTCCACTGAAGGCTGCTGGTTCTTACTAATGCAGGACAATCGCTCCTAACTTGAGCTGAAGCAAATGCTTGGCATAGTATCAAGGGTCTATCCTCTTGCTTTCTATGGGTGCTGTCAGTCTCTCTGCAGGGATCCTTAATCCCAACTATCCACCTTCTCTTGCCAGCTTCTTAGTTCTTGACGCCTACTTATGTCTTCTTTCGGTATTCCATTCTCCCCAGTTCTAACTTTCACAGTTCCAGATCTGAGTCCTGCCTTAGGGATTGAGTCCCAGGCCTGCCGCTGAGACCAATCTCCCCCATGCTTGCCTTCTACCTGCTCTGCTTTTTGATCTCCTGGTCCTAGTTCCCTGCCCTAGTGTCCTGTTCTACTCACACTGATAGAATCAAGCACAGACTTTTAAAATTAATCATGTTATTCAGCAATACATTCCAATAACTGCATTTCCACTCTGGGATTGAACAAAAGGTCGCTGAGGTCTGCACTTTATGATTCATCTTGACTTCTTTCCAGGCCCTCAACTTGAATCACAATCTTGGCGAGCCAGACAAGAAGGATTCAAATTCCCCTGCAAAAAGCAGTGTAAGTAAGATCAGAAGTCTTAATACAGCAAATATACCGGCTTGATCTTGGGGCAAGTCCAAAAGTCACAGAGCCATGAGTTATCTCACCTATGTTCATTGATCTGACCCCATGTTTACTCTTGCACGGTGTGTGGCCCACTCCACAACTTTGTATTTTCATCTACTCTCTTTTTGCATCCTGTATTTTCAACAACTATTACATCCATCCACACATGGATATTCTGTTAGCTCCTCCATACTCAAAATGTCCAAACCCTCAATCCACTGTTTTTCCCCCAAATGACCTCCAAACTCAGATGCATTTTTAACACTATAGTCATAATGATCTTTCCAACGTGCAGCTCTGATGTAGTTGTTGGCTACCTCAGAAAGTTCCAGTAACATCCCATTCCCATAGAACAAATTCCAATAGGAGGAATCTATGAGGAATTCTCATAGAACAAATTCCAAACTTCTTCCATTCCTATAGGACAAATTCCAAAGATGACACTCAAGACTATCGTCTACATGAGGGGGAAGGACCATGCTTTAGCCAACATTACAGTAACTTGGAAGGGATGCTCTTCTTATTGAATGTTCATTCTGCACCCACTTATAAACACTGATATACCTACATAACTTGACCTGTATAACCTGGTACTCCTGATGCTATGCCTGACTCAGTGAAGATGCTTAATAAATATTGTTTTATTTCCTCATACCTGTGCTCTTAGGACAAGAAATATTTAACTCTAATATTTCTCCCTATATAATGTTTATTATAAACATATTTATATTACAATATTCTGAGTATTTGATGAGTATTTGATGACCATGGCCCAACAACCAGATGGCTTTTTTGTTCTGGCATCCATTTTCTTGCTCTGTCCAACATAACACTGCTCTCTTTGTTTTTCTTTAACTGGATGCGCTTAAGAGTATAGAATAGTGCTGCAATCTACCATCCATGTTCCTGGTATGCACTGAAATTAGGCATATCACAAACTCTATTAAAATAAGGTAAACGCTTTACCTCTGGAAGGTAAATTGGGGATTGGCAGGGAACCAGCAACTGGTAGTCTCAGTAGCACCAATTCTGACGGCCTTGTTGAGTTTCACGTCCCCCTTGGGTCTCGCCCACCTTGGTCAATATAGGCCGCGCCAACATCTTGGCCGCCAGACGTGTGCTATTGTCCATATAAACGCTGGCCTATGCATGAACCCAAATACCTTCCCTTGTTATCCCTTAGCAAAGCTGGAACACCGTGGAATAAAAAAAAAAAAACAGACTTCGCCAAATACGAAAGCAGAACACAAAAACAGTAAAGAAAGAATAAGAAGTGTAAACTCAGTCACGATTATACCATCTAGATTTGTAATATTTCATAGCTAGTATTTCACTGTCACTATCCATTGCTCGTGCTTGTTAGAACTAGAAGCTAGGGGAAGACGGTCTCCTTGCAAAACACTATATATATTTAGTAGCTCTTGGTAGTCTTGCTTCAAGTTGATGCCTGATCAGCAGAGGATTTTTTCCGTCAGGATGTGATTATGAGTATCAAAAGCAGGCGTGCCAAGATCTTCTCCAACTGCCTGGGAGCGAAAGGAACGCCTGCTGTGTAACAGGACATAGCTGCCAAAATCTTGGAAGGCTTGGCACCTTGATAGAGGAAACAATGAACATTTGTTTACTGCAACCTTCCTGAAATGTACATATGCTCTCTCAACCGGGGGCTGGAATGATTAGGTTTCTCCTCTTGTAACCCCTCAGCCATTTGTGATCTGCTTATGTTATAGTTCTATGAATAGTTGAGTCGTTACATCATTAGAATGCTTATTGAGATTTCCTGAATTATTTCAAAAGATGATTTGCTTTCATTTTGCTGATATATCATCAAATTTGCTGATCCAGCAAGAGTCATTCTGCCAATGGATTAATTACCTACTACAGCACTACCCTCCTTTCAGAGACAATAACTGTTGAAACATGTGTAACCTCATCAAGACTACTTTTGATAGGGTGCCCTAAACACCCCAAAAGTCCCCTAAAGGATGACCACAGACCTCAGATCCCAATTCAAGCTTGATGAAAGTGAGTACTGTTGCAAACTTTTCTATCGACTTCTGACAATTACTACCCAATAATTAATCAATCCATAATTTAATACCAGTCTATTGAGTACTCACAGTGCCATAAAATCTACTATTTTTCTCCTCAACATCTCCTTCTATTTCATCCCCACCAAGAAACTCAAGTATGCTTTGTTTTGCATCACGGTTTTCTATATATTGCGGCAAGCAAACTTTTGCCTTACAAAACCACTATTCACGTGATATATAATATTCAATTAAGAATCACTTGGTTCTTTAAGGCAGGCATGTACGTAAAACATGAAAGTGTTAGGTCTCACTTATATTTGCCTAAGTTTCTGGTCATTTAAAAAATGAGAACCTGTCTGCATTAAAGTTACACTCAAGAGAAATTATTGGAGAAGTGCTAAATGGTAAAAATCACAACCAGCATCCATTTTCAATTCAGTTCATCCACGGGAGCTCCAGTCTGGTGTCTATAAATAACTGAACTGCATTGGGCAAGGAAGCCAATGTTTAGAGCCAATAGCTGTGCACACACATAGTTCTGGGTAATTTATTATTCTGTACAGTAAATGGCTGGCCCATAATTCACAAGCTGAGAGTTAATGAGAATATCTGTCCCTAATACCCATAAGAAAGATAAGGACTGGTATAATGCGGTTTATCCAGGACTTCTGAACCTTTCAAGGGCAGAAATGAAAGCCTCTGACAGCAGAATGCAGCCAGAAATATTGCACTGACCTACAGCCTTCCCATTCTTCCTGCCTCCCATCAAACCAATCCATGTGTACATGCATTAAGGAGCAATTCATTCTGAATAACTGTTCCCAAATAACTTGATCCTTCTTAATCACTGGTATAATTAACTTAATGATATAATTGTGTAGCTCCAAATAAGAAAGGGGTAGAATAGGGATAGTAATTTATTTCTTCCTCATAACTCAGCTAGCAAAACTAGAATATATATATATATATATATACACACACACACACACATATATATACACATATGTATATATAATACATATTATATACATTTGAAACTATATATAAAATACATATATTCTATATATATATATATATATATTCATTCAAAACTATCTATCTATCTAATCTACATGGGGGTATATAGGGGTGAGAAACAAATTAAACAGGGAAAAAGTCCCCCAAATGACTAATTGTTTATCAGTATAAGTGCTTTTATTACAAACCTTTAGAAAGTAAATATATGCTGGGGGTTTCATCAGAGTGGTAATAAATATTAATAATTACCAATTGACTAGAGGTTTTGAATGGCCCTTCTAAAGCAATGTGTAAGTAATGGTGTGTTCCTAGGACACACAGAATGGATGTCTGCGTTCATGGCTTCTCCTCTGTTTGGGGTTTTAAAGTCAGGGATGTGCTCAACAGTCTCTCCTAATGGCCTTCTAACTCTTTCTGCTATTTCCTTGAAGGTAGCTGAAATGTAAAGAAGATGTGTTACCACTCTATCCTGAAATGAACCTACCAAATCCCCCGCCTTAAATAAAAGCAGACTGTGTGTGTGTTTGTGTGTGTTGTCTTAGGTACCTAACAGTAAGGGGTTCTCCGTGTGGGCCCTTTGGCCAGGAGCAGTGCTCCCCCAGGTAGCTCATGGGCCAGCAGTATCAGTATCACCTCAGAAATTGTTCAAGCTGAAAATTCTCAGGCCCCTCCCATGGCCGACCTACTACATTTCTGGAGCAGAGCCCAGGAATCTGTGTTTACAAGCTCTGCAGGTGATGTGTTTGCTCACTAGAGTTTCTGAAGCATTGGTCTAGAATTTTCCTGTGCTGTGAATAAAATGGGTATAAGCAAGCAGATATTAGAGACTAAATAATGTGACTGCTGGCATTTTAGATTTTATATAAATGGCTCATAGGATCAATGGCATTGCTTGTACATTCACTGAAGAGTGTGGATGTTGCTTTTTATGAAGGGCATGTTTATGGGAATCCAAAAAAGTTGTATTAAAAATCTTTTTTCCCCCACCTGTATTGTGGCTTACGTAGCAGGAAAGAATCCATTTTATTCTGAGTTTAAACATGCTTCAGTCAGAATAGAAGAAATGGAGTTTGAGTATTCATGTTAAAATTCTAGCCCCTTGAACAACTGTGTCTGAGGAGAAATGAAGGAAAAGCTAGATAAGAATGCAAAACTGACATAGTCGGAATTCGGGATCATTTGCTAAGAAAGTCTTGCGTATGTATGTGCTCAAATGTTCTGCTTGCAGAAGGCAGGCCCCGAATCACTGTTGGCAATTACTTTGCTACATGGTCAACTAGCTGAGGGAGTGACGCTAAGCATCTCTCTCTTTCATAGACAGTGTTCATTCCCCTTTCCCCTTAATCTATTGCCTCAAAGGCAGTTAAGAGTGGTGTCTGTATGCTGAGCCAGTGTGACCTACCTTCCAAGCATAAGCGAGGTAAACAAAGAGAGGAGAAAGCTGCCGCTAGTGACTGGAAAAATAATGAAAGCATTCTTCTTCCCAGGCCCTCGGAAAGACTGTGAGTCTCTAAGGCTCTACTGTGCCTGCCTGAATGAGAAGCGAAAAAAGAAAACAAGGTATAGGATGACCTCCAGGATGTTTTCCTTTCCAGTCCCTGGCCTCGTTCTTCTTAGCTAAAACAAGAAAGCAAAAATACTATGGCTTCCAATGGGGCAGAAGAACAAGGAATTTACCTGATTTTCATATTAGCTCCTTCCAAGGACTCAAGGCATTCCTGGCCCTTAATCAGGCCAGGGTGATGGGTATCTCATTTGATAAAGTTGTGTTGATGCTTTTTTTTTTTTTTTCACTTTTAATTCAGGGCATGTCCAATTTTTTGACCACTTAATAATTAATTTCTAGGCTGATTGAGATTTGGGCAATATATGAAACTGGCTGGCTTCATGCCTCAGCTTGCGTTCCTCAATTCCCAGACTAATTTCTTCATCCTGATCCATTTCACATGGCTTTAGGCACTATTTATCACCAAATATCACCCAGACCTCCCACAAGCAGAAATTTTGTCAAAATCCTATCTGCCACCACGTGCATACACCCAGCTTTATTTCAGGGTTGCGATTCAAGAGTTTCTCAGACAAACACGGAAGCAATGTACAAGATGTGTAACAGGTTAAACAAACAGGCAACATTTTTAATGTTTTTGTATTCCCTCCCGCATTTCCCCCAAAAGTCATAATTTCTCAATATCACACACAGATTGAGACACATCTGACCTTCATTTTCTTAAACCTTACCGTGGGGTGCATGTGTGTTAGTGTGTGCATATACGCATGTGTGTTAATCACAGTGCGTCACATATAGGAGGTATTTGGTAAATGTTTGTTGAGTAAGTTATTGAAAATATTTGTTAAAATACTTGCTATATAACTACCATTGTCCTGCAGTAGATGTGAAACAAAAAGGCCATGGAGAGGATCTGGATGTGGGTCTGAGGATTCCAGGCCTGATGGCCTCACTGCAAGTTTCATAATTGATGGTTATTTATTAACTACAACATAGGAAAGTAGCTCAAAGAGTCTGATGGATAGATTGCTGAAGAAATGTAGGGTAATAATTATACTCTGCACAAAAATACACTAAAGTTACAAATACTTGAGACGCTCCACTCAGAGATTGGCTCAATTCAAAAGCAAGAGATCCGTTGTGCGACATTATGCCTAGGTTAACAACATTGTGTTGCACATTTAATTTGCTAAGAGGGTAGATCTCATGTTAAGTGTTCTTACGACACTAAATAAAAATAAATACATGAATAAATGTATGTTATTCGTAACAATAATTTTTTTTTAAAGCAAGCTATCCCCAGAGTGAATTTGTTAAGAATGTTAGTCCTTTCAGATTAGTAGGGTTCTGACAGGACAAAGTTAGTGCTATGTAATTTCTTGTATGAACCAGAAGAAGTCTCAATCTTGTTGAAGGGCAAACATCCTAGCTGGGGATGGTCTTATAGCTATAAACTATATTTTGGTGACAAAGGGGGGATTGTTTTCATCAGAAAATAAACAGACTGAAGCTGATGCAAGGTTACTCAGAAATATTTCTCTGTGACACCCCAAAGGAAGTTTATCCTTAGAGAAAATTGCAGTTCTTTTGGTGGGTTGCAAGTGAAAGGATTCCCTTTAAAGATGCTAGAGAGTCTCCAAGTCTCTCAAACAGTGAGCTGCAAGCATGTTAATCCCTCATCTCCAAATGCTATCCCACCTAGGCTCATAAAACTTCTACTTAATGATTTCCTCAGGCATCTCCCTCCCAAGGGAACTTCTGCCTGAGGGAAGGAGGGGGGAAAATAGACATATGCTAAGAATCTTCCTAGTTAAGGGGTTGAAATAACAAGCAAAAGACAATTAGCACATATAATCAGCACATAGGAAATTGGCCGCATTCAAGGTTTTAAAATTCCCGCTTTTATGATGATTAACACCATATTGTCACAGTTACTTTTCCAAGGGATGTAAACAGAAATTTTGCCTTATATGATTTTTTTAATCATTTGCTTTAGTTTATAAACTGAGGTTCATAAATGTTTCTCACTGGATAATTAAATGTTGCCCTTTCATTGGAAGTACTGAGGAAAAAAAGGGAAATTCTAGTCTCTACTATTTTAACCCTCTATTTTTCTTGCTTTTTTTCTTTACTATCTCAGGGTGACAAAGAAGAATGGAACAGGGACCAACTTGTGGTTCTGACTGATTGACAACAGGCTCTACTGCCAGTTTATGCTCAGAATGTATACATGGAAATTTGGAAGAATTTGCCTTGTACAATCAAATAAAATCAGCTGCTACCCTGATTTCTTTAACTGTAATAGCATTTATTACAGTGTCATTCCTACATCTCAGATGAAGCTTTTATCTCAAAATAGAATGTGTCCTCATCTCTTTCTGAGACCTGTTTCATAGTAAAACAGCTGCCAACACTCATAAAAGAAAAAAAAAGCTCTTTAAAACTCTGAGGCTATATTTAGTACACAAAGCTTTTGTTGAATACATTACCATATTCTTTGTCAAGCACTTGGTTCCAACATACAAGGTGAATGTAAGAGAGGTGCATTTTGCAAAATGGAGAGAGAGAGAGAGAGAGAGAGAGAGAGAGAGAGAGAGATTGGGAGGGAGAGCCTCTGCTCACAGAATCCAAGGCAGTACTGCCAAACCCAAGAAAAGTCCCTGGAAAAATCACAGAACGCTAGTGCCAGAGGGATCTTACCGTCATCTAATCCAATCTCTCCACTCTAGAGATGCGTAGGCTGAGGCTGAAGCTGCGAGAGATAATATGTAGTGCTGAAGTAAGGCTCATGCAACTCAGGGACTGAATTTTTAATTTTGTTTAGTTTGAGTTCCGGCTTCAATTTCAATAGGCTCTTATGGCTAGTGGCCACCCTACTGGACGACCCTATACTGGTTATTCCTATGTCCTTCTCTACAACTAGGTTTAAAGACATGGCCGATGGGTTAAAACTCGAAAGAATTAAAAAGACAAAAGTCACTCACAATTAATGAAATCCCCAAAGCTTTCTGAAATCAACCACAAACATGACAGACATTCCAGGCGGAAGTGATCCGTAAAACAAAGACCTACGAAAACCAAAACACTTGTGAGGACTTACAACCTTCCTCCGGAGCTGAAAGGACGAGAAAGAGTGAAAGTGGCACAAGAGAACAGGCAGGGCACACACTTGTCCCTCTGACTTCTTAACTAGCAAGAATCCTGCCTGAACAGAAATGGTGTGAAGGAAAGCTTGCAGAGGTGCAATCAATGATTAATAAGAGGGGAGCCACTGAGCAAGATGGCAGAGTTGGAAAGACGGAGAAGATCATCCTGCCCATCTCCTCTCCTCATCATGCACAAAATCGATGCCGAGAGGATGAGGAGGCAGCGGACACTAATCAAGTATATTGGATTTTTATCGCTATGTTAGCAAGTTGGAGTGTGACCTTGGGAAGCACACTTAACTGGCTATCTCACTTGCTTCACCTATTTAAAGAAATGATAATGAGACTTGGTTTCAGGTACCTTGGGAAGCCTA
Source organism: Balaenoptera ricei (assembly GCF_028023285.1). Taxonomy (NCBI): domain Eukaryota; kingdom Metazoa; phylum Chordata; class Mammalia; order Artiodactyla; family Balaenopteridae; genus Balaenoptera; species Balaenoptera ricei. Next base: position 70,623,585 of record NC_082656.1, on the reverse strand, counting down.
AGATGAAAGTGTAAGATATAATCATCACTTGTTCCTTTTCCATCAGGCCATACTTCTCTCTCCAGTTAATAAGACCAATCACTTTCAAACCACAGTCCTAGTTTCTTGTTATAGAAGCCTTCTTTGAAAACAGTCAGGCTTAACACTTTTTTTAGCTTCTTTCAAAATATAACAATTGGGGCTAAAATTAGTGTTGTTCATGTACTCAATAGAAAAGGCTTTAAAATATTTAAGGATGGAGCAAAACCACGTGAGGAAGACCCTAGAATCTAAAGAAGTGAATGTGAGTGAACATTGTTCTTACACTATGAACTATTTTTAATTAAAGTACAAATGGTTGTGATTCTGTAGGTATAACTGCCGGTCATTGTAATTTCTTTCATTTCTACTCTTTTCCTGAACACCACATTTTCCTTTGGAAATCAGCTTATTTTCTAACTTCAAGTTTATCCAAGAATAATTGTCTTCAAAAAAGCATATCGATGCAATAACGCTTGTAACCCTCTTGTCCAATTTTTTCCCATTTATTTATTTTTTATTTTATCTACTGAGGAAACTATATAGTGCTTGCTATATGTCCAACATTATTCTAAGCACTTTCCAAATATTACCTCATTTAATCAAGTTACCACTATTACCTCCAACTTATAGAGGAGAAAAATGATGCAAAAGGAGGTTATAAATCTTGTCCAAGCCATGCAGCTCCTAAAGGTGGAGCCAGAGGTTGAACCCTGACAGTCTGGGTCTCTTAACCTTTAGGTCATGTTACTTCATTTTAGGTATGTACTTATGTCAAATTTTAAAATAACCTTGGTAAAATTAACTGGCTTGGAAAACTTTTTAGTAAGCCACTTCCCCCCGCCCCCAATGCTGTTTACCCACACCCTGTTTCCTCACTTACACTTTACTTCCAAAGAATCTAAATGGGCAATGTGCTACATCATCTTACATTTGCAAATCATTTCTCTTGAAAGGAACTAAATCACCACTTGGACAAGGGCCGTATTACGACAGAACATCTATTCCTGTATCTCGTTTTTTTGTGTGTGTTGTTGCTGTTTTTTAAGTTTATTGTATTTTTTCTAAAACTTAAAGGACTGAAATGGAGAGAAGGCAGTCTAATGGAAAAGAAAGAGGTGGAGGGGATAAATAAAAGAGAAGAAAGAACAGTGGAAGGAATGAGGGAACATAGGAAAGATGCAAAACCTCTCAGCTTTGCCAAGCCTTGTAAAATGTTCAGTTCACACAAGATAAATTTAGTAAGTGCTAATTATTTACAGTCAGTGACCTCAGTGGTTAAAGAACAGGTTGGACTTCAAATAAAAATATCTTATTCTCCCAAAAAGAAGCAGTCTTGAAGAAGGCCGTTGAGCCAATGAATAATTCTTTGTTAATTTTATTCACAGGGCGACAAGAACAACCTGAAGAGAGAGAATAAGGTTCCAGTTGGAGTCTATACAGAACCAGCTTGCAAGAGAGATCAACACAACTGTAAACATCACCTTCTATTGCTAAGTAAACGCAAGGTAAAAGGTTTAGAATTTGTGTCCTAACAACTCTCAATATTTAGAACATTTATAAGTAACTCTTCTACTCTGATTTGATGGTATATATTTAAATATCTACATATTTCAATTCAAGCAATGTTACTTTAATCTCATGTATACACACACCTTATTTTTTCCAGTTTAATTGAGATATAACTGATATACATTACTGTATAAGTTTAAGGTGTATAGCATAACAGTTTAACTTACATATATTGTGAAATGATTACCACGATAAGTTTATTTAGCAACCAGCAACTCATATAGATGCAACAAAAAAGAAAAAAACAAGAAAAAGAAACAAAATTTTTCTTCCTTGTGATGAGAAATCTTAGCGTTTACTATCTTAACAGATTTCCTATATATCATACAGCAGTGTTAACTATAATCATTGTGTCATACATTACATCCCTAGTACTTATTTATCTTATAACTGGAAGTCTGTGCCTTTTGACCACCTTCCTCCAATTCCCCAACTCCCCTGCCCCCATCCTTTGCCTCTCTCTGGTAACCACAAATCTGATCTCTCTTTCTATGAGCTTGGGTTTTTTTCTGCTGTCATTGTTTTTTGCTTTGTTTTAGTTTTAGATTCCAAATATAAGTGATAGTGACTCTATAATACATATAAAAAAAGATAATACATCATGGACACATAGGGTTTGTCAGGGAATGGAAGATTTGCTTAGCATATGAAAATGAATCAATATAATTCACAATATTCACTAAAGAAAGAGAAAAATTATATTATCTCAGGTGAAGAAAAGAATTGACAGTATTTAATACCATTTATCATTTAAAAATTCCCAAAATTACAAACGGGTTTGACAGTAGAAGTCTCTGCAGATAATTCACCACATTAATAGGTAAAAGGAGAAAAAAAAGTCATATATCCTCTCAGTACATGAAGAAAAATTCATGATAAAATTGCTTTACTCCTAATAAATATCATGAGTAAGCTGGAAATAAAAAAGAACTTCTTGAACCCAATAAAGAGTAGTTCCAACAACCTAGATCCAAAACATCCTTTACAGTAAAATGTTAGAAGCAATCACTTTAAAATCAAGAGCAAGAGAAGTATGTCCACTATATGCTTCTATGCAAGTTGTATTACGGGTCCTTGCTTGCATATTAACACAGGAAAACTAAATTTTAAAATATAAGAACTAGAATGGAAAAAACAAAAATGTCATTTTTCACAGATGATATAATTATATACACAGAAAATCCAAATTAATTATTAAATTAATAAGAGAGTTTAGCAGTCTGGTTAGAAATAAGATGAATACACAATCGCCGTACCATCAATAACAACTTTAAAAATGTAGATTTTTTTTTAAAGGTATCATTTAAAATAGCAACAGAAATATAAAGTATCTAAAAAATCTAACAAAAGATTTATAAGACCATTATGGACATAATTTTACAGCTTTACTGAAAGACATTAAAGAAGTCATAACTAAATAAAGAGATTTAGCATGTTCAGGGGAAGGAAGGCTTACTATCATAAAAGGTACATTCCTCTCCAAATTTATCTAAAGAGCCAAATCCCATCAGGGTTGTTTTCTGTTTGTTTGTTTTTAAGAAATTTGCCCAGGTGATTGTAACATGTATATTAAAAAGCAAAATGGCAAAGGCTATTGAAAAAGATAAATAGGTTGTGAAGACTTGCCCTACAAGATCAATTTAAGGCTCCGGCAATTAAAACACTGTAGGATAATTACAGGGATAGATTAGGGGAAAAAAACCAATAAAACTGAATAGACACAACAGATTTATGACAGAGATGGCAACACAAATCTCTCGGAAAACAAATGCTTCTTCAAGAATGTGCCCTGGGACAACCGGTGAGTGACATGAGAAAGAAATCAAATTTGAACACTACCTCTCACACCATTCACAAAAATCAATGCCAAATGTTTTAACTATAAAAGGCAAAATTTTGCAGCTTTTTGAAGAAAATATAAGAAAACATCTTTATATTCCTGGAGGTTAGAAACAGTTTTAAAAGGACACAAACAAAAATTTAAAAATTAATAGATGCATTGAATTCCATTACATTAAGCTTTCATCATCAGGAGATATTATAAAGATGGTGAAAGACAAGGCACAAACTGGGAGAAGATATTTACAACATAGGTAACTGACAAGATATCTAGAATATGTATAGAGATCTTAAATATCAATATGAAAAGATATGATTCAGTAGAAAAATGAGCAAAAGAAGAAATGAAATGGAGGTATTTGTAATGAGGTGGATGGAGTTAGAGTCTGTCATACAGAGTGAAGTAAGTCAGAAAGAGAAAAACAAATACAGTATGCTAACACATATATATGGAATCTAAGGAAAAAAAAAAAAAAAAAAAGGTCATGAAGAACCTAGTGGCAAGATGGGAATAAAGACACAGACCTACTAAAGAATGGACTTGAGGATATGGGGAGGGGGAGGGGTGAGATGTGACAGGGTGGGAGAGTGTCATGGACATATATACACTACCAAATGTAAAATAGATAGCTAGTGGGAAGCAGTCGCATAGCACAGGGAGATCAGCTCAGTGCTTTGTGACCGCCTGGGGGGGTGGGATGGGGAGGGTGGGAGGGAGGGAGATGCAGGAGGGAGGAGATATGGGAACATGTGTATATGTGTAGCTGATTCACTTTGTTATAAAGCAGAAACTAACACACCATTGTGAAGCAATTATACTTCAATAAAGATGTTTAAAAAAAAAATGAGCAAAAGACATGAATAAATATTTCACACAGTGGGAAACACAAATGGTCTAAAAACTTATTTTAATATGCTCAACCAATTATCAATCAAAAAAATGCAAAGTAAGATCATAAGATCCCACTTTGCATTTACTAGATTGGCAAAACAAAAGAGTTACACTACCAAGTTTTGGAAAGTACGTGGGTGGAGCAACAGAAAACATTCCTACACCACTGGCAGGAGTGTTAATTGGTGTCAACACATCGGAAAAACAATTTGGCATCATTTTCTACACCTAAACTTGTGCACATCCTGAGAACGTGCAAGTCCAGTACACAATGGTACATGCACAGGCATGTTACTTAATAGCAAATACTAGCAAATGCTGCAAACAGCTCCAGTATCCATCAGTAGAAAAACAGATGCACAAACAATGAATGTAGCACATGGATCAATTGTAGAAATGTTCACTGAGTGATGAAAGCCTCTCTGAAATGACTACACTGACTGTGATACCATTACATAAACTCAACAGAAAAGCCGTATAGTATTTAGGGAAACCTGGCTTTAAAACTTTAAAAAACAAGAAGTGATTTTTTTTTAAAGTCAGAGTAGTTACATCTGTAGGCTATTCAGGGGCATGAGGGAGCAAGAAGATCACATAAGGAGCTTCATCTGTATTAGTAATAATCCTGTTCTTAAATGTGGTGGTCAGTTAATGAGTCTTTGCTTTTAAATTATTTGCTTTAAAATTTTTCTCTTTGCATGAATTCCCTGGCCGTCCAGTGGTTAGGACTCAGCGCTTCCACTGTCGGGGCCTGGTTTCACTCCCTGGTCGGGGAACTAAGATCCCGCAAGCCGCTCGGCGCAGTCAAAAAAAAAATTCTATTTGCAAGTTATGCAAATGATTATAATCTAAATAATTATATATAATTCAATATATATATCTTAGATTATGTATGTATATATGCAATATATGTACATATTATATGTATTATGTATATACATCACATTTTTTTAAGAGGGGACTTACAGTACTCTCTCTCTCTCTATATATATATATACACACACAATATACAATTATACAATATATATCTCTGTCCTGGAAATCAGCTGTCCTTTTTTTTAAACACCATATTCAAGAGAAATCATTGCATTAGCTATGATTAGTTATATCCTTACTCTTTTTGAACTATTGGAAATCCAGGCTCCACTTAAACATGTATCCAAATGTATCAATTTCCATGTGTACACAGGTATATTCATTTTCTAGGGCTGATATAACAAATTACCACAAACTTGTTGGCTTAAAATCACAGAAATGTATTGTCTCACAGCTCTGGTGGTCAGAGCCCCAAATCAAGACGGTGCTGGGTCTGTGCTCGTTCTAGGGACCCTGGGGCAGGTTCTGTCCCTTTCCTCTTCAGCTTCCAGGGGTTCCTTGTCAGCTTTCCTGGGCTACATCACTCCAATCTCCACCTCTATCTCATCCAGCCCTCTCTCTGTGTCTTTTTCATTTCCCTCTGCCTTCCTGGTATAATGACAAAATTGGATTTATGGCCCACCCAGATAGGCTAGGATGACCTCATCTCAACATCTTTAACTTAATTACATCTGCAAAGACCTTATTTCCAAATAAAGTCATAGTCATAGGTTCCAATGGGTATATCTTGTGGGGAATGGGCATCATTCAACCCACGACAGTAGGTATATCCACATACATTTTATTTTAAATATTATTTATAAATCTGAGATAATATTCATAACATATTATGAGGGGGAAAAAAACAGTTGTATGATTGCCTTAATACAAATATACATAGATAGATATCTGAAAAAGTTATGGGCCAGATTATGATTCTCTCCAGGTGGTAGATAACAGGCATTTTTAATTTTACATTTTTCTATATTGTTTGAAAAGATGTTTCAATGAACCTGTAATTTTTTGTAAACAAAAAAGTAAGCTCTTTTCACTTTGGAACTAAAATGCTATTGACATGTTTCTTTTTTATATTTTAAAACCTTCACCTACATTTCAACTTAGGTTGACAGAATTTTAAAGGAAGCTAATGATATTTCACAGTAGGCTATGTCATGGCTGATCTCCTGCCTGTTGGGCAAAGTTTCCAGTCTCTCTTGAATGTCTTCATGGTTAATCGCTTTCTCTCAACAGAAGGCACACGGGTCAGACTCAGATCTGAGTTCAAGGCCAGCAGAGCAATTCTTCTTTTAAAAATAGCTTCTTCTTCTTCTTCTTCTTCTTTTTTTCTTTTTTTTGTCAAAGGCATACAAAGCATTTTGAAAGCATTATCTCATTAACAATAACACTCCTGTTGATATAATGAAAGAGTTATAGGAAGGAGGTATGTGGCATGTACCTTTATCTTCACTTCACTGTCAAAGACAGACGGGCTTGTTGAAGATGGGATGTGGCTTCCCAGTGAGGAAGGGGAGGTCTAGGACTGCACCCAGGGTCATGGTGCCATTCCTGTATAGGCTGTAGCTGTAGAATATTGCATCTCTTATAATCCCTGATTTTCCCCAGGGCTGATACAGAACTAGGCAGCATGTATAGAAGCAATTTCAAAAGATGGTAGTTTTAGTTGGGCCATGTAACTATCACTGTGTTATTTCTTTTTTACTGACTGCCTGCCTTGCAATGCCTGGTAACTGGTACAAGTCTCTTCAATGGTACCAGGGTAATTTACATACGTAATTGAGGGAATTTGGAACATCTGATTATTGTCTTCTAGTTATTATGGGCAAAACACTTGTGGGAGATTTCTGCAGTTATTAAGAACCCTTTACACAAAATAATATCTTCTTCCATTTAATTATAGAAGAGTAGACTGAGAGCCAAGAATTTTAAGTTTGATTTGTTCTTATGCCAATGGAGTAGGGTAATTGATAAATCCATTTAGTTATTAACTCTGGATTATGATACCTAGGGATATTCTGAATTAAATGATAAGTAAAATGCAGCAAAATAAAGCTGAAGAGAGCATAGAGGTAAACTTATAAAAGATAAAAGTAGAAATTAATTAACTAAAAAACTAAGAGACAATAGAGCTTAGTAAACATAAGTGTGAAATACACAAAGTTTTGACCAATCTGATAAAGCGGGAAATAAAAATGACATTAGAAAAGGGGCATTTCTGCAGACACAAAGATGATTTTAAAAGTTACGTGAGAGTACTAAGTACAAACGTATGCAACTACTTTTGAAAATATACATGAGAGGAGCAATTTTTAATGAAAATATAAATTACCAAAATTGACTCAAAAAGATTTAAAATTCTTCATTGGACAAATGACCATAGATGAAATTAAAATTTAGTTAAATTTCTATCCCTAATTTAAAGTACCAACCCAGATTATTTTACAAATGAATACCGTAAAAGAAAATAATGGCAATAAAGAATACCGGTCTTATTTAAACTATTCCAAGGCTTAGAAAAAGCTGGGAAGTTTCATGCTCATTCTACAATGATCATATAATATTGACCCAAAACTATAAACTAAATGTGAGAATATTAACAAATTAAATCTAGTGGCGTATTGGAAACTTAATATACACATGCATTTATACATATATTTGCCTATATGTATAATTATAATTACATATTTAAATATATATAAAAAACAAGACAGATTATATATATTGTGCTTTTTTCACTTAAAATGTAAAAGAAAAGTCTTGACTTCTTATCATCTTCAACAACGGTACTTCATCAGTTGCATAGAATTCCATCAAAATCACCATTTTAAGGCAAAATAAAGAAATAATTTACTCGTGTTAATCACAGAGCATTTTTGCAGTGATACTAGGGAAAAAACAAACACCTGACAGTTACTCATTTTATGCTAGTCTCAGGAACTCCCCAAGTAACTGTGGCATCAACTGTTAATTTTCTATTTTAGTGAGAGATTAACACGGCAGAAAGAGAAGGTGGGCAGTGAGAGGTAATTCTAAAGATCCGGTGAACTAAAAGTAGTTCAATGTCTGGGCTATTTATTTCCTAAACTAAAAGGTAATAAGGGAGCCAGGGGGTAGGAGAGAGAAGGATTTTGAGGGAGGCTACCAAGTGCCAACTCAAATAAAGGCAATTTGAAAACGGCAAGAACTTACACTGTTACACAGCACCTAGTGCCAGACTCTACCAGTCTCTCTACAAAGGGAAGAAAAAAGCATGATAATTCATTTCGCAGACATTTTTGAGGTTCTACTATAAGCCAGGCAGAGCAATAGGCAAGACACAATCATTTAATGAAGCCTGAAAATGTACATTGTAATGGATGAGACCAGGCAAAAGATTTATGAAAAGAAGGCATACAAGGAGAGTATGTAAGGATTGCATGTGAGACTTTTGCAAGCTAGCTCAGCTCTGAGTAGCTAAATATAACGGCATGAGCTATATTGCTCGATTCTGCATAGGATTAGTCATGGTTAATTAATTTGCCAGGACCAAGAGCTTTTCCTCTGTATTAATTGAGGACTTTTGCTTTTGGCTTGTGGTCTTCTTTTCCAACTGTATTAGAAGCTTTTGCCCCAATTATTTCCCTTTTCATAAGACCTCGCACCTCCAGGTCACAAGGGTGCACAGTCCTGACCCAAGCAAGCATTGCATCTTTATTTCTCCATCCATAGTTATTGGACCAAGAGAGGATACAAGATCCAAGCAGGGCTACAGAAAATCTTGCTGAACAAGGAAGTTGGAAATCTGGGGATACCCATGGCCATCTTTCATGCCATATGAAGAACACATGTTTGCAACAGCAGAGGATGAAGTAAACATAAGGGTGAGAGAGACAAGCTAAGATGAGAGATAGATCAAGAAAAATGACCTACATGTATGAAGTGAGATTCACCTCCAGCCTTCCCACTTGTATGAGCTAACGAATTTGTTTTTTACATTAGTTAAAATTTCTGACACTTAAAATTAAATGCTTCCTGAATGTATCTTCCTAATATCTACCCTGCTCCTAAGAGATTTCCATATGTGAATGATTCTTGTGACACCCCCAGCATCACCGTGTTTTGATTATACTGTCTCCATGGCCCTGAATCTCAATCTACTTCAAACACCATTGGGCCCTTGTCATTACTCAGGACTGCCACACTATGAAGGGCTATCCTCTAATAATTAGAGAGATACACATATTCATTAGTATCTGGATTATGAAAAATCAGTAGTGACAGATTGCTTAATATAATTAGGTGCTATAAAGTTTTTAAAAGATTCTTTCCCATTTGGGGTAGTAATATTTAAAAAAAAGCTCAAGTGTTCTATCTAATTTCTAGCTAAGCATATGGCACATAAAAGAATAGATCTTGTTAATGATTTTCATGGCCCCTATTTTAAAACACATGGTATTCTTATATATTGATTGGTCTTTAACCAAAATAGACAAAAAGGGAAAACTGTATCATTCCAATCCTACCGAAAGCTAAATATAATTGATCTTTTTTTCCTTCACATTTCTTTTAGCCTTATGCTGCATTTTTAGAAAGCATATAGAATTAATTGAATGTGATGAGTGGCTGAAGTGTTCTGAGATAGCATTAGGATAATAGAGAGGTAAGGAGCTGGGCCACGGTTAATCGTAACAACATCCCACTTAAAAACTGGAATGCATCAGCAATCTGCGGTTGCCATACTGATTTCACTTAGCCCTTCTGGATGGAATATCAAGGAGATTTTCCAGTGCAGAATCAAGACAGATGGTAGGGAGGTTGGGGAAAAATATAGTCTTGCAGTGTAATGGGAGTCAAAGCAAAGCTTTTTGAAAAATATTATTATAATTCCTTGACAAACAACTGACATCAAACTAAAAACATCTATTAGTACCATGGCAAGAAGCAATGGTGTAAGAACCTTCCAGTCTTCAGCGATATTCACTAGCTTTTTACTTTTGATCAGTGAAGTTAGACTTTGCAGGGCTATCAGTATGACACTCTTATAGGTGAGTTCCTCAGATCATTTTAAAAATCAAATGACATAATGCCATTAATTAGACTGGAGTTTCAGGGGAAATCTTGACCTGAAAATGGAATTTTCAAAATGACATTTAATTACAGAGCAAGTGTTTAAATGTTATATCTTTAATAAAAAGATCATATTCATGAATCAAACATTAATGTTGATGGCTCATGATTTCCTATGAGATCAATATAGAAGCCCAAATCACGTTACTCTTGTGATGCAAGAAAGATGGAAGTCCACTCTTATGTAGGAAGTGCCCAGTTTTCTTCATGTTATCCAAAGCTTTGGAAGCGACTACTTTAAACTGGTTACCTCTATATAGTTACTATACTCTATCTTCCTTAGGTATATCTTTCACCTACTATCATTTTTTTGATCTTTAGAATTTGAGAGGAACCAAGGTAATTATTATTCTATGTACTTGCAAAAAGAGATAGCCTGGTGAAAAAAAATAGAATTTTGAGGTCAAGGGTTTTAATCCAATTCTACCACATATTAAGTTTTTGACCTTAGACAGTTTACTTAACCTTTTAAACCTTCAATTCCTCAATGCAAAATTGGAATGATATCAAATAATGTTAAACGTTATTAAGAAGATTAGATACATAATTATATAAAAGTGCCTGGATTAGTCCCCTTACTTTCCCTCAATCTTGGCAAGAAAATCCACTCTCTCTTTAAAGTGGGAGTGGGGCTGGATAATTTTCAAGTGGAACTTCTTGCCTCTTCAACGAGTCTAATGCATTGCTTGGGTCTAGTCGTGATACAGGGGACTGACTCCCTACTTTTTTCTAGAGCTGACAATTTATGGCTGTAAGGAAAGCCAGTTCAGCCAGAAATTGCTGCTCCAACTCATTGCTTGGGCTTCGTCTTTCTGCAGCAGTGGAAAAGGCTGAAGATAAAAGTGAGGCACCAGGACCAAGGCCAAAGGAGTAGAAGCCAAGTTTCAAGGGAAGTTTGCTTCTGCATCGGGCCAACTGCCAGGGGGCTGCAAGAGCAATAGTGGAGTCAAAGCAGAAAGTTCCAGGGGTGTGTATCCATGACCTCAAGTGTGGGTCAAGCCAGAGACCTAACTAACTGAACGCACTGGAATCAGTTCTGAGAGATTAAATATACGCTAAATGTAACAGACCCCCGCTGGAAACTCTTTGCTCTCCACAAAGAGGTGGCCTTGCCCCTCGGCCTCTAAGCCGAAGCCAGTTCACTGAAGGAACTAAGGTGACTTGCACCACTTTTGGTGCATTGCCAAAACATAGCTGTCTCCAGCTCTGCTCTAATACCCGGCCCCTAGAGAGAACTGACTCATCTTTTTGAAAGGCCCTGAGTCATGCATGTCTCCCGAGACGAGGTCATCACTTTTATGACTCAGCTGGGCACTGCCTTAAATCCTAGCACATGTTGTCACGACCACTGTTTTGCAGTTTATTTGTTCTCTTTTTGCCTTTTGATCTCCTCCTACTTCCTCTAGAGGTACGAAGGCAAGTTCAATTAAGTTAATCGAGGACATAATGCTTGAGCTGGAAGGTGCATTAGAAAATATTTATTTAAATTTCCTCATTTTTACAAAGGCCAGGAGGTCAGGTGACTTGCAGTGGTCATATGATGAGTGGTAGAGACCAGAGTAGAACTCAGATGTTTTGAGTGATGTTTTGTTCTTATGAAACAACATATCTTCTCTTGGATACAAATCATGGAAATTGTTGGACGCTTAGTAGGCCGTCAACTATAAATGTTGAATAAGTAGTTGCTTAACAAGTAATTGCCATGTAAGACATGTGATCAGTAACTAGATTCCTCTGTGAAGTTGATGTAAAGTAGAAAATCCGATTTATGTGTCTCCATTTTCTCCCTGTTTCTTTAGATCTGAGAATTGTAAAACACAGCACGAGTGAGTGGAAAGAGCTTAAGTAAACCGTGCTGGCAAATGCACGGGCAACAGATTTGGTTTTGATGGGCAAATATGGTCATGTTTTCCCCTGTCATCTTGGCTACCTTGCGGCCTCTGAAAGTTCTGCCCTCTGGACTACAGTGCATTTGCTTATGCGAAGTTGATGTTAAAAATCTGGTTCATCCAAAGAGGAAAAAAAGATGATTGTCACAAGGGGAAGGCTTTTTAGAACTGAAGACAAGCTGCTCCTTTCCAACTGAAAATGTCAAGCACTTATTCATATGGTTCTTACCCGACTTGATTTATATGAGCAACTGCCAATCCTCAACTTTCCCCTCATGCAAGTGCAAATGGGAAGGCTGTTCATTCAGCCATGAATATCATATTAGTTTTGTTTGATAACCTGAATAGAAAATCATTTCTCTCCTCCATGTAGGAGTTATTGATTTACCCTGTCATTTGCTTTAAAACTCTCCTAGTTTCTAAATATGTTTGTTGTTTACCTGCAGGGTTGTAGAAAATAGGATTATTTTCCTTATAGTTTTCTAGAAGTTTGGCTTTCAAAAAATAAGTGTTGCTTACAACATGACTTGTAAGTTAAATTCATATTCTCCAAGCCCAGTGAAAATTACACTCTTTACAGGAAGAGAAAAAAATCAAAAGAAGATAAAATTTAATTTATACCATGTTTCCCAGCAATAATATGGCTTATGTACTGAAATCTATGCATTTTCTTAAGGACTCAAATATTTTAAATTTTTTACTTCTTGCATTTCTTAGATGAGATATGACTTTTACAGAAATATTCTTTAAATGAACATTCCCAGAGAATGAGAGAATTAGCAGGAAAAATGACATGTACACGATTGGGATAGATGAAAACAAGGTTTTCAGTGAAAATAATAATACAAAGATAAAGAAATAAAAAGAAAAAGGAGCAAGCTTGGCCCTACAGAATGAGTCACTTATTTCAGAAAGAGAAGAGGGAATCAGAAAGCATGATTTATAGTACCATGGTCCAATAAATCATAGCCAGAAAAAAGAGTTGTAAGGTACAAAACATTTCCTGTGATATGCCTCTTCGAGCACCAGATTGACAAATCTTCAAAAATTAGTCCCTACCCCCAAATGTATATTACAACAGAGAACTCTCTTGAAATCTCCCGATTCACAACACCCTCATTGTCAAACTAACAAAGACAGGACCACAAGCTGTGTTTTGGTTTTATTTCATACAGCACAAGGACTAAGAGCTCCAGAAAAACTGTAAAGAAACATGCCCCCGTTTCCCCACTTCAAAAAGAATAGAAAGATCATTTATTCACTGAGCAGGATTTCCACTATTACGGGATTTTACTCACAGTATGTAGCGCTCCTACAAGAGAAGAACAGAGGGTGTTTAATGGCCATGTTCTCCAGGGGAAGCTGGGTCATCACAGAAGCTTTCTCTCCCAGTACAAATGCTCAGTCCAAAGACTGCCAAAGAGGCCAGTCAATATCAGGATCACCCGAGTGACTGTTCGAGCTCCTGGATATTTTTAAAGCACGAATTTTGAGCCTCTCCACTTTTTTCAAACTCACTTTTTCCACATTAAATGACTTTCTTTTGAGACATGCCTGATGCATAACTCAGAACAAAGAATGACTTGAGACAGCATAACTTAACCACTGGTTGGACCATAAGGAAATAAACCACCTCCTACAGGATTAATGAAATCAGACCCGATCATCCAAGGTTGGCAATGAAGCATGGGAAGGATTGGAGGTCTCTTTGGACATCTCATACTCATTACTGCAGCCCTACGAGGAAATGTATCACCACGTAAAAAACCAACCATGTTTCTCTGTAAGTCCTGGAGGATAAGAAAAAGGTTAAGGGGGACACTACGTATTTCCCGAGGAGATGCTCCCTTCACCCCAACATTGGCAATCTGAACTGGGTTTTATCAAGGAAATTGCCAGTCATTCCCTCAATTAGCAAGACAGGATGCAATTTCCTACTGAAATCTGTTTCATATTGAGCGTGTCTTCTTCTTTATCTATAGCATTATAATAAGAAAATGAAATGAATATCGCCAATCATAGGAATGTAACTCTATTTTATGAACATAAACTTAGAAATTGGCATTTTCTAGGAAAAAAATAACCCAGAATTTAAAACAAGCCTGAATATTCAGCTGAAATATCATGCACCTGAAACTGTAGTATTTAACAAAGTGTTCTTATTCCTTGAAGATGTGTAGGAGCTGGAAATCTTACAGCTACAGGTAACAGAATAAAATATGATTGCAGTGGCCTCAAATACATTTATTGTTAACATCCACCTGGTATATCTTCTTTCCTCCTTTCACTTGCAATCTTTCTCTGTCCTTATATATTCTCTGTGTCATTTTATGTGTGTCACTTATAAACAGAATATAGTGAATTTTGGTTTTCTTTTATTCAAACTAATATCTCTGCATTTTAAACTACAGAGCTTGTTCCTCTTATATCAACTGAGACTATTGATATATTTGGAATGAGTTCTAATCATCTTATTTTATTGTTCCCATTTGTCCTGATTTTATCTAGGTTTATTTGTTTCTCTTTTCTGCCATATTTTGGAATCAAATTTTAAAATTTCACTCCTCTGCTTTCTGCCACTGGCTAGGACGTGACACACTATTTCCATTCTCTAGTAGCCATTTATATTAACTAGGATTCGTTCAGAGTAAGTGAAGCCCTTTGTACTTTTTAACATTATCATAACTACTGGCTTCATACACCCTCTTTTAGTGGGATGTTGGTATAACTTCAAAGCTGACAAGACCTAATCTTGCTCACAGAGACATGGGATATTTTGTTAAACTTGTGAACCACAGAATCACATGAAGGCAGAGCAGCACAGGAGAAAAGCAAGTATATCCACCGTGCTCCCACACTTGGTCTGTGCTGAATTCATTCATCCACTCAGCCATGTATGTAGTCAAAGAGCAGATCTTTGTTGCGTGCCCTCATACTGTTGGTATATTACTTGATAATAAAACCAAATTGCTTTATATGCAAGGAGTTTGTCTTCACTGACTCTATTGTGCATTTCAAAGAAACAAAGACACGATCTTCTATTTTATTTTCCATCTTTTCATTCAGTAGTTCTCAAACCTCAGTGAGCATCAGACCCACAGGGGAAGTTTGACAGTCATGGGGGAGATCTGGGGATCTGCATTTTTAACAAGCACTTTCTCAGATGGAGATGAAGCACAATCACATGGTCTGTCCAGTCAATTCTGCACTTAGTGGTGATCCATAAATGTTTGCCACTGGGAGGTAGATTGTTGCACTAGAATTGGGGGAGGCAGGAGTCTACATTTCTATAAACCAGTAGTTCAGGTATTAGTTGACAAGGTCTTGATAGTGTGGTGTGCAGATTAAAAGTTAATCAAGAGTAATAATAACCATGGTTACATTTTATCTTTATATTAGTCTGACCCATTTAATCCTCTAAAGTTGCACCAAGAACCTGACTCTTTCAAAATCATCCTTGGCTGAGAAGCTCTCAAAATAGATGGGGCCATGTAAGATGGCAAGGGAATCTTTGGGATTGCAAAAATGTTGCTCTGTGGCCAGAAAAAAAATGCACATTAAGAGAATTTAAAGACTTAAATAATGCCACATAATGTCAAATGGCAGCCAATTATACACTTTTCTAAAAGAAGACATATTTCTGGCGGCAGTGAATTGTTTTCCAGACCGAAAGTTACTTTGAAAAATAATAAAGGATGGATTTTTCACCTTGTAAGTGTATATTTCAGTTGAAGGGGAAAATGCTTAGCGTTAACAAGGTGACTGTGCTTAGCAACATCATAACCATAACCACTACTTCTAACTCTTTACAATTACGTGCTAGCTGGTATCTGGCAACTGTTTGATCAAGCATTGTTTCCGTCCCAGTCTTGTTGCCAGAGACACTGGGTGAGTCCATTTTGTGAGCAGCTATCCATCTGCCACCCTAAGGTTGGCCTTTGTCTTCCTCTTAGGAGAGAAGAAGAAATCATTTTGCTGTGGCTCGAGCTAATTTGATTTTGATCTCAAGGGCCCTGGTAAATTCTCTTAAAAAGTGGGGCAATGAAATGAGAAAGAAGGAACTAGTGATGGAGAATATCACCGACACTCCTCCTTACTGACTTTTATGAAAGTACCATGTAACTAGTCCAGAGCAAAAAGCGTGATGCGTGACCCCAAATAGGGAGGGAATATTTCACACTCCTGGCTCAAAATCTGTTACTCCATCCCAACTTGCAGTTGAGATTAGAGCCTTTATCTAGTATTTTAAAATTGTTTGTAAATGATCTAATTTGATTGTTTTAAATATGTAACATGGCATACAATTCAAAGTTTGAAAATAGATTGTCCATTTGTCCCCCAGAAATCCAATGCCCTTCCACAGAGAAGCCTTTGTCATCATTTGCTTGTGTATGCTTCCAGAACTATGCAATGCCCATATAAGGAATTAATAACCCTTTCAGTAAATATTTATTGAGCACTCAATATATGTCAGGCATTGAATATATGCATATATAAATGAACAAAAGAGTCAATATTCCTTGCCTTCAAGGAGTCTACATTCTAGTGTGGGGAGACATGCAATCAAATAAGATAAATGTGTGAATTTTGTAGCCTATTAGAACATGATAATTGCTATGGAGATAATTCAAACAGGGAATGGGGGAAGAAAGTCTTGGGAAGATGTAGAAATGGGTGGTCAGAATAAAGCTTTACAGAGTGACACTTGAGCAGACTTAAAGGAGGACAGATAGTGAGTTCTGTGGTTATCAGGGAAGAGCATCCAGGAAGAGTGAGTTTGGAAGCAAAGAATGGGAAATGAGATCAAGGTACACAGTGGACTACATCAGGCTGAGATGTGTCACTATGATAAACTTGGCTTTGATTCTGAAGGAAATAGAGAGCGAATGGTGGGGGGGGGGGCAGTTTGAGCAAGGAGTGACATGATCTGACTTACATTTTAGCAGGATATCCTGGATGCTCTGTTGAGAAGAGCCTGAAGAGAAGCAAGACTTCTGAGGGCGCTAAGAAGGGCTTGGCAAGAATACAGTCAAAAGATCATGACTGGTGGCTTGGACTAGAAGGCAGCAATGGAGGTGGTGAGAAAAGGTCAGATTCTGGATAGACTTTGAAGGCAGAGTCAACAAGAATAGACTATGGCTTGGAAGTGGGCTGAGAAAGGAAGTCGGGAATCAAGAGCGACTCTAGGGATTTTAGCCGGAACAACTGAGAAAACGGTGGTGTCATTACTGAGATAGAAAGCCTGAAGGGGGAGTAGGCTTTGAGGGGAAAATGAGAAGTTCAGTCTTAGCTACCTTAAGCCCGAGATGCTTATTAGACATCAAACTGGAGATGCTAAGCAAACAGTTGGATATGTGAGTATGAAATCACAGAACAGACCTGAGCTGGAGATACAAATTTGAAAGTCAAGGGCAAATTGATGGTGTTCAAAGCTGTGAGTTTGGAGGAGACCCCGACAGAAGTGAATGCAGGGAAGAAGGGAACAGGGTGGAGCCTTGGGATTCTCCCACAGTTAGTAGTGAAAACGATAAGGAGGAAAAAGCAAGCTGACTGAGAAGGAGGAGCAACAGAGAGGAGGAAAGCAGTGTAAGATGTCCTGGAAGCCAAGGGAAGGAAAGTATTTCAAGGAGGAGGCATGACAATTGTACCTAATGCTGCTAAACGATTTATCAAGACCAAGGTCAATGGCAATATTGATGAGAAGAGTTTTAGTGGGATCAAAACAAATTAGAATGGATTTAGGAGTTAGGAGCAGAAGAGAAACTTGAGAAAATGTGTATAGATTAAGTCTCTTGAGGAGATTTGCTGTAAAAGGAAGCCAAGAAGAGAGGTAAAAACTAGAGGGAGAAAATGTGATCAAAAGGAGATTTGTGTTTTTTTTTAATGGGAGAAATAAAAAGCTTGTTTGAATGCTGATGGGAATGATCTAATAACAAGGGGAAGTGTGTGCGTGTTTACACATATTCATTCTGTTACACATGATATTGGGTTGGCCAAAAATTCCTTAAAACCCGAACAAACTTTTTGGCCAACCCAATACATAGTTACACACAAATCTGAACTTTTTTTCCCCCACTTAATGACAGTATTCCATCAAGTTCAAGTTCTCACTGACCAGAAGACACACCATTATTATTTTACCGCTCTGAAAGAAACAAATATTCTGCCATTTAAATATGACAGGCCATTATTTGAAAGACACATCCTGATTCCAGGGATGTTAAAACGGGAAAAAAGAAAAAAAAAAATCATCTCTCATAAACAATGACATATGATCTGCATCTTGGTGATTTTTTCCATCTCAATTCAAAGAGAAAAGCATCTTTCATGAAAGCCTGAAGGATATTCCTTTTTATCAGTGTACCCTAGCTTATTTCACCAGTTCTTTTTGATGATGATTTACTTATTTTCAATTCTTTGATGTCATAAAAATGCTGCAGTGAGTACCCTAATATATACAGTCTTCTTTACCCTGTCTAGGTGAATCTGTTAAAGAAATTTCTGGAAGTGCAGTTGTCATCTTATGGAGAATCCAAATGGCTGTGCATAAAGGTTTTACCAGCCTTCAGCAATGTCTGAGCGTGCTTTCTGACCCACCACCATCCAACATATGGTGCTGTCAAATATATTAATCTTTGGCAATATTGTGTGGGAGACAGAATAGTGGCCTCCCAAAGATGCCTACATACGAATCCACAGAACCTATGACTATATTCCCTTACATGGTAAAGGCGACTTGGTGATTAATTTAAGGATCTTAAAATGGGGAGATTATCCTGGATTATTTGTGTGGGTCCCATGTAATCACAGGGGTTCTTATAAGTGAAGGAGGGAAGCAGGAGAGCCAGAGAAAGGGATGTGAAGAGATGTCAGAAAAGCAGAGGCAAGCAATATGATTGGTGGCTTTTTGAAGACGGAAGGGGCCACAGGACAAAGATGAATTCCTCTAGAAACTGGAAAGGCAAGGAAACAGGCTCTCCCCTAGAGATGAGAGCTTCATTAAAATAACCTAGAAACTTTCCTCCACTGTTCTATACTCTGAAACAGAACAGCATTGGAGCTATCTATTATTTAACATTTCAGTAGAATGGTGCTTTGAAATAATTTGTTATAGAAGTTGGTCTGTATAAATTTTCTATATATTCTATTCTATTTACAAAGTCATCCTCTTCATCCATATATTTTTTTAAATTAATTTATTTATTTTTGGCTGTGTTGGGTCTTCGTTGCTGCATGCGGGCTTTCTCTAGTTGCGGTGAGCGGGGGCTACTCTTTGTTGCGGTGTGCGGGCTTCTCATTGCGGTGGCTTCTCTTGTTGCGGAGCACAGGCTCTAGGAGCACGGGCCTCAGTAGTTGTGGCACACAGGCTCAGTAGTTGTGGCTCGTGGGTTCTAGAGCACAGGCTCAGTAGTTGTGGTGCACAGGCTTAATTGCTCTGTGGCATGTGGGATCTTCCCAGCTCAGGGCTTGAACCTGTGTCCCCTGTATTGGCAGGCAGATTCTTAACCACTGTGCCACCAGGGAAGCCCCATCCATATTCTTTATTATGTTTGTATAGAGCTGAGCAAAATAGACTCTTATGATTCTTCCAGTTTCTACTGCATTTGTACTCGTCAAATTTTTATTTTTGTATTTTGCTTTCTCCCTTTTCTCTAAGTCAGCTAATAATTTATCTTTTTTTTCTGTTACCTAGCTTTTAGATTTATTAGTTCTATAATTTTTCAATTGTCCCATTCATTAAAATCTGTTTTTATCGTTCTTCACTATTCCTTTGCTTTCCTAAGTTGGAAGTTTAAATTATTTTTCTTGTTCATTATTAAATTATTTAGTGCTATGACTTTCTCTGAGCATGACTTTAGATGTATGCTATAAGTTCTGGCATGTCATGCTTTCATCAATCTTTCTAGATGTATTACAATTTGAATTTTGATTTCTTTATGTCTCAAGGATTAAGAGAAAAATTTGAAATTTCCACATGACTGTGTTTTTGGTTGTTTTTAAATAGTTATATTTTCAAATTTCTCCTTTTATTGCAATTGATCAAAAAATGGTTTTGATTCTATTCCAGCTTTGGTGAATTTGCTGAAGTTTCATTTATGGCCAATATATAAATTTTTTGCAAAATTAATTAAATTAATTACATTTCCTGAGCATCTAAGCAAGAAGTATTCTCTATTTTCAGGGTAGTGTGTCTGATATATATGTGTGTGTGTGTGTGTGTGTGTATATATATATATATATATATATATATATATATATATATATATATACACACACACATATATATGTATATATATTCCATCTTATAAACTGTTATTTAGGCTTTCTATACCCTTAATCCCTTAATTATTTTTTTGTCCATTTGGTCTATTGATGACTGTAATAAGTAGCTTAAAGTCTCCAATTTTGCCTTATATTTCTGGTGATTCTTATAATGATCTTAATGTTATATTTGGTGACTGGATAGTCACATTGTTTGAGCTTCACTGTGAGCTATACTCTATATCCTTATAAAGGGCCATTCTTTGTCTAGATTTTCTCCGGATTCAGATGGCCTCTTAAAAAAAATTGTGCAGGTAAATAACACATTAGAACTTATTGGCTAATGAAATGCACCCAGCTGAGCAGTCTACTGAGTTGTTCAGCTGAAAGCCCGATGACTTTACTTTCTTTGTCAACTTAATATATTATCTTCCTAATTTGAGTGAGTAATAAATGTCAAAATCCTACATCCAAAATAGCCCTGCAGCATCTCAACCTTCAGCTTTTGGGGAAAATGTCAGAGTTTGTTCTTTAAGATGATTCTTAACTGCTAATGATTAACACCTCAAAGCCTGGAGGCACTCATGACTCCTCACTGGAAAAAAATACCCAATAGCAGAAGCTGCACGGGTGTGTGTGAATGAAGAAAAACAAATTTCTCCAGACACAGTGTCCTGAAGAGAGAATCAAATGGTGGGTGAGCTGTCACTTGATCATTCTCTGTGTTAATGCTGCTGCAGGCATTGCACATTTTAGCTTTCCATTAGCAAATAATCTTATTAAAAAGATGGTCATGATAACACTGATTGATGGAGAGGAAGCATGCCTGGTTTAAAATACTCACAATTTATAATCAACTGTGCTTTAACAATGTAAAAATGTCATTTAAAATGCTGTGTATATTTAATCTATTTCTGAGGGAGAAATTACATCCATATGAAATTCTAATGATTTGAATGTAATGTTCATCAAAGGATTCTCCATTTTCATTCCAGTCCCCTTCTCTTTAACAAATAGTTACTTTCATCTATAAGAACTGCATTCTTGAATACTCAATGATTATTAAATGTCAGTGTCTGGGTAATGAAGGTGGGACCAATGTAGGAGCAATCATAGTTTCACCATTTCTCACTGCTAGATGTCTGAGAAGTCTATTTTAGAACACTGACTTAGAAGTGAAGGATATGATCAAGTTGGGAGAAAAGTCTTTTTCCCTTGCAGCAACAGTACGGAGTATTCCTTCATCCAGCAAATATTTGTGAGTGCCCCCTGTGTATTAGGTAATGTGCCAGACAGTACCAGGTATGTGTTGTAATGACTGGTTGGTTCCTGTCCTCTTAGAGCTTGTGGTCTGAGGGAAGCAGTCAGATCATAAGTAAATAAGGGGGTTGCCTCCTTAGGTAGGTTTATTCCTAGGTATTTTATTCTTTTTGTTGCAATGGTAAATGGGAGTGTTTCCTTAATTTCTCTTTCTGATTTTTCATCATTAGTGCATAGGAATGCAAGAGATTTCTGTACATTAATTTTGTACCCTGCTACTTTACCAAATTCATTGATTAGCTCTAGTAGTTTTCTGGTGGCATCTTTAGGATTTTCTGTGTATAGTATCATGTAATCTGCAAACAGTGACAGTTTTACTTCTTCTTTTCCCATTTGGATTCCTTTTATTTCTTTTTCTTCTCTGATTGCCGTGGCTAAAACTTCCAAAACTATGTTGAATAATAGTGGTGAGAGTGGGCACCCTTCCTAATCTTAGAGGAAATGGTTTCAGTTTTTCACCATTGAGAATGATGTTGGCTGTGGGTGTGTCATATACGGCTTTTACTATGTTGAGGTAGGTTCCCTCTATGCTCACTTTCTGGAGAGTTTTTGTGTAAATGGGTGTTGAAAGCTTTTTCTGCATCTATTGAGATTATCATATGTTTTTTATCCTACAGTTTGTTAATATGGTGTATCACACGGATTGATTTGCATATATTGAAGAATCCTTGCATTCCTGGGATGAAAGAAATCAAAGACAATACAAGCAGATGGAAAGATATACCATGTTCTTGGATTGGAAGAATCAACATTGTGAAAATGACTATACTACCCAAAGCAATCTACAGATTCAATGCAATCCCTATCAAATTACCAATGGCATTTTTCACAGAACTAGAACAAAAAATTTACAATTTGTATGGAAACACAAAAGACCCTGAATAGCCAAAGCAAACTTGAGAAAGAAAAATGGAGCTGGAGGAATCAGGCTCCCTGACTGCAGACTATACTACAAAGCTACAGTAATCAAGACAGTATGGTATTGGAACAAAAACAGAAATATAGATCACTGGAACAGGATAGAAAGCCCAGAGATAAACCCATGCACATATGGTCACCTTATCTTTGATAAAGGAGGCAAGAGTATACAATGGAGAAAAGACAGCCTCTTCAATAAGTGGTGCTGGGAAAACTGGACAGCTACATGTAAAAGAATGAAATTAGAATACTTCCTAACACCATACACAAAAATAAACTCAAAATGGATTAAAGACCTAAATGTAAGGCCAGACACTATAAAACTCTTAGAGGAAAACATAGGCAGAACATTCTATGACATAAATCACAGCAAGATCCTTTTTGATCCACCTCCTAGAGAAGTGGAAATTAAAACAAAAATAAACAAATGGGACCTAATGAACCTTAAAAGCTTTTGCACAGCAAAGGAAACCATAAACAAGATGAAAAGACAACCCTCAGAATGGGAGAAAATATTTACAGATGAAGCAACTGACAAAGGATTAACATCCAAAATATACAAGCAGCTCATGCAGCTCAATATCAAAAAAACAAAAAACCTAATCCAAAAATGGGTGGAAGATCTAAATAGACATTTCTCCAAAGTAGACATACAGATTGCCAACAAACACATGAAAAGATGCTCAACATCACTAATCATTAGAGAAATGCAAATCAAAACCACAATGAGGTATCACCTCACACTGGTCAGAATGGCCATCATCAAAAAATCTACAAACAGTAAATGCTGGAGAGGATGTGAAGAAAAGGGAACTCTCCTGCACCGTTGGTGGGAATGTAAATTGATACAGCCACTATGGAGAACAGTATGGAGGTTCCTTAAAAATCTAAAAATAGAACTACCATATGACCCAGCAATCCCACTACTGGGCACATACCGTGAGAAAACCATAATTCAAAAAGATACATGTATCAAAATGTTCACTGCAGTACTATTTACAATAGCCAGGACATGGAAGCAACCTAAATGTCCATCAACAGATGAATGGATAAAGATATGGCACATATATACAATGGAATATTACTCATCCATGAAAAGGAACGAAATTGAGTTATTTGTAATGAGGTGGATAGACCTAGAGTCTGTCATACAGAGTGAAGTAAGTCAGAAAGAGAAAAACAAATACCGTATGCTAATGCACATATATGGAATCTAAAAAAATGGTACTGATGAACCTAGTGGCAGGGCAGAAATAAAGATGCAGACATAAAGAATGGACTCGAGGACACAAGGGGGTGAAGGGGAAGCTGGGATGAAGTGAGAGAGTAGCATTGACATATATACACTACCAAATATATAATGGATGGCTAGTGGGAAGCTGCCGCATAGCTCAGGGAGATCAGCTCAATTCTTTGTGATGACCTAGAGGGGTGGGATAGGGAGGGTGGGAAGGAGGCTCAAGAGGGAGGGGATATGGGGATATAAGTATACATATAGCTGATTCACTTTGTTGTACAGCAACAAATAGAAACTAACACAACATTGTAAAGCAATTATACTCCAATAAAGATATAAAAAAATGAATATAAATTTTTTAAAAATTACACTAAAAATAAATAAACAGGGAGTTGGATTTTATTTCAAGTCAGGGAGAAGTCCCTGCAAGGTTTAAGCAATGGAGTGTCAGGATCTAACTTGCACTTTTAAAAGGTTAAATCCAGCTGTTCTGCAGGCAGCGAACTAAAGGAAGGCTGAGTTGAACCAAGGAGACTTCAAGTCCTTTGCAGTGACCAGGGGCCCGATAGTGAGGTGGCAGTGGGTAAATCTGAGAAAGTGGTAGTGGGACTAGCTATTGTTTGGATGTAGAGGTGAAAGAGGAGGCCGATCACAGGCCTCTTCTAAATTTCACGCTTGTGCTATGCGGCAGAGGGACCATATACTGCAATCAGGGAAAGGGGGCGGGGATAGGTCCAGAGCCCAACATACGCCAAGAGTTTTCCTAGTGCCTTATTATATTCACCAAACCTCATATGGTTAAACATGATCATCCCCATATCCTTGATGAAGACACCGAGGCTGAAAGGGTTCACATTACTTGCTTGAAGCCACTTATCTCATGAGTAATGGAGTCAGAATTCAACCTTATTCTAGCTTCTCCTCTCTTCTCTCTCCTGCCACTCTTGACATAGTTTAGAAGAACTTAAAGGTACGTTTTCTTCCTTTCTTTCTCTTTTAATTGTGTCCTCTTTTGTCCTATGATAATTTGTTTTCGTCTTACGGTAAATCCAGATTTATTATAAGCTATCTCAAATCTCATTAGAGGAATTCAGTCCAGTTACAAGGACTTCTTTAAAACTGATTAATGGTAAAGTTACTATAGAATATATATATATGTATATATATGTGTATAAATATATACATATATACACATATGTATATGGTATTTGGATATCTCCCTTGTTAATTATCTATATCGGTACCTGGATTAAGACAGCATCTAAAACTATAAAAAGAAATGGAGCATTTTTAATTATTTAAAAGGACTAGAAAAGTGCTAAAAGCTGTCTTAAAAAATCTGTTAAAAAAAGATTTATGTTCTTTTTTCTTTTTTTTTCTTTGGTAGGGGTGGGGAGACCCAAACACACTGAAAAAATCAAATAGCTGGCCTAGTGACCCAATTTACTTCTACTAATGTTTATCTAGTGCTTATTTTCTGCAAGGTACTCTACTAGATTCTGAAACAGTCACAAAATAAATTTAAAATGACTGGGTATAAGCAATATCTGGAGGATTGGAAAGTGGCTGGCGAATCCTCAAAAAAAAAAAAAAACCACTGATAAAAGGCAACATGATGAACTGCAAAAAGATGACCAGAGGGAGCCAGGGGAATGAATGTCTGCTGCAGTTTGAGCTACAACTTTATTAATCCTCTGGAAGGCGACGTGCATTAATGAAATTTCCAGATGATGCTAAATAGGGAATTGTCAAACACACCAGTGAAAACAGAGAAAGAATATTATGTGCAAAGGCTAATAAGAGCAAGAAATAAAGGTTAGGCATACAGAAAAGATGTCACTGCATGCCATTCTGCATTAAGAACCACTGTATTCTACATAAAGAACAAAGATTCAAAAAAATAAATAAATAAATGCTAATTGGATTGAGAATGTACCAGAGGTGACAGAGACAAGTAAAACAGTAAAATCCAAGGAGAGCAAGGTGTTATATACACAGAAGATGACGAGGAAGCTGGAAAAGCAACTGCAAACCAAATGGACTAAAAATATTTTGGATGTTTTGCATATAGAAAGTATAAACGATTTTTAAAAGCCTCAAACAAGCAGTGAAACAACAGGCAATCCTGAAAAAGTTTACTGCCTGGAGCATCTTAGGCCATGCAGGTTCTGCCTCCAGCCTCTTGCTTTTCCTAGTTCAGGGTGCAGGATGGCCCACACCTTCTCTCTACTCCTTTGAAGGCAGAGCCTCTTTTTGCATCCTATCAGCTGAAATGATGGAAGAATAGCACTACTTTTTTTAAGTCAGTGAAGGCTCTGTGTTCAAAGCACCTCTGGAGGGCTTCCCTGGTGGTGCAGCGGTTAAGAATCCACCTGCCAATGCAGGGGGCACGGGTTCGAGCCCTGGTCCGGGAAGATCTCACATGCCATGGAGCAACTAAGCCCGTGCACCGCAACTACTGAGCCTGCGCTCTAGAGCCTGCAAGGCACAACTACTGAAGCCCGTGCGCCTAGAGCCTGTGCTCTGCAGCAAGAGAAGCCACTGCAATGAGAAGCCTGCACACCGCAACGAAGAGTAGCCCCCACTCGCCACAAATAGAGAAAGCCCGCACATAGCAACAAAGACCCAATGCAGCCAAAAATAAATAAATTAAATAAATAAGTTTAAAAAAAAAAGCACCTCTGGAGGTTGGGATTCTAGCCCAGAGCGTGCATTCTGTTTATTACCCTAGAGGAGAGATACCCTGCCCACACCTCACCCCACCATGGACACTGTCATTAACTACTAAAACTAGAAACCTCTTCTTGTTATCTCCTTCTCATTCTCAGATATACTAATTTTATCTAAGGTTGTCTTTGGATTAGACAGTGAAAGGAGACCTCAAGCCTTGTTCCTCAAGCACCCAATGTGCATTCTCACAGATGAGTCACAGTGCTTAATAAGGCATGTATTGCACACCTAAAGATGAAAACTCGCAAGTTGATATTAAGCAAATATCTAGCTCTTTTGCTCTCTCTCTTTCCCATTTACACCAAATGAAGGAGGTAACTTCCACTACCACTACTACTCTGTTTTATAGTTTGGTTGTAGGTTGAATGGTACAAAATACTTTTTTAGAAAGCAGAACTAGCTTTCATTTGGCAATAACTATATGCCAGGCTGCTGGCACACATTAGCTCTTTTATGCTCCATAACAATGTTATGACCTAAAGATCACCAACTCCATTTTTAGAAAGCACTTCTTTTAACAAGATCCAGAAAAAAATGTGGCTCTTCTTTGAACATGATTATTTTTCATGTATCCGACCAGGAATGGTTGATTAAAATCATGATTGTAGAAAGGTGCAAGTTTCATTAGGTTCCCAGATAAAACTTTTCAACATTTGAGCCTGTCATACTGTGAATATGGTGACAAAAAAGGTGAAATCATCGACTCTATAACACTGAAAAGGACTCACTATTATATTCATATTTAGCATAATTCAATAGCTAGAAAAATATTCAAGCAATGGGTGGCCTCCTCCTTCCAGGAGAAGACAATGTTAAATATTAGAAAAAAGACCATTGTCTTTATAAATATTTAAGGCATTCCCTGAGTTACATTTAATCTCAATTCTAGGGTATCTCTCTATTTTATCTACATTTTAGGAATACAGAATGATGCCATGGAAACATGAACAGTGAATTTTAGACATAAGTCTAACACAAATTTGGTAAATAGACATAACATTGGGCTTCCTTATTCTTTCAGTAAATATTTATTGAGCACCAACTGGAAGTAATCTCTCTCACAGCTGAATTTATATACTGAAAGTATATCTCAGTTATTTATCTTGTATTTTTGGTATTTATGTTCTTGTCCTTTCTACTTTATTTTATTTAGTTATTCAACAAGTATTTATTGAGTGGGTAAATTTTGTTAGGCTAAGTGCTATGTGGGACTGTTTTTGCCTTCAAGAAGTTTACAATCAGTGGAGGAGACAGAGAAGAAAATAGACAATTACACAACTGGAGTTATGGAGAGGACAATATATGTAAGGAAACTGTCCAAGACCAAGGAAAGAACCACTCTACAAGATTAGAGAAGACATCATTTGGCTTCTCACTCAGGTCTGGGGATTGAACCTGTTCCCAGTAGTCAAACTAGACAAACTCAAAATTCACAGGCTATTGAATAAAGTACTATTTTTCTGACCCCACCTCAAAAAATTAGATGAAAGACTTAATGAATCTATTTCCAAGTAACGTAACTGAATCCAGGTAGAAAGTTTAAGACTATTTATAGGAATACAAAAATATCCAGTCCAACAAAGTAAAAATGTCAATGCCTGGAGACACTCAAAAATTATCAGACATGCAAAGAAGTAACAAAATACCACCCATAATGCGGAGGAAGATCAATCTAACAGAAGCAGTACTGAGCCAGATATTAGGATTAGCAGACAAGCATACTAAAACTATATTCAGGATACTATCACTGTATTCCACATGTTCAAAAACTTAAGTAGAGACATTGAAATTATAAAAATAACCCCAAATGGAAACGATTTACTGGATGAGATTAATCACAGCTGATAAAATATATACTGGATGGGATTAACCACAGATTAGAGACTGCAAAAAAAAAAAAAAAAGAAAGAAGGACTAGGAAACTGGAAGATATAGTCATGGAAACTATCTAAATAAAACAATCCTTCCTTTTTCTTTTCTTTTTTTCAGTGAGGAGAGTACCATTGAGCTATGAGACAACCTCAGGAGGTTTAACATGTATGTAATTACAGAGCCTCAAGGAGAAGGTGGAGAAGGGGGAACAAAAAATATATTTGAAGAAATATTGGCTGAAACTTTGAACACACAGATCCAAGAAGCTCGAGGAGTACCGACCAAAACAAAACAATACAAAAACAAAAACAGAAACAAAATGAAGAAAGTGACACCAAAGCATATCACAATCAAATTGCTCAAAGCAAGTGATAAAGAAGAAATCTTAAAAAAAAAAAAAACCACATAAAACATACAGAGGGTAAAGAAAACAATGACCCTAGATTTCTCTTTGGAAACTATGCAAATGAGAATATAATGGAACCGCAACCTTAAGGTACTGAAAGGAAAATAAATAAATAAATAAAAGTGAAATTTTTTTCAGTCATACTAAAGGTACAATAATTCATCACCAGCAGACCCTCACTCCAAGGAATGTTAAAGGATGTCTTCCAGACATATGGAAAATGATACTAGAGGGCAATACAGATTAAGAATTAAGACTTAAGAAGTAAAGTTGTCTTTATTCTCAGATGACATTATTGTCTACACAGAAAATCTAATAGATTTCCCAATGGATCCAATGGAATCTGCAAGAAAAGCTACAAGAATAATTGAGCTTAGCAAGGTTACCTGATAAAAGTTCAATATTCAAAAATTCATTACTATCCATATATTAGCAACAAACACTGAGGATTCAAAATTTTAAAACATCACCATTTACAATAATATCAAAATATGAAATACTTGGGCACGGATCTGACCAAAGATGTGCAAGACTAGTACCCTGAAAACTGCCAAGTATTTATGAGAGAAATTAAATAGAGAGGTATGCCATGTTCATGAATAAGAATAATCAGTATTATTAAGATTTCAATTCTCTCCCAACTGAGCTATAGATTTAAAACAATTCAAATTAAAATTCCAGCAGGAATTTTTGTAGAAATTTTAAAGTTTTCTCAAATTCATATGGAAATGCAGTAGACCTAGAATAGCCAAAACAGTTTAGGATTAAAAAAAAATATGAAAGAGTAGCATCACTTGAACTAACAATGAATGAATCTCAAAATAATTATGCTCAGAGATAGAAGCCAGACCAAAAAAAAAGAAACATCTATAGTTACAGATAGCAGATCAGTATTTTGTCTGGATGAGAGTGGCAGGGAGGGGTGGAGTTAGGGCCAATGGAAGAATTTACAAAAGGGCACAAGGAGACTTTTGGAGTGAGGAATATGCTCACTATCTTGATTGTGGTGATGGGTTCATGATGCATACATATGTCAACATTTATCAAATTGTATACTTTAAATATGTATATTTATTATATGTCAATTACATCTCAATTAAACTGCCTAAAAAGTTACAGATGGA
This sequence comes from Balaenoptera ricei, assembly GCF_028023285.1. Taxonomy (NCBI): domain Eukaryota; kingdom Metazoa; phylum Chordata; class Mammalia; order Artiodactyla; family Balaenopteridae; genus Balaenoptera; species Balaenoptera ricei. The sequence continues at coordinate 70,593,527 of NC_082656.1, read as the reverse complement.
ACCAAAGTCTCCTATCTTACCCCATTTCCCTCCTTGCTTCCACATACGTTATCACTATTAAAGTCAATTTCTTATGTACTCAGTGCATTTTTTCTTACTTGTTCCACATTGCTGTGTACCCATACAATGTATACTACTGTTTTGTGTGTTTTAAGCATACATAAATGTTAATATAATGTGCACATTATATTTTATTGGCTTTAATCTCTCCAGAGTGTTGTGAAGGATATATGAGCTTCATTTCTGAAGCTGTACTGCCTTCTGGGAAGAAACCAATATAATCCTGAGATGAATAAAGCAATGAAGAGGAAACTTTTTCTGAAATGGAAAAATGAGACTGAAAAAAAAAAAAACAAAACAAAGAAAAGATGTGATGAAAAGTTTTGGAAGAGAAGAGGCAAAGAGAAAGCCTAAAAAAGTATTTCACAATGAAACATCAAAAGAGCTCTAGAATCGTAAACTAGGAATTAAAGGACTTTAAGATGAAACCATTAAAAAGATCTTTAAGAGGCTGCAGGAAACGAAAGTAGGATAAAGCAGAAATGGCATGGAAAATGCCTTATGTAACAAACTGCTGGTTAAATCAAGATCCTATTGAAGTGTTGGGGAAAGAAGGCACCTGACAGCCCAGGATATGGGGAGGAGGGACCCACAGCCGGGCTGTGAATGCACCATAGGAATTAACCAGTAAGCCCAAACTGGTAGGTTCCAAAGACCTGCAAAGAGAGTTTATGAGTGCCAATAAAAAGCGGACTGTGGATTCAGCTCAAGAGAACCAACATCTATTGAAAGCTTTATCAGTTAGAGTTAGGTTCAGCTGTAAGCGTCAGAAATTCCACAATAACAGTGATTGAACAAGATGGACCTTGGCCTCTCTCTTGCATGAAAAAATTCAAAGGGCTGTTCCACAGAGCTGTGAGGAGCTGCCCAGGTATGTTCATTATGCCATCATCCCTAGGGTGGAGCCCTCCATCATGGTCCAGGGGTGCCTGTTGGAGGCACACTGTGGGGATTCCAGGGTAGAGGAAGGAACAAAGGAGAAAGAACAAAGGGTACACCAGTTTCCTCCGGTTTCCTGGAAGGTGCCACCCAGCACTTCTGCTTTCATTTCATTGGCTGAGATTTTGTGTCACGGCCATACTCAGCTTCAAGGAAGGCTGGGAGATGGAGTCATTATTTATAGTGGCTAGAAACCAGCTAAAAATTAAGGTTCTGCCATTAAGCAGAAGAGAACAGGGGGACCGGGCACACAATTAGCAGTCTTTATCACAAACTCCTTCAGGCTGCGTGCTTTTATACACATAGATTTTTAACTCTCATATAAACGCTACAAGATAAATATTATTACTCCCACTTTACAGGTGAATAAAATGAGGACTCAAGAGTTCAAGTAAATTATAGAAAAGTCACAATAGGATTAAAATCTAGATCTATCTGGCTCCACAGCATATATACTTTTCATGGTTAAAAATGGGAAATTTAAGAGTCAATCCTGGGGGAAAGATTCTTGGGAAGAGCATAAATAAATGTAAATGCAAAAATGAGGCAGAAGACCCAAGCAGAATGATTAAAATTTTATAAAAAACAGGACAATGTATTGATAATTTGGGGAAATTGTTCTATGTGATGTCTACGGAACATTTTTTGCTTTTGTCAGCGAAAACTTGGGCCTTTAACGTATATTTTGTATAGGTTCACAATCTCTTATTTATATGCCAAATCCTCAATTTCTGAAAACCAAATTTTTTCCCCCAAATCATTTACTGGCAAAATCTGACTTAAACTGATGTGAGATTCTTTATATTTGTTACTTTGTGTGACTATTCATAAGTTTCACTGCAGCAGTATCAATGGGCTTGACTATAGGGACTGCTATACATCCCTGGCTAATAATGGTATATGTACAATATTGCCTTTCAAAGTCTGAAACTTTGTGTAAGAAATATACCTGGCCCCTAGGGTTCAGCTAAGGGAATGTAGACTCTATAAAAACCTTTCTAACTATTGAAAATCAGATAAGGTAATATCTGTGAAAGTGCATAAGGATGACTTGAGAAATTCATAAACGTGTAATATATTATTATTAGCTCACGGCCAGATTGGCTCATTTACCTTTGGCTCAGCAGGTCAATACCTGAGGTATATTTTCCTCCATAAAAAAGAATGTGTCTGTAAATTTACTTTGAATATAAATTTCTTAGACATTATTATTATTAGATAAATATTGTGATTTATGCTAACATTCTAATTAGCCTGGTTCAATTTGGTTGTGGAAATATCTTCCTCAGAGGCAACACTTTATGTGTGGTTAATCCCTGAAGGCTCCTGAGTAGAACACAAATCAGCTGCAGAGGCAAATATGAGGTCATTAAGTCGATAAAGATATAAAAATGCCGTGTCATGTTCTAAAATAACATGTCTGAGCACCTTGCACTCAGGTGATATGCACCATAAAAACACATAAACAGCTCGTTTTTCAACAAGAGGAATTATCATGAGCCTCAGAATATGGGCAATCAGCATGAGAGGGTTTTGAAGAATTTAAAACTTTGCTGCAGTCTGCTTGTTAATTCGCAGCTTCTAGATCTCTACTCTCTGCTCACCATGTGTCTTTCTACAAATGGTATGACTTTTCTTCAGTTTCCGCAGTGGTTATCATTACGTTGTCTTTCACTGAGGGCTTCTGAAGAGATGCAATGAAGACAGGACAGGAAGATGTGCTAATGTGGATTGTTCTTTTAATGACAACCTTAAACATGCGAGACGAATGACATAAATACTATTTCCTAAGTGAGCAGCGGACTTCCAGATACCACAAGGCACATCCACGTCATCAACTTAGGAGCCAGAGGCCTATCAAGATACAGGGATCATGAACAAAAGGAGAAAATCTTTATTTCCATATGGCTTTTCATCAGTAGAAGAGATTGCCTTTTGCAGCAGATATTGCCTTTTTTTTTTTTTTTTGCCATTTCAGGATGAGGATAAAAGCAAAGGATAGTGAAATAGCAACAAAACAGGAATAGCAGTGGCTCAGTCAGGTTCGAGAACCATAGCTAACCAGCTATGTTAGCTCACCTAAAAGTCAATTAGTGAGTACACAGAAGACCATGTCAATGAAAATCTTTCTTAGTTCATCTTTTCCTGACCCCCCTAAACTCCAAGAGGTAAAAGAAAGCTAGTGGCAAACCCTCGGAAGGTAGGAGAATGGACAGTTGCTTCTCCAGGATTTCAGAGCTGCTTCAGGCCAAGCAGAAGCATCCTGCAGGGTTACTCTCTCCTTTCTGTATTTCATTACCACCTACTATTATGAGTAATACAAAAGGAAGGAAGATCACCGTAGACCTTGTGGAGCTCAGAACCTATTTTTCTGAGATAAAAGTACAAGAACAAAACAAATTCTATGGAAGGCAGTGCCCGTAAGTGACGGCTGGGTCTTAGAACCACTATACACTCTAGGCATTGAGAGGAGAGAGAGATTATTTAGGACTACCCCAGAAGCCAAGTGACTTCTTTTATCATTGTCTCCAGTGTCCCGGTGACCTAAAGAGGCAGGCAGGAAGGAGGAGGGGTGGGGAGAAACAGGTGATCCAGAACAGATGCTTTGGCATCTGGGACCCCAAGGACACACACCTCTAATCTGTCAGCACCTTGTCAGTGAGGATGAGAGAGTGTCCCCTTGAATGCAGGGAGAAATGTGGCTGCCCGTGGAGGTATGAGGTCGGCAGCAGAGAGGGGAGAAGGAATAGAGAGAGAGGATGTTAGGAAGACTGGGATCTCGAGGTAGTGAGGGTTGCGTGGGTACTCTTGTTCTGGGCTTAACCAAAGACTCTCGAGAACAACTTTGTGGGACGTAGATTCACAGTAATAGGTAACGGCATAGGTGCTAAATGATTTAACCACATTTTCTTTAGTCCTGCAAGCAAGAGCACCAGTAAACCTGTAGAAAAACTGATTCACAAAAAAAGCCAAGTGCAGATCGCATAATATAAAACAGTAATTATGCTGGCAATTACTCATTTTAAAGTCTAAGCAAGCTGGCTTTAATAAACCACAAACCACATATCACCAATATTCTCCTTTTTATTACAATAAAATAGCACTTTCAAGCTTGTAATTGCTTTATAGACCTAGAAATAGAATGTTGATGAGATTATTTCCACAGGGTTCAAATATTTATGAAAATCCTAATAATTTTAAAAGTCAAAACACAAACATTACCAAAAAAAAAAAAACACCTCATAAAATAAAACAGCCTCTCTGTTGCATTTTCTTTTGTCTTTAAACCAAGAATTAACATTGGTCTCACATTTTCTGGCTTCTCCAAGTAGGAGCTTCTTAGTTACCGTTTCAAAGAAAAGGTTTCATAGAGAAATTTGGATGGTATATGTCTGGCTTATTTCTAAAGGAACAAGCTTCTTTATAAAGGTGCACCTTTACTAAAGCTTTTTACTGAAAAGCTTTATTACTTAAAGAAAGGTTTATAGGTAAGAGAAAAGAGGGGATAAAAAGTGAAAGACAGAGGAGGTCCAGAGATGGCTGATGAGTGAAGTGGAATTTAATGGCCATAATTGTTAATGTGGGCATTTACCAAATGGGCTGTTATAACAAACTGCCATAGACTGGGTGGCTTATAAATAGCAGACAACTATTTTTCATAGATACGGAGGCTGGAAGTTCAAGATCAGGGTCAGGTGCAGCTACTAAACTCTGCTTATGTCCTCAAATGGTAGAGAGCAGAGAGGAAGCAAGCTCTCATGACTTTTATAAGGGCACTAATCCCATTCATTAGGGCTCCACCCTCATGACCTCATCTAACCCTAAATACCTCCCAAAGGCCCCACCTCCTAATACCATCACACTGGGCCCTGAGTTTCAACATTTGAATTTTAGAGGATGCACAGATATTCAGTCCATAATACCAAATATAGCATTCATTCATTCATTTGTTCACTCACTTAATTCACCTAATTAAAACAGGTTTTAATTAGGGCCTCTTCTGTTACCAGCACTATTTTTTGGAAGTTATATCAGTAGTTATTCAATATTTTTTCAAATTAAATCTCACATTACATCTTATACAAAATAGATTGAAGAGGTATTTTATGAAGCTGGATTGTTATGTCATGAACTCAAGTTTATAATCTTTATTTTCTATGGTTAATCACCAAATAATATGGCTATTTTGATAAGCCCCCCAATTTGACATTGGCAGTTATAGCAGTCAGCATCCAATTTATTTTTTGCCCTTCCCTTTTTGTTGTTGTTGGTTCCATTAAAAATCTTGATTCATGCCAGAAAGAAGTCACAGTTGGTAAGAGTTCCCTAACAGCATGACAGCATGTGTCCTGTAATCTCAGGGTACTCTTCAATTAAATAGAGATGAAAGAAAGGCTTTGATCTGAGGTCTGCACAAAAATGATTTAACCTGGTATTTATTTATAGACTCAATAAGTCACTGCTAGAGATATAGTGGTGAGAAACTATCTTTGTCAGTCTTGTGAAATTTAAATCTGGCAGGGGAGGTAGACATTAAACAAAATTAATTACACAAGTCATTATTTAATAATCATTGTAATAAATGCTACAGAGTGCTATCTGAGCATGTGGCTGGGATGCTCACTCTGACTGGGGATCCAGGAAATCTCAGGACTGGATGATTGGTTGGGTGTGGAAGGCTGGGATGAGGGAGGTGCCAAGGGCTGTTGAGTGGAATCCGAGTCAGGGAACTCCAAGGTGGAGCGGGTTTGTTACTCTCATTTTATTTTGCAGGGCAGGGGGAGTCATACGTGTTGATCTCCAATGTGTTAAAATTTGGATATCGTACCTCTGAGTGTATTTTATTATAGTTTTAATATACAACTAAATGACACATTTAAAAAATACAGTTTGCCCCCCACACATGTGGAACCTCAAAAGCACCTCTCTGGGATCCTCATGCCGCCCTCCCATCAGAGTAGTTTTGAGGACATAACGCCAGGATTAAGTCCAAGTTCACCACCTCTAGCTTGACACCTGGAAATTTCTGTCTCATTTCTGAGTGTTGATTTCCTCACCTGTGAACTGAAAGCAATAGGCCTACCTTATGGAGTTGTGAGGAATAAATAAATTTAAATATGAAGGGCCCCTTGAACAGTCCTCAGTAACTAATAGCCCTGTAACACATGTTAATATTGATTTCTTTATCTCTCTCTTCTTTATCCCTCTGCAAAACAGGAAGGAGGATACACACTTACCAGGGTTAATGTGAGGATTAAATGCCATGCTCTATGTGGAAGCATGTGGTACATGGTATACGCTCAAAAAGTATCAGGAAGGAAAAAAAAAAACTGGAAAAAGCATGAGAAACACGGTACTTCACACTTGGGACTAGACACTGTTACTCTTCCCAGAACCTACTCCCTCTCAGCACATAATCTATCAGCTATAGAAGAGCCAATATGCTCCCCGTCACCTACCTAAACACCAGTCCCTGGGATGCATTCCTTGGAGATTTGCTTCATGCAAGTGGACAGCAGAATCATATGATCTGCCACACGAGTATCCCTACTCTACAAAACTACACTTTTTTTCCCTTTCTGGACTACATCTCGTTCAGATTTATGGGTTAAAAAACTGAGTGATGTACACCGTTCACGAATTACTCCTGGAAGTTTACTGACATCCCAGACAAAGAGACTAGAGGTCCTCAGGCTGCCCGTCTTCCACGCAATTTCCCATCAGAGCTCCACACTTTGGGCTTCGTGATTTGCGGCTGGACCCCAATGTCTGGCTCGCCCGGATGGAGGTAAGTGACACCAGGTATTCTTCCATCACGGTCCGTGTTAGTTCACTACCTTAGCGGCTAATGGTTGCTCCTCTACGTGGCCCACTTACCTGCATTAATGAGGGAGTCAGAGCATATTCTATCTTTACGCATGCTCTTCTCCTTTTGCTTGACTTTTACTGTATGCTGTTTTTTAAAAGTCTGAAAACCCCAGGAACAGAAATAAATGGCATAGATATAGGCATATATTTAGATAGATGGATGGCTAGATAGGTGCTAGATGGAGAGATGAGAAATAGATTAGGTAGGTAGGTAGATAGATAGAGAGATAGATAGGAAGGAAGGTGAGAGAGCTGTGGACAGAATTCTAAAGGTGCCCCCACCCCCAAGAGTCTCCAAACCTTGTTTATTCAATCAAGCACTAATCTAGGTGCTGCTCTGAAGGAATTTTTACAGATGTAATGAAAGCCCCAGGTGGGTCTGATCTCATCACTGAAGCTCTTCAAAGCAGAGAGCTTTCTTTAGCTGATAGCAGAAGTCAGAGTTTTGAAGTTGGAAGATGGGCAGATATGCAGGCAGCCACTAGAAGCAGAGAGCAACCCTGGCTGACAACCAGCAAGGAAATGGGACCTCACTCCTAAAACCACTGGAAAGAATTCTGTTGACCATCTGAATGACTTGGAAGCAGATTCTTTCTCAGAGCCTCTAGACAACAAGCCCGGCTCACATCCTGATTTAGGTCTTGTGAGACCCTAAGTTGATAACCCATCTAAGTCCACCCATGCTTCTGACCTACAAATCTATAAGCTAAATTTGTGGTAATTTGTTGTGCAGTAACATAGAAATAATACAGATAGGCAGACAAATAGATATCACTGCCAGCATATTGCATTAATTAAAATATTGGAGAGTTGAAATTACTCAGTGACATGTCATAGGAGGATTATTTGGTGATGAGTCTAGATCAAGTATACCCTGTTGGTTATTACTAGATCACAGAATTTACATTGTACCCTTGGTTGCTATTTCTTCCAGAAAGATTTTAACCCCAGTTTAATATAAAACCAAAAATTCAAAAATTCATTTAATATGTCATTTAACAATTATGGGTTATGCTTTCAAGTAGTAGGCTTTAGATTTCTAGTAGGCTACTTTAGTCATCTGTCCAGATTCACTTTTACTTAAAAAAAACTTTCCTAATGGTATCAGCCCCTCAAATGGAATGCTTGATATTATGGGACATTTGAACAATTTTCAGAAATTATAATGGTAGCTAATTCAAGGAATAAAGGCAAATAAAATTCCCAGGAAAAGCAAAAAGCAATATGAGAAAAGAAATAAAACCATGATTCACTGTTTGGATCTATTTTAAACTGCATAAAATAATCACAATAATATAAATATTCCTTATTGATTTTGATCTTTTAGAATTAGCTCAAAGCATGGAGATTTAATTATGATTGTGAAACAGAATGCAGATGTTATTAATCTGAATAATGTTAAAGCACAAAAGAAAAAGTCTCAAAGGTGGAAGGGGAGGAAAACAGTAAGAAGAACCCATCTTAGGAAGGAAAGGAGCAAGAAACAACACCTGTAATTGATGGAACACGAAATGTAAGATTTAAGTATACACATTTCTTAAAACTCAATATGAACCAATAAAGGAACTAAACATCTCGATATAAATATGTTTAAAAATTGTGGGGGGCTTCCCTGGTGGCGCAGTGGTTGAGAGTCTGCCTGCCAATGCGGGGGACACGGGTTCGAGCCCTGGTCTGGGAGGATCCCACATGCCGCGGAGCAACTGGGCCCGTGAGCCACAGCTACTGAGCCTGCGCGTCTGGAGCCTGTGCTCGGCAATGGGAGAGGCCACAACAGTGAGAGGCCCGCGCACCGCGATGAAGAGTGTCCCCCGCTTGCCACAACTGGAGAAAGCCCTTGCACAGAAACGAAGACCCAGCACAGCTAAAAATAAATACATAAATTAATTAATTAAAAAAAATTGTGGAGGGAAGGTAGGAAGTGGTATAAGTTAGTGCAATCATTAACTTTCATCATGGGAAGTAGGTAATGTTTCAACTGGTAGGATTTTCATCTGAACTAGAGATAGAGCAGTAACTGCTAGAAGAAATAGCTAAAGGTAGTTAATAATGGTTGCCTCTGGGAAGTGGCACAAGGAATGGAAGGGAGTCTGGATGAGAACCATTGTGTGTGTGTGTTTTGTTGTTTTGTTTGTTGTTTTGTTTTTGGCCACACTGTGCGGCATGTGGGACATTAGTTCCCTGACCAGGGATTGAACCCGTGCCCCCTGCACTGGAAGCACAGAATCTTAACCACTGGACTGCCAGGGAAGTCCCGTGTGTGTGTTTTAATTAGAAATAGTTCAAGAATTCAAAAAAAAGAATAGATAATAACAGAATAAACATCAAAGTAAACCCAGTTTTACTAAATTTAGTATTTCCCCACATTTGCTCCAGATTTTTTCTAATTTAAAAAGTGTTTTAAAAGTGTTTAATTTAAAAAAAAAAGTAAAATATAATCAAAGAACCTGATGTACCTCTCTAATCTGTCATCTACCTTCCCTCCCCAGAATTAAAAACTAATTGGAGGTGAGTGTTTTATTCCCTTGAATGTTTTGTTTTTCCCTTCTTATGAATAAATCCATAGCATACACAGTACTAGTTTGCATGTTTTTAAACTTGAAATGTCCAGTTTGCCATTTTTTTCTCCAACATTACTTCTTGAAGATATACCCATGTTTTCCATGCTCTATTGCATTCAAGACGTTTGTTTTTGCTATTTAGTATATTTAGCAAAATGCTATTTGCATTTTATGACTGCTCTACAATTTTTAAATTAATCCTTCCATCAATGGACAGTTGGGCTGTTTCCAAATCCTCACCATTATAAGCAATCATGAATATCCTTACACATCCACTTGTGTGTTGATTCACCCATGCAAGGCCTCTTCTAGGCTGTGTAGCTAGCAGTGAGTCCTTAGAGAGTAGGGAAGGCACTCTTTCAACATTATCACATCTTGCCAAATTAATACATCAAAAGTAATGATGTCAATTAAAATTCCTACCAGCAATGCATGAGTGTTCCTGTTGCTTCACAATCTTTCCAACTCTTGGTATTCTCAAACATTTCAATTTTGCATACTTGATACTTGATAAAGTAAAATGGCATTGCTTTGCTTCATTCTGCCTTTACCTGGTCATTAGTGAGGGAGAGCATCATTTTTTTTTTTTTAATTGGGGTATAGTTGCTTTACAATGTTGTGTTAGCTTCTGCTATACAATGAAGTGAATCAGCTATATGTATACATATATCCCCTCCACTTGGACCTCCCTCCCCCGCCATCCCACCCTTCTAGGTCACCCCAGAGCACTGAGCTGAGGTCCCTGTACTATACAGCAGGTTCCCACTAGCTATCTGTTTTACACATGGTAGTGTATATATGTCAATCCCAATCTTCCAATTCATCTCATCCCCCCCTTAAAAGGAGAGCATCTTTTGACATATTTGTTGGAAATTTGGGTTTCCTCCTTTGTGATTATCCTACTCTACCCTTTTCCCAATTTTCCATTCCATTATTTGTTTTTTCTTGGTAATATGTAGAAGTGACCTATATACCCAGGATACTAACACTCTGTTATACCTTACAGATATATTTTTATAGATAGTCTTTCCACTTGGTATATGGTGCATTTTATATAGATGTTACACGTTTTAATATAGCTTAATTTATCCATCTTTTCCTTTAAAGTTCGTGGGGTTTTGTACCTTAAGAAATCTCTCCCTGAGCCAAGTTCAGGACATTGGACCACCAGAGACCTCCCGGCCCCACATAATAACAATCAGCGAGAGCTCTCCCAGAGATCTCCGTCTCAATGCTAAGACGCAGCCCCACTCAACGACCAGCAAGCTCTAGTACTGGACACCCCATGCCAAACAACTAGCAAAACAGGAACACAACCCCACCCATTAGCAGAGAGGCTGCCTAAAATCATAATAAGTTCACAGACACCCCAAAAAAACACCACTGGATGCAGTCCTGCCCAACAGAAAGAAAAGATCCAGCCTCATCCACCAGAACACAGGCACCAGTTCCCTCCACCAGGAAGCCTACACAACCCACTGAACCAACCTTACCCACTTGGGGCAGACACCAAAAACAACAGGAACTATGAACCTGTATATCAGCAAGATCCTTTCTGACCCACCTCCCAGAGAAATGGAAATAAAAACAAAAATAAACAAATGGGACCTAATGAAACTTAAAAAGCTTTTACACAGCAAAGGAAACCATAAACAAGACAAAAAGACGACCCTCAGAATGGGAGAAAATATTTGCAAATGAGTCTATGGACAAAGGATTAATCTCCAAAATATACAAGCAGCTCATGCAGCTCAATATCAAAAAAGCAAACAACCCAATCCAAAAATGTGCAGAAGACCTAAATCAACATTTCTCCAAAGAAGATATACAGATGGCCAACAAACACATGAAAGGATGCTCAACATGACTAATCATTAGAGAAATGCAAATCAAAACTACAGTGAGGTATCACCTCACACCGGTCAGAATGGCCATCATCAAAACATCTACATATAATAAATGCTGGAGAGGGTGTGGAGAAAAGGGAACCCTCTTGCACTGTTGATGGGAATGTAAATTGATACAGCCACTATGGAGAACAGTATGGAGGGCCCTTAAAAAACTAAAAATAGAACTACAGTATGATCCAGCAACCCCACTCCTGGGCATATACCCTGAGAAAACCATAATTCAAAAAGCGTCATGTACCACAATGTTCATTGCAGCACTATTTACAGTAGCCAGGACATGGAAGCAACCTAAGTGTCCATCAACAGATGAATGGATAAAGAAGATGTGGCACATATATACAATGGAATATTACTCAGCCATAAAAAGAAATGAAATTGAGTCATTTGTAGTGAAGTGGATGGACCTAGAGTCTGTCATACAGAGTGAAGTAAGTCAGAAAGAGAAAAACAAATACTATATGCTAACACATATATATGGAGTCTAAAAAAAACAATATATATATATGGTTCTGATGAATCTAAGGGCAGGACAGGAATAAAGATGCAAATGTAGAGAATGGACTTGAGGACACGGGGAGGGGGAAGGGTAAGCTGGGATGAAGTGAGAGAGTGGCATGGACATATATACACCACCAAATGTAAAATAGCTAGTGGGAAGCAGCTGGCTCACATGGGGTGATCAGCTCGGTACTTTGTTACCACCTAGAGGGGTGGGATAGGGAGGGTGGTGGGGAGACGCAAGAGGGAGGGGATACAGGGATATATGTATACGTATAGCTGATTCACTTTGTTATATGGCAGAAACTAACACAACAATGTAAAGCAATTATACTCCAATAACGATGTTAAAAAAAATTAAAAAATAAAAAAAAAATAAAAAAGGAAATCTCTCCCTACCAAGAGGTCATAATATATTCTCTGAGATTTTCTTCTAAAATTTTTAAAGTTTTTTTCATTTTCACATTTAATTCTTTAGTCCGCATGGAAGCTATTTGGAGCCTAGCGTAAGGTAAGGGTACGATTATCTCCTTGTGGATAACCAATTATCTCAGCATCATTTGTTGACTTGTCCATTCTTTCTCCACTGGTTTATATGCTACCCCGTCATACCACATTTCCATACATGTGCAGGAGCTTTCTAAGGAGCTTTATTCTCAGGGATCATCTATGTTTCATCATCAGGTCTTCTGAAATATTTATTTTAACCATATATGTATATTAACTTGAAAATAATAAATACTAATAAAATAGAAAATCTAAGGTTTTTTCTACTGTAAAGGTAGAGACTTTTCCCTTTTCTTCTGAGCCTCTATTTTTTTAAAAAAGTGTTTTCAGTAAAACCATGGATGGCTGCTTCTATCAAAGCACCACTCAAAGCAAATTACTTTTACAAACAGTCACAAAATTGTTGAACGCACATGCTTTGGAAAATATATTTTACTTAAAACATTGGCTAAATTACTCAGCAGCATAATCTCCTCTCTTGGTATAAAATAAAATTCATATACGGGAGATGTTCAGGATCTACTCTTGGAGAGGAGTTATAAACGGGCTCTAATGCATCTTCTGGAGCCATTAAGCCTTGCCAGGTAAATACTGTGTGTTTTAAACATCCCTGAATCTATATTTACAGTCATATTATAAATGGTAATGGCTCCAAAGAGAAACCTTAAGATCTAATGGGCATTGAAAACAGCCCTTCAATATGTATTTATGCAGGGGATTCAAAGAGACTCAACAGTGGTTTAGTTCTATTTGATCAATGGCGATCAATGGTTTTGAAAGATGTAGAATGTTTAGAGTCCATATTTAAAACTTCTATAACAAGCAGGCCTACAAGCTTATGGTTATAAATCCTTCTTTGTAGCTTGGGGCAGATGTGGGATTTTGAAAATATCCCAGTAACATCACACCAAAAAAAGGCCAAGAAAATTTAGCACAGAAAAAGATGACATTTCACAATAGTGAAGTTGTAGTACCAAACAAGAAAAGCTGGCTCATCCTTTTTATATCCTCAATTGGATTTTCATTTGATGTTACTCAGTAGGAGTCATTTTGAAGACAATTTCTCCTGAAAATAAGCTTTGAAGCTTTACTGTTTTTAAAAATCTCATTTGATTCAGTTTGCACAGGCCTTGGTTTCTATTTCTGTTCTCTTCTCCCTTTAGAATCACTTACTTTTCCATTGTATTGTTTGAATCACACTTACTGAATCCTTTCAATGCACTGGGTGTGTGGGGGAGGGAGAGGATGTCCCAGAAGGAGAATTTGCATCAGATTCTTAGAAAGCCTTTATCGGCTAAATAAAGAGTGTCAGGAAAATGTGAGGGACATTCGGAAGCTACCCAACAGTTGCTTATCAACACATCACCTTGATTGATTTGGATGGTAAGCCAACACTTCTTACTCTAGAAAAATGGCTATTTGACATCTGTAAAGGATTAAGGTGCAATCCTGGCGGCTAGCTCATTCTTTCATTGTCTCACCACACACCATCCCTCAACCCTCACCCTGGAGTAACAGAAACTGTATGCTTTTGCTTGCGTGAGTTTGATATCTCATTGAGTTCAACATATGGAATTCCAATCCAACAGAGTCTATCACCATGAAACTCGAATTCCATAGCTGCAAATCATCAAGTGATGCCCAATCCACCCGTTCCCTGCTTTATTGGTATTCCAAGTTCTTACGAGGCTGTCACATCAGGAAGTATCTACAGAAATCCTGGTGTCAAGAAAGATATATTTGTACTTCTTAGTGTTCATGCCCTACAACTCTGTTTAATTCTCTCTACCATTTACCTTAGGTCAATTTGGTTCAATTTAGCCATTTTTCACAAATCTAGGCAGCCCTTACACAATCCCTAAGCTATAGGTCATGGAAGAAAAATCAGAACTGGTTCACACAATAGACAAGAAATGAACTCAGACCATTCCTGGCCTGTAACTTTCGACAAATATTCCATATTAGAGTAAAGCATCTGCTATCCCAGAAAACTAGAGTTCCACATAAGTTATATATTTTATATTCTACTGGGGCAGAGAATCACAATAAAAAATCTTAGCTTCACATATAGAATACTAACTGGTCTGCTCAATCTATTGCAATTATATTAGATACCATTCTTTATAAGGGATATAACTGAGATTATAAAAAATTCAGATTGATCACAATCTGGATTATAAAATCACAAGGTAGGGATATAAATAAGTATGAAGTCATAAAGAAAACCCACAGAGAGAGTGTGGTACAAAATATATTGGGAAACACATGGAAAGTCTGGAATGAGACATGCAATGACACATAAATAGAAAATATGTGGGAAGGCAGCCCCTGAAAAAAGTCCTATGGATACGCAGGTGCTTAAGTGATGCTTTAGATGGTGGCTTAATAAGGAGACATCCTTAGAAGTTAGGAGAAAAAATATATGTATGCAAAGTAGAAACTAAGAGGTTCATGCAAAGTAGAAACTAAGAGGTTCATGCAAAGTAGAAACTAAGAGGTTCATAGAAGGACATGAAGTAACACAAGCCAGAGAGAATGAAGACAGGCAAAGATGAGGACTATCTTGTCATAATTGCTCATATTCTATTTTCATACAGAGAATTACTGAATAAACTTATGTATTTCTCACATAAAAATGATTCATCTCAATGTTAAAGAGTTTATTTCTTCTTCTTCTTTTATTACTACTTATTACTTTGTTAATAAATTACACACATATTTGGGAATCACTGGAGTGCCCAGTTACTTTATTTTCACCATGTAATTATATGACTGACGGGTGTTGTGGCTGGTCAGGCTCTGAGAACTTGAGAGAGTGGGTCATTCAGCCTGGGTTATGAGGGGATATAGGCTGAGGTGTGGCCAACCGGGGGGAAGACAGGTCAGCCTGAGTTTACTGGCCTGTGCAGGTAACGGTCAAAGAAAGATGCCCAAGCTGAGAATGGAAAAGCTCAGTTTCTACAGTTCGCTCACCTCCCTTTGGACTGGGCAGTTTACACACAAGGCAGGTTAAGATGTAAGACAGACTCAGGACAAAAGGTAGATTTTTGTTGATGAGACCAGCGAACGATGAAAGTGTGGAATTGTTGAGAAGTCTGAGAGAAACGTGCTATTCTGATACCAGCATAGTTCGTTCAGGTCCCGCTGGCTACGTGCCCTCTGAGATAACCCCCATTTCATCTTCAAGGGTTGGGACAGTTCTCTAGGCCTGGTTTCCCCAGGGCACAGATAGATTCAGCTTCCATCCAGAATTCTCCAGCAGGTCCTCCTCACCCCTGGGCGAGACATTTCTCTGCACACAGAGAGCATCTTACGCCTCATCAGGGGTCTCTCAGTCTGCATTTGGGAGGGGCAGGTGCCTGGGAGGCAGTGCCTGCCAGGAGATGGAAAGATGAGGCGGGACCCGCTGCAGTGGGGTCAGCCTGGCAAGGCGAGGCTGCGGGTTGGGACTGTGCCTGGCTTAGTAGGTATTTGATAGACATGTGTTGCGTAACAAATGAAAGAATGAGTTATCTGCCTAATCTGTGCATTTCCTTACAGGGAGAATCCCCTCTGTTATTTGCATGCACCTACTAAACGCCAAGACCTCATAGAGCCCAGTTTTATCACTTTAGTCTCTGGGACCTGAAGCAGCCAGCTCTGGGTGGGCTGTGCTCCCAAAGCCTTGCTGGTGGGTGTGGGGTTCTGGGGAACCCAGAGTCAGCTGCCTTCAGGCAGAACTCTGCTGAGCCAGCCCCCAAATGAACGTGGCCAGTTCAGGCTGGGACCTGCACTATGGTTTAATTTCTAAATTTATTGTTAAATGATACTGCTTAATATTTCATCCTATATCTTTTGGCTGTCTTCTTAGCCTTTTTCAAAATCTTAAGCTGTACATTTAGTAGGCTAATTATATATAGCAGGAGCATTAGAATAATAGTCATTGCAATAGACATTAATAGCACAAAGTGATTATTTACTCTGTACCAGAATTGTTTCAGCTACTGTGCCTCCCTTATATCTTGCAGTGATTGAGAAAGGGCACAGAGTTGCACTTAAGGACAGGGATTGCAGACACAGGTTCAAATATAGCTCTGCCACTTAGAGCCCTTTGTTTGAATTCTAAATTATTTCCTTTACATCTTCTCCAAGTTACAAAATGGTAATCATAATAAGGAAGATGGAGCTATTTCAGTTTACCACTTCATATAGATATTAAAATTAAACAGTATCTTAAAATGCTTCACCTTGAGTCATCTACTTGACATTTATTTATTGCTTACTATCTTAGCTCAGGCTGCTATAACAAAATACCATAGAGTGGGTGGCTTAAAAAACAAACGTTTATTTCTCACCATTCTGGAGGCTGGAAGTCTGAGATCAGGGTGCCAGCATGGTCAGGGTCTTGGTGAGGACCCTCGTCCTAGTTTACAAATAGCCACCTTCTTGCTGTATGCTTACATAAAATCCATCTCTCTCCTTTCTCTTCTTATAAGGGCACAAATTCCATTCCTGAGGGTTCCACCCTCATGACCTATTTAACTCCCAGAAACCCCACCTCCAAATACCATCACACTGGGGGTTAAGGCCTCAACAAACAAAATTTGGGGGAATCACAAACATCTAGTCTATAGCACTCACCATTGGGAAAGTTTCCAGGGATACAAAGATGAATAAGATAAAAATGCTTTCACTGAAAGAAACTGTACACATGTGCATGTGTGCTCATATGTGTGAGTTTGAGAAAGAGAGAAAGTAAGAGGGAGACACACAGAAAGAGGGTGGTGATGAAAAGATGGTTTTTAGGAAAAGGGTGGGGGGATGGGTAGTCAAACATTAGTTTTTCTCCTATCCTTTCTTTCATCCTATCAACAACTGAACAGCATCTACTTTGTAAAATTGCCTTTCCATTCCCTTGTCCCTCATTGATAGGCATATCATTTTGCATCTTTGTGGCAATGCTGGAGAACTGCTCCACAAATGAGTTGAAGGAGTGATCACATACCCCCAGCTCAGCTGGTGTGGTCTGACCAGGACCCTTGGGTCCCGCCCCACTGGGCTATTCTCCCTCGGAGACCCACATCTCTCTGAAGAGAATCAGTCTCTGGGCTGTGTATGAGAGCTGCTTAGTTAAACAAAAGCCTGACCTATGTGTATAGAGAGGGCAGGGGCCGTCTGAAGAAGGAAAAGAGAGAGGATAGTGTTATTGGCGATAAGAAAATAAGTGAAGGATATATTAGCAAATTGAATATTACTGCATCATTATTTTTCTGACCTTCCTCAGTGAGACAATTAGCCTAACAGAGGCCAGAGAAAGACACTGGTGCATTCTCAAATTAGACTGACCATGCCTTGGGAAGTCAGAATACTATTATTGAAAATTTCATGTTACGTGCTGCAAATATGAGGTCCAGACTTTTACATGGCCTCGTGTTTTTCAGAAACTTAATCCAGTCATGAGCTGGTCTCAGATAATTATGGAAAAAAATGTAAAGTGACTTCTAAGTGCACTGTTTTTTCATTTTCCACAAACATACTGTGAAGTAGGGAACAGGTCAATGATTTCTGACTGCTGTTTTCTTGAACTCATGACACCAGCACTTAGTGTTTTTCTGCAGGCTGGCTGAAAGGTTCACAAATCCAATATCCCCAGGAGTTATTTCATTAGATTTCCTAACTTTAAAGCCTATCTGGAATGCCCTTATTCCTTTGCAGCTCTTATTGACTGACGCTGATTATGCCATCAGCAAACCACACTAACTCAACTTCTTCATTTAGATCATTAATGGTCAATAGAGGGCCTGAGATGGTTTACTATCAACTGTTTTGCATTCAGAGGACCTTTCATTCAGAGGACTTTCCTTTGTTTTTCACTGCCTGCTTAGGTTGGCTCTCTATAGGCAGAGGAGAAGAGAGTGAAATAAACAAATCCTGGATTCTTTCTACATCCTTCCTATGTGGACATGAGCCCTGGGATTGTCAGGGCTCCTCAGAGGAGCTGAACATGCAGAGTGCAAAGGCGGAAGCGTCCAGGGTGTCTGGCCCCCAGTGCACGTATGCAGAAGCCGGAGGAGGCATGGCCAACGTGAAGCACGGCCACAGTCGGCTGCAGTAGTTCTCCAGTGTCAGCTTTTTGGCTCAGGCCTGGCTGGATGCCTCCCAAGGTCATGGAAAGGCTTGAAAACTGCAGATTCCTGGGTCCCACCTCTAGAGATACTGATACAGTAGAAGTGAAGTGGAGCTCAGGAATCAATTTTTTTTTTTTTTTTTTTTTTTCTTTAAAGCTACTCTGGTGATTCTAATGCAAAGTGAAGTTTGGGAACTGCTGTTCAGGGAAGCTTTCAGCATCTCTCCACTGCCTAAAAGTGGCAAGGGTGGGAGAGAGAAGGAAGATTATCTGTTGGCGCTGCCAGAACTACACAGCCATGTGGGTACTCTGAGCAGGTTAATAATTTGCTACTCCTCTAAACTAACTTAAAGCCCATCTGGAATGCCCTTCACTGGGCATTGCCCCAAAAACTGCCCCAAGAAAACAAATAAAAAAATATTTTGTGTGTGTGGGAGAGGCAGACTGTTGCATAAGGAGTGGCAGGATTCTTCGGAACCATCCTTGTCCTCCTGAGGCTTCAACTCTGGTCCTAGACGCATAGCATCCACCCGCAGCCCTCACACCTGGAAAACCAAAGCCCTCCAGGCACATGGACCCACTGTCCTGAGAAGAAATTTACTTGACCACTGGTTGTTATCAAAGCCTGCCTCTTGAGAACCTCAGTATCACCCCATTTAACTCAGCACCTATATTTCTTAACCTACGCAGTATTTTGCCTGCTAAATGTAAGATTTTTCCTTGCTGTTATATTTGCACTGATGTTTTAGCTCCCAGAGGTTTTTTTTTCATGACTTTTTGTTTGAAGACCCAGGCTGCTCACAGCCCTGCCTGACCCTCAGTCCAGCTCTGGGTGTAACACACGACCCAAACACAGCTTCCGGGGGCTGCCTGCTCAGTTTCTGGGGGGATGATCCTGGGTGAAGAGAAACGTGCTCATTTCCTTTTTGCTCTTTGGGGACGGATGTACTAAAAAGAAGTAAATTTCCTTATTTGTAAAGAGTTAGAAAGACGACTCATTATATTTTGTGGAAAAGTGCCGCAAGGAAAGGAAGCAATGGATTATTCCAAAAAGAAAAAAGATACCTAGATGAGCCTGGATTTGGCAAACTCTTGTACTAAAAGTAGAGAACTAACCAGATATCGATGAATAAAGGAGGAAAAAGAGGCAGGAGTCAGTGAGAAGTTACTGTCGTCTTCCTTTGGGTGAAGTAAGCAAGAGTTTAATGATGGCACCTCCAGCTGGAGATTTGATGAGATCACGGTCACCTGGGCAGGTGTGCAGCTCACAAGTAGGAGAGAGAGGGGCTGCAGCAAATCGCTGGAACCCATGCAGGCTGCTTTTCTGCCCACCTGTTAGGTTCCTCATGTGCCGCAGGCAAAGGCTTGCTTTGGGGAAAGAATGCACAAAGCAGATCCCTGAGGATGGGAGTCATGGAGAGGATTATGAGGCTTGAGCCAGAAGCCACCCACCTTTGGGTTTCAGATGTGGGCCCGTGGAAAGGCCATCAAGATCTGGGTGCAAGAGAGGAGCTGTGAGAGGCTGGGATGGCCGAGTGGGCTCTAGCGTCTTTTTGTGGCACCCTTATGGAACTTCTCATTCCAGACATGGAAAATTTGCTAAATTGCACAGGATTCCATGAATGATATCACCTGGAAGAATTTGAGTAAAAAAATCACACTGACAGAAGAGTTAACCTGAGTCATTATTTTGGCTACTTTTGTCTTTCTAAAAGTTATACTTACATTGGTTCATATGCAATTTAAAAAAATCCTAAGAAGTTGGGGGGAAGGCGGGATAAATAGGCAAAACACAGAGGATTTTAGGGCAGTGAGACTATTCTGTATGATACTGTAATAGTGGGTACATGACACTATACATTTGTCCAAACTCATAGAATATACAACACCAAGAGTGAATCCTAATGTAAACCACGGACTTCAGGGGATAATGACATGATGATGTAGGTTCATCTGTCGTAATAAACGTCCCACCCTGGTGGGTGATGTTGATAGTGGAGGGAGCTATGCACGTGTGTGGGCAGGGGTTACATGGGAAATCTCTGTTCTTTTCACTTAATTTTTTTATGAACCTAAAATTGCTTTAAAAAAATAATGTCTATTTTATAATGCCCTAACAGAGTCTTTTAACAAATTTATTTGCTTTAACAGTTTCTGAAAAAAGGTCAGACAGCACCCATATGGGATCCCAGGCAACCTGGACCCTTAACAGCTCCCTTCCCACCTCTGATAGCGACCTCAGGGTGCCTATCAAGCTTAGCTGCAGGTTCAGATATTTAGGAACTTGGGAGAATTTCTCACTCTTCCAGTCCTGTGACTCAAATCTCCCTGAGGCCTGGGGTCCCAGTTCTCAGAGTTTCCATCCGGCTCCCTCATACCTGGCCGCTTCTCTGCTAAGCGCCATGAGGTTGACTCTTCGGACGGCCTGAATCTGCTTTCCTGGTCAGCCTGCTTGTAAGCCCCGGCCCTAGAGCACTCAGCTCAGGAGCAACATCTTCATTCCAATACAGGAATTTAAGTTTACTGCTTCTAGATAGATTCAATAATTTTAATGTCTGGTCTTTGCTCTTGATCAAATGATAGCATTAATCTATAATTATCTTTCCACTTGAGACGTCCACATCCATTTGCCCCATCTAACGGCTGACGTTCGTCCTCGGCAAGATGACTAGGGCAGGCCAGCTTGGGAATGAGTCCTGTAAACCATCCAGACAAGATCCAGATCATGCATAGAGAAGAACCAAAAGACTTCCAGGTTGGGATTTAGTCTCGAAAATACCTGGTGCCAGAATCCCATCTGATCTGTGTAACGTTGACCAGAGACAGAGCTTGCTGTCTGCTGATATTATAACCCACTGACCTCTATTTGCTTCAGGGCAAATTGTGGAGTTGCCTGAGATACTCAGGGCTAATCAGAAGTGCCTCCTTAGAACTACTGTGAGGACAAGGACTGACATCAACATATTTAAGCCAAGTTTTTGTTTGTTTGTTTTAATAACAGAAGACATCTAGCATCCTTTGTTAAGTGCCCCAGTAGTGAAGTAAGTAATCCCAACAAATCCAGCAAACAGAACATAAGAGAGAGATTATCAGTAAGTAGGGCTAACGCTGATGCCTATGAATTTGCTGCATTTTCTTTGTTATCCCCATTTAGACACATGAAAATATTTGCAGCAATTTTATGCGGAACAAAAAGCAAGCGCTCAATCAGGCTAAGTGCCTCTGATGAGAGCATACCATTATTTTCATTCTCCATTTTTAATTAGGATGCACCAGAAAATTACAGGTTGGTTACTCTTCTCACAGCCTTAACAAATGCAGAGGAGCAGAGCTGCTTCCTGGGTTAATGCTAAAAGTTCTCAATGCCATTTGTTAAATACAGTTCTTAAGCCCAGGGAAAGCCTCAATAATAGGCAATGCCAATGTCAACAGATCATTTAGGAAAGTTAGACTTTTGTGGAAGCTCTCTCATAGATATACATGGTTTGCTATTTGGAAGCAGAAACTCTTTCTGGTAACAGAATTATGCCCCGTATTAGAATTTGACTTTAACATTAATGGAAGCAATTCAGAGAGCAAATATGTTCAATATGCATGAATGTTTTAAACCAGGACTTGGAGATCCTCTAGTTCAACCATTTTATTGGACAAAGAAAGAAGTCTCAGGATAGTTGAATGAGGTAGCTCAAAGTTATAGAGGTGAAAATAACCACAAAATAGCACCTAATGCTTTATTAAATTTTATAGTTTAAAAACACTTTCCAGTATACCATTCCTACTGTGCAAACTGAGGCTCACAGAATTTGATTGACTTGCCCCGGTCACTTACCCCCTTCATCTCTCAGTCCCTTTGTTCCATGTCCAGCTAGTATGTCTTGTGAACCCAAATACTCATGGTAATTCTTGGGAGATATTTAAAAGCCCCTTAAAGAGATGTAAATCCAATGATCTTAGTATTTTTTCTCTTGGGACACTTTCTGAAATTAAAACGCTGAACCCTCCAAAGTTTCTTTGTTCTGTATATATAAGCAAGTGATTTGTTTTGTAGGTTTTCAGTAGAGAATTGGGCAGTAGGTTTGATACAGCCTTGCTGACGCCCAAGCTGGTATCAGCAAGAAAGGTGTGGGCAATTCTCATTGCACCCTGATGGTTCCAACCTTAGACTTTAAAGGTAAGGTAGGAATATGTCTAATTGGTTAATATTATTGATTTGGTTCATTTGTACATACACTGACAGTATTTCCTTTAAAAAGTGCCAACTGAACTACATGGGAATATTGTCCCCAAAGGGCCATTCTGGATATGAAAACACCAGAACAGTCTGTCTAAAGGGCCCTAAAGAACTATGAATAAAGACAGAAAAATCCCTATCAGATGCCTTTTGCATCATCTTACTGGGATGATTGCAGACGGCTTTTGACCAAAGAGGAATGGACCACATGTTCTTTAATGGTCTCATCTGCAACTATGATTCCTCCCCACAACTAACGTGGAGCAAACAACAAATATTGCCTCTCATTGACTCACCTGGATATTGAATTCCATAGATTCTGCACAGCCATGCTTACTGTTCCTCTCAACTCCCTCATCACATCCTCTTTCCGTCCGCTGTGATTTCCATTGATCACCTTGATCCAGCCTCTGCCCTTCCAACCATTGTCTATGCTATGTATTGATTTCTTAATACCCCTTTGCTTATATGTAATTCTTACATTTTTTTTGTCTTCCTCATTAAAATATAAACAATTGGATCATGGAGACTCCTTTTTATGTCCACCAAATACCCAGAATACAGTAACGTGCTTTGAGTATTAAATTTTGACTGACTTTTCTTCCCAGCTCTGTAAGTTCTATACTGTTGGATTTTATTTTTGTGCCCAGAAAAAAAAAAAAAAAATTAGGGCAAGTTAAATATGTTTATTTAACCACTTCCAATAGTTATTTAAAATCCAGCCTCTTCTAATTTTATTCTTAAATACCATAATTGGGATTTGTCTATACATAATGTAGAATCTCAGTGAGCTACCATGTTATTTGATTAGTCATTCTCTACATCTTCAGACCAGTAATTAACATTTCACCTGTCTCAAATAGCACAAGTGTTGTAGATGAAATGAAAACAAAGAGAAAGGCTGGTTTTAATAATACGCCATGCCAGTTGTCATAACAGAAATGTTGTGACTTTGGTAACTGAGGCTCCAGAATTTAATTGACAAAAGAAGAATAGTACTTCTTTTGTTAGATGGTAATTTTGATTGATAGATCAACCAGCTATTTAAAACAGCTGATTATTATCCAACATGTTTCTTCTCCCCAAATCAGCTAAAATAAAATTGTTCTGCTTATTATGATGATCAAAACAACTCTGTGAGTAAACAATTCCCCCCTTAAATCATGACCATGTCGTTCCAGGAGGTGAATTTCCACTGGTTGGATTGTTTCTTTGGATGAACTAAATGAGACCCGGATGTCCCAGGGCCCTTGCCATATACAAATAAGGAGTTTACACTCATTAAGTCATTATCTAGCCTAACGATTAAACCCAATGAAATAAGAGTGAACCATTCGCTCTAGGGGAAGTAGGTCACCTATTTTAGGCCAAAAAGAAACGATTTCGCAAATGACCTTTTCCAGTGTGACAACAGTCCCTATGAAGCCAGGAGAAGCCAGAAGAAGGCTTCTTCTTCTCTACAGTGGATAATTTTTCCTCCTCTCCCACACAGACCCAGATATAGTAGGATGACAAGCAAAATATTCAAGTTCTTTCTTTAGCTTTAGGAATAACAGATTTATTAGTTTAGGTTTCATAGGTTAAGATAAAAATCAGCATCCGCGAAAATGTTGACAACGTACATGATGGGCTTGTCCGAATAAAAAGAATTGAAAAGGGATAATGCAAAACTTTGGACATAACTACAAACAAACAAATAAGAAATAAATGCTGAGGTCCTGAGCAAGGGAGATATGTTTTAAGGATACAGAAATGAAAAATAGTTTAGGGGCTTAAACTGCCAATAAGTTCGATAGGATTCCGCAAAAACTATTGTCACCAAAAGGGCTAATGCAATCTTAGTTCACTGCTCAGGAGAAATAAAGTATTTAAAAGGAGTTATGTAATAAACCTGCACTATTAATCAATGATTAGTCTGTATCTGGTATTTTGTGTTTGCTTCTATGAATCACATTTTTAAATGTATAAAAATATATTATGCCAGTCTCTGGACAGTATTAGAGTAGAATATAAAAATACTCCAAAAACAAATGAAATAACCCATCACTCCGCCATCCAAAAATAACCCTGGCTGGTAGAATTCTGTGATCAAAACTATTTCCCCTTTCAGTTTTAGTTTAAAGGCACTGTACCATTGTCTTCAAGCACGGATTGCTGCTGAGGAGACCTCTTTCAGAGGTTAGATTTATTTTGTTTAAATTTTCTCTTTTTATGGAAACTTTAAGGATATTTTCTTTACTTTTGATGTTCTAAAATTTCACATGGATGTGT
Organism: Balaenoptera ricei; assembly: GCF_028023285.1. Taxonomy (NCBI): domain Eukaryota; kingdom Metazoa; phylum Chordata; class Mammalia; order Artiodactyla; family Balaenopteridae; genus Balaenoptera; species Balaenoptera ricei. The sequence goes on along the minus strand of NC_082656.1, from coordinate 70,568,576 downwards.
CTTACTCTGGTGTTATCTCATTTGTGCTATTCAACACTCAGTGGAAACTTTTAAATGGAAGAATCTTGTCTTCCATTAGCTCTAAAAATGTTCTTGCACTGGCTCTTTTCTAGTTTCTCTGGCTGTATTTTCTCTTCTCTTCTGGTGGAACTTTTAATTTTCATATGTTGGAATGCATGGGTTGATTTTAATGTCTCTAATATTTTAGCTCATATTTTCCTATTACTATTACTTTTATTATTGTTGCCATACATTTTCCTCTTTTTTACACACATACACACATATTAATTTCTGAGGGACTTTTTTTGGTCTCTTTATCTTGTTCATGTTATCTTCTTCTTGTTTTATGAATGTATCATCTTCTCAAATCTCTCTGAATATAATAGTTGTTGTACATTATCATCTGTTTCTTGAATATTATGGTTTTTTCTGGGGCAGTTTTTCCATTGTGCTTTTTTCCCTTTTCTCTTTTTTTAAATGCTGCATTCTTCCTCAAATGCCTAAAGATTTTGATTGGCCATTTATATTTAAGGACAAGCAAACAGAGGGGCTGCCTGAGAGGTGTGTCTGCGTCCGTGGACTGCACTTGTTCATCATGTTTTGGTTTGATGTGAGCAGATCTTGAGCTCACTGTCAGGCTAGGGGCCTCTTCTCAACGCCAAATGATGCAGGCTTTACTCTCGTCTGCCAACACCTATGTCCTAATTCTTCCCAGATGTTAGTTCTGCTTCCTTAGAGAAAAACTCTGCAATTTTTCACTCAGCTTTAAAGGTTAGTTGTATGATATCGTACAAGAGCACAAGGAAGAAAGATGTGGGGAAATCAACAGACCTTCAGTACATATCTACTTTTCTGCCTCACTTCCCAGTCCCACCTCCAAACTGTCCCTGGGGTTCTGCCAGGCTCCCTCCTCTGCTGTAGCCCTGTCCGTGTATCATACATGCTGGGGCTTCTTCCTCTCTGATTTATCAGAAAACATTCTGCCATGCATTGCCTATCTTCTGGTGTGATAGTCAGCTTTATGTGTCAATCTGGCTTGGCTATGCTTCCCAGTTATTCAATCAAACACTCATAGAGCAGTTGCTTCTGAAGGTGTTTGTAGATGAGATTTAAAGTCCCCAATCAGTTGACTTTAAATAAGGCAGATTATCCCAGATAATCTGGGTGGTCCCAATGCAATCAGTTGAAAGGCCTATGGCAAAGCTGGGGCTTCTTTGAGAAAGAAGGTATTCCACCTGTTGACAGCTGCTCAGCCCCTACCTGAGAGTACCAGCCGCCCTTCCTGGCAGCCTGGCCTGTGGATTTTGCAGCTGCCTAGTGAACCCAGACAGTCATGTAAGCCAATTCCTTGCACTAAAGCTCTTAATATATACTTCCTACTATTTCTCTGTTTGGACCCTGATGGATATATTTAGAAATTTGTTAAGCTCGCTCAACCATTCAGAGACTCCGCCCTACTGTATAGTTCTGCTGTTATGGATTTATTTTACTATATTTTAATAAATTATTATGAAGAAGGTATGAACATATATTCTCAGTCTACCCCTTGGTGCCATTAACCCCTGATGATTTAATTCACTCGTTAGTTTTGGATAATTCCGTTTTTCCAAGTTTTCGTTATTATTGTTATTGGTGTTATTATTAATGCTGTGTTCCATATCATGTGTATGAACCTTGTACCTCTCAATATTTTTCTACACTAAGTTCCTACAAGAGAAATTGCTGAATCAAAGAGTAAGCACATTTTAAAATCTTTTTGTTATATATTGCCGAACTGTCCTCCAGGAATTTTATGCCTATTTCCCTATCCCACCTGCAGTGTGTGAGAGTGACTATCAAACTTTCTGAGGGGCCATGGAACTGGAAAACCTTCAAATGAGATTGCCCATTATGAAGGAGAGAATCAGAAGTTGTCTTATATTCAAAAGAACTAGGGATGATTGACCTAGAGAAGACTCCGATGGTACAGGAGAACCGTCAATATCTTGTCTCAAAGGAGTAAACTAGGACCAATGAGTAGAATCTAAAAAGAGAGAGATTTTTTTTTTTTCTGGGCAACATTAGAAAGAACATTAAATTAAAAAATTTAAAAATGATAATAATTAAAAAATAATTTTAAAAAGAACTACAATAGTACCCTTAGATGAAATGGGTTTTCTCATCACCCATCCTGTTCAAGCACTTAGATGGATGCAATCAATCATCACATAGCTGGGGCTTTGAACCAAAAGATTTTTAAGGATACTTTTAAGCTGGAGTTTCTAGGTGTCTGTGTTTCTGGGCAGATGCGTGTGTGTGTGTGTGTGTATGTGTGTCCCTTATTTTGATACATCAAGTTGGTTTTATTTTCATAAGATTTAATACTATGGACAGGGAAAGAAGAATGGCTGCCTGCAGAGGAGAGAAGGATATTACTGCTTAAGCTCGGTTGCTTTTAGAATGTTAGGTCTGTCTGTAGGTTACAAAGCGTTGCTGAGAACAGCATGAATTTAAGGGTCAAATCGGGGCCTGTGTTACTTTAAAGAGGAGTGTCTGTGACAGTCAATTTCCAAATGAAAGATGTTTAGAGATTGAGAATGTGAATATGAAAGCAGTCACTTCTGCCTTTAACCTTCCTGAGGGCTGGTCTCACACTAGCTCTGCCTAATTCCCCCCAAATTGTGCTTCGAGCCAATCATCATTTTACCATGAGAATAAATAGCTGAAACAATTTGGATTATGCAGTAACTCCAGTGCAACTCTAAAGAATCTAGCTAAGTTTTTTTAAATGGCATAACAAAGTCACATATATCTGACATTAGAGAAGGTTGTTCTATATTCAGTAATGAGGATGGGATCTGTTTTCATAATTTTATTTTATTTATTTATTTATTTATTTTCATTTTTTGGCCGCGCTGTGTGGCTTGCAGGATCTTAGTTCCTCAACCAGGGATGGAACCCGGGCCCCCTGCAGTGAAAGTGTGGAGTCCTAACCACTGGACCACCAAGGAATTCCCCATATTTTTATTAAAAACAGGTGAAACAGGACAATAAGCTTTCTGTCTGTAACCTGTAGAGAAAGCAGCCTTACCTGCATAAAAGCGGATAATAGATGAAGGGTGAATTCCATCTTAGAGAACTAAAATGAAATTGTAAATTGGGATTGTAGATGGACATCCACCTTTGGGAGTCACTGCAACTGAGTATGAAGCTTAATTTTTCCAATGGGGATTATCATTTGGCCACAAATGCCCTTTTCAAGCAAAAATTCCAAGATGAGCTTGGTAAAATATAGACCAGATCATGTTCTTCAAATAGCACATTAAAAAATGCACCAAACAACAACATATTTTCTCTTACACAGTGATTTTTGAGAATAGTAATTGGATTTGCATAATTCTGAATACAAGATATAGATAAATAAAACACAAAAGAATTAACAGGAGACCGAAATTAGTAAATAAGCAAATGGAAAACTATACATTTTGGTTTACTATTTTGACCAATAATAACTATGCCAGAAAAAGAAAAGATATGAAAAATGAACATCTGTTATTCCATGAAACATTATTAATATTCATATAGAAATAGATGCTGCTGAGTCATTCAGTATGGAATCTTAATGCAGTTTAATTATTTTCATCTTCAGGATTTGTACAAGCTCCCTGAAAGCAACCTGTGATTAAAGTTCCCAACAGATTCGGGAATCTGTAGCTGCCTTATAGTATCAAGTGTCCTTGAATATACTATGAAATCAGTGAGGCCCCCAAGCTTACATAATTCTGAAGAAATGAAGAAATGATTTCCCAGAAATATTTGTTGTTTGAATGAATCTGAAAATTTCAATCTGAGCTGATTACTGAATGATCAATTTTCATTGTTCTAAGTATTAGTCTTTCTCTGACTCACAGTAAATGTGATTTAGTTCAGTTAGGGCAGTTGTAGTAAAAGGGCACTGTATTTAGGCTTAGGCTCAAGTTTGAATGCTATTTCTCTCACGTGTAAATCGTCTGACCTTGAGCATACATTGTTTAACTTCTGCCACTGCTTTTTCTTCTGTAGAGTTGGAATATTAATATGTACCTAATGGTGATTAATTGGGGTAAGAGTTAAATGAGATGAAATAGTGCCTTGATTAAGAATTAGTTAAGAGTTAGTTTCTTTAGGGCACACATCCACCAAATTTGCTATTTTTCTTTAAACTCTTCTCTCTGCTAAGTTAGTGTTCAGGTTGTTTTAATGATGTAGGATGAGGAAAAAGAAAAGAAAAGAGAAAAGAACTTTTTGAAAAGCATAAAAGAAAAAGAAAGATAAAAAGAAAACAAAGAAAAGGAAAGAAAAAGAAAAACTAAGCAGAGTTACCTGAGCTGGCTGTCAAACTCTCAAAAGACCAAATTTGCCATCCTACAAAGTCAAAAACTTAAACTATAATATGTTTATTTAAATTCCAACTAATTGTTCCTTTCTTCAGTTCTTTCTATATGACTACCAGTAGTAAGAAAAGATACAATGGGCTTCTTTCATTGGCCAATAATTTGAGAGATTATGAAGATCAAATGAGCCAGGAGAGGGGCATAGGGAAGCTGGCTACCGGTCTTAGATTTAACAGCCCACTTTAAATCCCTTATCTTCAGTAGCCTGTCACCAGCGCAATCATTTACACATGGCCCTCTGACAACGTATCAATCATGAGACAGCTGCAAATTAAATATTTTGGCTGAAAACACACTCTCCTTATGTCAGGACACATTAATTTGAAATAAACATTTTGCTGAGATGTGAAATGAAGCAGATCCATTAAAGGCGACTAGTCATGTGTTTTGATTTATTACTTTCTGATGTAGGATTTGCTGTTGTGCAGACACAGTAACCGTTGACCAATGTGATGGACTTTCCATGGGACAGGAAGGGAACTGCAAATTATAGGAGGCATGCTGCGTGCCAAGGACAGTGTTAGACACTTTATTTTCCTATTTCCCGATAATAATCTATTAGGTAGGCACTTATTCCCAATTTAGGAGTTGAAACATTTGAAACCTATCACAGTTGAGCAGTGACAATAAGAAGAATAAAAGCCTCATTCAGATTTTTTTCCTTATATGTCTTGTGGGCATTCATTTCACAAGGAACAAGACCTTCCCATGTGTTCTGAATGGATTTTCTTGTTTCCCTATCCCTGAGAGTTTCCATGCAGAGTAATGGTCTCTGCACAGAGGCACTTTGAAAGTGATCCAAACATGCATTTCCACAGTTTCAGAAGTCCTTGACAGTGCTTGAAGGGTAATCTCTATCCAGGTAAACGGAGGTAAACATTACCAGATGCCAAAGCCAGGAGTACTTCTTCGTCATTCCCTCCTGGCCTGGGAGATGATTGTCATTTCAGATGACCCATGAAGGTCCCCGGGAGCACACTAGAGAAGTCTGTGTTGTATTTATAAGATATCCCACTTTCTGGTTTCAAATACCAAGTCGGAAGGGAGCCATGCATTAGTGCCTAGAAAAGCTTTTGTTATGAAAACTCAAAATACCAATCTATCAAACAAGGATGACTTGATTGCATTTTGAATAGTAAACCATACACAGTGTACTGGCTGCAAATAAATTATAACCTAAGTAATGAAACTAAATGCTCTAGTATTCTTGCACTTTTGCCCAATGTTTGGAGTTCGTCTATTCTTTGTTTCCAGTTTTTTTAAGGATGATTCTCTCCTTTGAATTTCTATTTCATTTAATTCAAAGGTTCATTCATGCTTTTAAATCTAATATTTTAAAATGGGATGGTATGAACTTCCTTTGTAAGGACTGAGTCAAGTATCTGAAATCTAGGATGCAACAAAGAGGTGATTTCTGTCCATAGTATCCTTCATAGGTTTTCTTCACTGTAATTCAAAACATGAGCAATTAAAGGACACGAAGGGCCTTTCTCAAAATGGGCCAATTTTCCCTGCTTATACCTGCTCCTCTGTGAATCTTCAACCTATCAGTCTATGATATGGCTAAATTATTAACACTGAAACAAAACCAAAACTGGAAGCTGCATTTTATAATGAAGAAGAAGGTGTCTATGGCCAGCATGATCTGAAGTTAAAAATATATTTCTCGATAAACATCTATTGACAAATAAACTTCTGGATGCTAAATAAAGAAGAATAACCAAGCAAGCAGCATTCTTCTTTCTGGGAGGAAGGTGAACCAAAATTTGTACTGCATTTCTTTCATACTTATAAAGTAGGTGTATTTATGTATTTATTTCTATATGTCAATCAACCACACAATTACCAAAAAAACCCAAAAAAACAAACAAAAAAAACTCCTACAAACACAAATCCTGCTGACTAAGCAACAAATTAATTCATTTTTTTGGAGACCCTTTTACTAGGTATAAACTACAAAATTGTGCCTATTCTTACATCACTGGCAATATAGTTGGGGATACAGGGCATACATGTAAATTACACCAGAATATAGTTTAGAATAAAGTGAAATTTGCTACAGATCAGTATTTTCGGAACTTAGATGAGGGAAAGATATGGGAAATAAAGAAGAGCCTGGATTTTATTGACCAACAAATTTGAATCTAATTTCCAGTTCCTCCACTTACTAGCTGCCAAAGACAGGAGTGATTCCTACCTTCCAGGGGCCCCTCTGAGGACTGGGAGTGATAAACATCTGCCCGGTGCTGACCATGTATGCTCAGCAAACCCTTACAGATGCCACTTTATTTAACCCTCGGAACAATTCTAAAGGGTTGCAGAAGGTTGCATTTTGATTATCTCCATTTTACATAAGATAAAACTAGGACTCAGAGAAAGTAAATAACTTGCCCAGTCGGACTCACGAGTCGACATCCACTGCTCTATACTGTCTCATCACCAGCTTTCTTGCAGGGAGTACAAGGACCTAACACAGGTGGAGATTACTGGCATTCTCTAAACGGTGGCCCTTTGGACCAGGGTGAGAGGAAAGGCTTCAAGGACAGAATTTCAGCTGGACTTTGAAGCATAAGTAGGGTTCAAATAAATAGGCAGCAATAGGAGGATGCTTAAAATGGGGGGGTCTTGCTAATAAGGACCTACTGTATAGCACAGGGAACTCTACTCAATACTCTGTAATGTCTTATATGGGAAACAAATCTTAAAAAGAGTGGATATATGTATATATATAACTGATTCACTTTACTGTACAGTAGAAACTAACACAACGTTGTAAATCAACTACACTCCAATAAAAATTAATTTTAAAAATGGGGGGTCTTGGGTAAATAAGAATTGGCAAAGCATCCTTGGTAGGTCCTAAGCTGACCACCGTGGCTAGGCAAAAGATATATGCCAGGAACTAGTGGGGCCCTTTACATGGTGATGGACAACTTATTTAATGAAGATTATACATATATTTTATCACACTAAATAGGTCACTGTAGAAGAGAGAGAGTTCATAGACAACTGACAGATTCACAGGTTCAAGAAAAACTCATTAACAAAAGCACACTTAAATTCCGAGGTTGTGAATTTGACAGCTGATAGGGTTAGAATAAACCTCTCTATCAAGTGAGCATCTCTTCTCTATTACTCCTTCAGCCTTATCCTTCAAGGTGAAAAGGTGGGGCAGTAATTAAAAACAGAAGGAAGAAAATACCTTCGATCTACCATCCTTTGGATCCGCACCAAACTAATGCTACCTCTTCATGCCACCAGCTGGAGGAAGTCACATCAATCACAAAGAACAAAATCCATTAAAATGTAAAGGCAAATTTTATCTGCACATAAAAGCATAGCGTCCAGCTGAGCTCCGCAGCCTAGCTTAGTACCACCAGGAGGAGAATTGAAAGGTTTTGGTTGACAAAATTGGAGCCAGAGAGAGTCAATTCATTTCAGAGGTCTATTATCCAAATGACGCAAATGAGGACTAAGCCGGTGTCTGACTGTCTCATTCATTGTTTTAGCCAATTTTTAGTGAGAAATTGCACTGTGTCAGTCACTGTGCCTCACCGGCTTTTTCTTCTTCATCCATTGCCCATCCCCCTAAAGAGACCCTGGGTCTCAATCCTTCCCAGCTTCCCTAACCTTTTACTACTCTGTCTCCAGGGCCACCAATCAACAAGCCTGCCCTCATCCAGGATAATATTTAGACCCATCCAGCCCATTGTGGGAACTCCCTCTTGGATTGACATACACACTACAAGATCATTTTAGAGATAGAAAGTGTTTCACATTTTTCAGAGATTGGCTGATATGTGAGTTGGAAATATATAATCATTTCTGCCCTTCATTTCCTGCAAATCTAAAATACCAAAGTGAGCTCAACTGTGAGCATGCTTAGAGACATTCTGCATATTGTAGTCATTTTAAAAATTCACCCTGTCTAGATGTGTTACAAACATAAGTTGCCTAAATTCAAAGTAATTGACTTTCAGCCAACTGTGACCAAATCAAAAAAAAAAAAAGAACACGCTGTGTGTTACACCACGAAAACCCACCCCAGACTCAGAACTTTCCACCCCAAAGGAAACTTTTAATAGTCTGCCTTGAAATCACACACATATTCTACAGTGAATAAAAATAATGTATTCACTGGGGGTGGAGCGTGTAAATTTGTCTCACTGAACAGATTATTTTTTAACAGAATTATTTTGTCTATTTGTTATACTGAAAATATTCACAAAAGGAACATCTTACCGTCATGTTTGTTAAAAAAAAAAAAAAAAGATAAGTAAAGCCTCTTCTGGCTGTTTCAGAATATATTTGGTATTTACTCCATGTTTCTTTAACGAAAAGGAGAAAAGAACCTTGAGGAAAGAAAACAGTAAGCATGCATAAACTAAATTGCACTTTTATCTCTGGTGAATATTAAATACCAAAACCCACATTTTAATATATCTGATTGTCACATGCATTGGACTCCACAATGGGGGATAGTGTCAAAAGTACCTACAGACAATAGATCCCAAATAAAATGTATCTATAACATATGGCTACGAATCCCATTCCCCAACACCAATGTTATACACAGTCATCTTCTAAGTTGGTTTCCACGACGGAAAAATTAAGCGCTGGAGCTATAATTTTACATCGGGACGATGATTAGAGGATTGGAACAAACATATGGCATTTTAACCTTCCTTGACTGTAAGCACGCTCGCGTTATCAAGGAGCCTTTTCGATTTTACTATTTAGTTGCACAGATCATGAGCTTCCTGATGGAAGGGGCTGTCTTGTATATTCAGTGTCTCAGGAATGGAAGTTATTAGATGTACTAAATTAAAACAACAACAACAGCAATAAAAAATGACTATCAATCCTTCTCAGATGTGCCTAGACAACAGAAGATAGAACATTAAACCTAAATAGGTTCAGTTACCTCGCATTCGTCTGAAAACGACAGTAACTCAAGACATGTTTTAGATGGCTTTGGCCTCTAAGCTGGATGCGCTAAGCACCATTTCAGCACTATTTACACAGGTAATAAACTATAATTATTAAAAGGGAAGAAATGCAGTGCTGTGGGCTAAATCACAATCTGGTCTTCACATCAATAAAAATACCTTTTCACTGTGACAGTTATTTTCTTGGCTCGAAAGGTCATCACTTGCTGGAATAAATCGGCGAGGAGGAAGGTCTTCAAGCTGTGTTTGTAAGGAAAATGAGACCCCAAATTGGAGGAGACGTGTATGGTAACGAGAAAGTGTGATGATGAGTTGTGTGTAACTGCAGGCAAACACTTTCTTCCTTGTATGAAAATTTAATGATGGGTTACTTTTCCAATGGGAAAGTAATAACTTAGGTGAGTAACGCTGTATACTCCAAAAATGAAATTATTTTCAGTTTTAAAATATAACCCCAATGCCATATACCTGCAACTTTGTCTGCTACTGTCATTAACCGAGAATCTAAAATGAACGTCTCATTCTCTGAATTACCCTCTGGATTTGGCAGGGAGTTAGGTAACATGACGTGGACATGGATCACATCTCTCAGCTCCTTGGAAGTTCTGGGAAATTATTCTGGGCAAATGAGTGAAAACAGGAATGAAATGCAGTAGTTGCCATCTTTCCCATGGTGTGTCTGTGTTTAAGAGGTGATATTTTATCTACTTGGGGTATAATTCTACTTCTTTTCCCTTCTAACCCCATCATGGAGCAAGTGTACTGTAAGATGGGGAGGGGACAAAATTCATACATGGCACACACCTACAGAGTGGAAGATTTCAACTGCATAATAACACCTCAAATACTGCTGACGCTCAGCATACGTTGACTGAATTAGTGAATGACTGCCACGTTTATTCTCTACGCAGTATCTAACGCAAATCCTATGTGCTGGTTGTATGGAACTCACTACATAAAATGATTAGAAACATAAATTTGTGACGATGTAAACTTGCGTAAAGACACAAAATACAATATGGCCTTTGCTCTTCCATAGTCTTATGCCAGATATTTAAGAAATGACATTCTTTCCACAACCACAAGCATTTGTCCTATTTCCATCTCTTTCATGATCAAAAAAAACCCCCAAAAGAATGAGGTAATGAGAAGTAAGCTATCCACATATAAACCCTATTGACCTAAGTAAAATAATCAATTTCTGGTCTACTTAGTGCCAAAGTGATTGGTTTGACCTGCATTATCTTTTCATTGGTTTGTTTTGGAATCACGGCAGAGAGACTAATGGTGAAATGATATTTCTCTATTAAAAATAGAAGACTGTCAGATTAAGAGAACCAGTCCCCTGCCAAATAGATCGATTCCGTGTGCTGTGTGCTGAATGCTCATTTTATGTATTGATCATTCTTTTTCACCCATATGTTTTTGTTGAAAGCTAAAGAACCAAATAAAAAATGCTGTATAAGTATGTTTTTGTTGCATATGTGCATAATACACACACATATATACATACACACACAGAGCATTTTTCTACTGTAACTGTCCTGGTAAGCAGCTCTTAAATGCACCTAGTAACTTCTTGCTTGGCTGGGTCTTCTGCTGGCATCCTTGCTGTCATGTGCCACTGTGGAGTGCATTGTAATTAGCTGTACATTTCATGTCATGGAGCTGCACTGTCAAGTGATAACAGGTTAGGGCTGTCAGTTCAAGCATCAAGAGTATGAAAGGATATTAAGTGCAGAGATGACAACACAATGCAAAGATTTCAAATCCAGGAGTCACTCAAAATTTAGGTCTCTATCGAGCAAAAGGCTACCTTTGCAAGAAAATTTATTTGTAGCATCAACTGGTTCTCTTCACGCCCCTCACCAATATGTGCATACTGAGAACTTTGATCTCTGGCTTGAGTTTTGGAGAAGCCTCTAAAATTATACACACAAGTCTCCCAGTCCTATTTCCACTTGTATTTCTGACTGCAAGTAAAGACTTCATTGCAAAAGTATTGGCTGGTATCAAATATTAACAGCAACATTTAATTCAACTACTTAAGATAGCTCAAAAATTAGAAATCCATTGGTCCTGCACATGGTGTCTCTGGATATACAGAAATGCAGTTTAAAACAGACCACCTTTTGGAGCATCCAGCTAGAAACAAACAAAAAGGTACGTTAAGGGAAAATAAACTACAAAAGAGAGATGAAGATAAAAGATAATTATTTTACCCAGGTTCCTAGAAATTTTATATCATAGAAAATACAGAGAACTTTTTACTCTGAGCAAAATAGTTTAGTTATTGGGGCAACAAATGTATGTGTGAGTTCAGTGTTTAACCTGTGCTACCCAGACCTATTGTCTCCAAAATTACACCTGCTTAACTATTTCTAGGTAAGTAAATATTAATGGACTTGTAGAAAGTGACTTAGCTCTCTGCTTAACCTTTCAGATTCCCCAGTATACAAAGATTGTTTCAATTAGAGAGGTATGCAGAGTAATGTGGCAGAGAAGTGTCTACTTCTATTAAAAACAAACACTAGGCTTCAAATCCATCCACCCACATTTCAGTTGTTTTCAGAGTCTGCGTGGTTGGTAATTCTTATACTACAAAGTTTTTATAAACTGAAGATAGCACTAATTGTGTTCTGTTATGCTAAACAACTTGGGAATTGTTTACATCTTATTATTATTATTACTGAAGATTTTTCCCCTACAGAAAAATGTTAAGACTCTTTCTTATGCAAGCAAATAATAGTCCAGTAACACAAACAGAAATGACACATATGATAAGAGGGTATTTCCCACAAACTGAAGACTGTTTAACAACAATGCGATGACTTAGCCTAATAAACCAAAATCTATCAGTACGAATGGCTACCAATCTTTTTTCCGCAGTGCTTTGGCTAGCACTTGCTTCGAACAAAGTGATGACAATAAAGGAATTATGAACATATTAAGCCAATGATGAAATCATATCTGCTAGGATTCATGCTCCTACAATGTCTTAATGAACGTGCAATAAAAAGGAGAGTGCTTTAGGCAACTGTCTCCATCAGTAAAAATTCTGCTAAGGCACACCAAGGTTTAATTAAAACATCAAAATGCGAGGGAGAAACAATTTGACAGATAAATGTGAATATCATGGTATTGTCACTGAGCTTTTCTAATGAGATTAGATTCTTCTTTAATTGACATTTCCAACTGAGGCACAGATAAAACAGATTTAATGGGAGCAGTTATATATAGCTGGACTCTGGCTGGATGAACAAGTGTCTGACATTTAAATACGGTAAACGATATATTATACGCTCCCCTCACTAACACACTGTCAATATTAAGAAGGATAAACAGATATGTTAAATACATAAGGCACAGAGAATAGCACAAGTGATGCAAATAAACCTTATGATGACACCGTTGCATCAAACAAACTTGCGTGAAATCAATTTCATTCCGCACATGTAGGGTCTTCTGTAAGAAATGAAAAAGCCACACAAAGAAGCACTAAAAGTAATTTAATTTTGTGCTTATAAAAAGGAATGGGAGGGCTTCCCTGGTGGTGCAGTGGTTGAGAATCTGCCTGCTAATGCAGGGGACGCGGGTTCGAGCCCTGGTCTGGGAAGATCCCACATGCCACGGAGCAACTGGGCCCGTGAGCCACAATTACTGAGCCTGCGCGTCTGGAGCCTGTGCTCCGCAACAAGAGAGGCCGCGATGGTGAGAGGCCCGCGCACCGCGATGAAGAGTGGTCCCCGCTCGCCGCAACCAGAGAAAGCCCTCGCACAGAGACGAAGACCCAACACAGCCATGAATAAATAAATTAAAAAAAAAAAAAGAATACAGTAAATAAGAAAATATAGTTAATTCAATAGGCCCTGTAACGAATGGATTCCCAAAAAAAAAAAAAAAAAAAGGAATTGGAGGATATAAAGTTTCTTCTGAAAGTGTATCAAGGATTTTTTTTTTTTAAAAGAACGCTAATCAGGTGCTTTTCTGGAATTGTTTTCATTTAGTACTAACAAAAGACATGGGCAAAATCCATCAACTAATGGAAGGTTGCATCATGATCAAGACAAAAGAAATAAACCCATCATTTATTTTAAAATATCAATACAAGAGCGTCTTCCTTTATTGGCCTTTAACCAGCATTCCACCATGAATGCACCTGAAGCACTTTAGCTTAATGAACGAAATGTGCTCTTATGAGGTCTCTTTTGTATCAGGCCTAGCATCCAAGTACTGCAGCTCCAGAATCTACGTGTGATCCACTACACTCAGTTCTCCAAGAGTCACTGGTGGCCTCTGGAGTCAAAGTCATTCTCCTCCATTTGCCCAATTTCTAGCTGGAGTTCCTCTGATAATTCAGCATGCATCAAAGCATCACTGTGTTTCTACAAATCCTTAACCATAACTACACAAGAACAAATGATAGACAACACAGAAGACGAATAAAACATTCAGCCACAGGAGGCAAGGTGTTCCTAAGCATAGTGAATATAAAGAGAATATAAATGATATGAAGGTTGTAAAAAAGTTATTATGCCACCTAAATATTTATGCACAAGCACAATTTCAGTGAGCTTAATACGTATTTGTGAATATGAAGAGGTCATATATTCATGTATAAAGACATACATGTTTGCATATGGACAGGTATCCTTAACATCCAGGCTAAGCCTTGTGTATTAATTAATGTTCTTGGAGAGGAATAATAATAATTACGTTTATACATTTTAGTTTTTTAGTTCCCCAAATATTTATGAAGCACACACTACGAATATTTATGAAGCACCCACTATGGTCTAGACACACAGAAGAATAATACATGTCATTGGTCTCCAGAAGCTCAGTCTATGGAATAGATAAGAATATACCCAAACAAATATAATAAACAGACCCTTGGTTTTGCTCGGGTAGTCAGCACAGGCTCTGCGGAGGTGGGAGAGGATGCCAGAGGGAACCCTGTACTAATGGATGAGGAGGCATTTTTCACACAAAAGGAGATTTCTCGATGGGGCATGAGAACAAGGATTATTCAAAAAAAGGCCACAAGTTAGCAAGCCTAGACTGAGACAGTGTTTAAAAAGTGGGCTACACAGAATCTCTTGGTGCAGGAGGAAAGGAAGAGGGGAGGACATGGAAGAATGAGTGTTGGGGGCTCCTGACCCCTGACCCACAGATCAAATAAAGCAGTCTCGTTCCATTCATTTTTCATATCATGCTTGAAATTGGATTTCCTTTGAAGAAGTAGTCTGCTGCTAAGAAAATATATTTGAAAATTAATTCATTAAAAGTACATGTCCACAGTGGGATGTACAGGGGGAATACTAAAAAGAATCTAGGTTAATTAAGCGCCTTGCATGAACATCCAAGGGGTTTGGACTTTAATCTTGGACAATGAGGAAAATGAATGCTGTAATAGGGTTACTGATAGGATCAGTTTTGCTTTTTTTGGAAGGTAAGTGTAGCGGCAACAGGATGGAGAATAGTTCCTAGTGGGGGTAGAATTACAGAAGCTAAGAGACCCATGAGAGTCTACAGCAAAGGAAACTGGGGTGGAGAAAAGGTATTGTCAAGCATTGTGTAGATGAAAGAACAGTCCACACCAATATCCCAGATTTGACAAAGGTGACTGGTTGAAAACAGGTGTCATAATTCCTTATTTCACAAAATATTCTTACCTTGGACAACATAAAACATACTTTTTGTGCCTAGTTTTATTTCAGATAGTCATACATCTAATCGATTCAAACAAAATGTATACAATCAAGTGTTATTATTCTTGTTGGGGCCAAAATTGTGGAGAACCCTATAAAGTGGAGCCCAGTATCCCAACTAGGCGAAGGAGGCAACTACTTTTATGGCACATTTGGACGATTTTGGGGAAAAAAACTAATGATGGCAAGTAGTTTCCCCCCATTTTACAGATTTTAAACTGAGGCCCAGAAAACTTAAATGCCTTACCCAAAGTCACATAGCTAGTTAGTGGTGAAGCCAGCATTCCAAATCACAGTTACGTAGCCCCAAATTCATCACACACTCTCTCTACCTTCTCCCACCCTACATGTTCCCAACTCTTTGCTATTATTTTTTTATGATGCCTGGGATTCCAGTGCTGACTTTTATGAAGTATGGAATCTTCTAGAAATTTACATATCCCTGGAGGGGGAAGAAAAATATGCCCAGGACTGGAGGAGGGGACCGTTGAACCAAGATGATGGGTCATCTCCTGGTGCAAGAGTCTTCTTGACAAGTTGGCCATGACAGCCCATGCAGATATGACCACGAGCTGTGGTCTAACCTCTTAGGAGGATGGCGGTGCCGGAACCTTCCTCAGCAGTGCTAGAATACTCTCTATACCTCTGCAGAAAGACATTTTACTGCATCTGTATAAAGGAAGTGTCCTCTTCCCTATGTCTCCAAACTGGTGTGCACTAAAGGGGTCTTATTTCATCACAGGGTAGGGGTCCTTAAGCATTCCACTGCCTGGCTTCTAATAGCATTTCGTCCAAACCCACTCTCCCTACCCTCTCACAAACCTTAAAAATGTGCAGGAGAATTGCCAGGTTACACTTATCCATATTGTAGGGCTCTAACGTGGTGCAATATCTCTTGGGTTCAAGGAGGGGTTGCTGACCCAATGTGGTGAAGAGATGACAAGATTCAGGGATGCCATCAAAAAGTGCAGAAATCACTCAGAGGTCAAGGGCTGTGGGGCAGCCTGCTTGGGTCAATTGTCCTTCAGAAAGAGATGCTAAGATGGGCCTAGGGCCTTTCATAGACATTTTTCCCATCCATAAACACTGGCATCTCCCAGGCAGCAAATCCATCCTGGAGGTCTGTGCTGGGATGGGCTCAGGGTGTCTTTCTTCACAACCCATAGGTGTATTCTATTTCCCTTTCTTGTACTCCTTCCCCATGTTTCTACCACCTCTGCTTTTAAGCTAAGAATAGGGCCTTTGGGGTCTCAGGAACCCCATTTCTTATTATGCCCAAACTATCCCCATGAATTCTAATGCTCTCTAGGCCAAGACCCAGTCTCTTGGACCTTTTGATCCCGTTATTGGATCCCAGCAAATACCGGATCCTTAAATGTTTGATGAATGAATGTCTGACGTCTACCTCAAAGAAAGAAATGGCAAAAAAACAATCTGCTGCGTTCAGCACGGTTGCCACAGTAACCAGTGGCTGACCTTCATGAAAGAAGGGGTCTGTGGAGGCAGAAAACTAGGGGAGAGCAACATTTCAAGTGTGCTACTCACAGGAGAACAAAAAGAAATCATGCTGCAGAGACTAGTGAGCTGCATAAGCTAAAGGATGAACTGTCTTTGGCTGTGTCTTGCAGTGACTGCTGGGACAGGCTGGGGTCTGAAGGTTCCAGTGGGCGTGGGTGGTAGGCGGGATGAAGAATGGGGGAGTAAATAAAGGTACCCAAATATACATGTGTGAATGTGTCTGCGCAATTGTTTTACATTAAGCATTTGTGTGGTTTCTGGGGGGCAGGGTGATGAGGAGTCCCAGGTCCTATCTCCTGGGGTGAGGTAGGCAGAGGTACTGCTGTGGGCCTTGAACAAACCTGCTCAGAGCTTTTTAAGGAGATGCTCATGTTTCTCATCATTAATTGATTAATTAGTTAACTAGTTCAGCCATCAGTCAACTTTTGGCTGTTATGTTACGATGCTGGAATGTGAGCATCTTGTAGATAATATTAAGATGCTCAGGACCCAGAGATAAGTGCTGGTCCCACCCAATAGTCTAATATGGGAGCAGGTTGATATCTGAAGATGATATTGCCTCGTGGACGTGAAATAACAAGCACAGAGGAACCTGCCAGATGGATGAGGGTGCTGCACTAACTCCCTTCGTCCTAACAGGAGTGACTTCTTTGTCCTATGACCAGTTCAGAAAATACATGTAATTTTCCGATCTTCTCCGCACTCAGGGTGAATTTTGGGTTGACATTTTAATAAATTGTTTTATAAATAATAAAAGCACCCATTTGAAATTCTGCTTTCTTTGTTCCTTCTTGCTAATGCTGTGCAGGCTGCATGAATAGCTGAATCGATAAGAAAAATAAATAAATGACGAAGTGCATAGTGTGGTAATTAGTAGGTGCACAGTTAATGAGGTAAATCAGAATCTGAATCAAAGAGACTTGATTCAGAATTATTGTCAATTCTTCACATTGCTTTTGAGTTCAGAAGACCGATCTTGCTTTTATCTGGTTTTAAATATTAGCCAGAAAGCTATAATAATGTATTATAAATAGGAGTATTACCAAATATTGTAGGCCCAAGTCCTAAAAAATATTTCTCTACATTAAAGAACTCAGTATGAAACAATAAATAAATAAACGTTTTGGCCAAGTACAATATTCACTTAAATTTGAAAGGAGATTTATGTGAGTCTAGTATGACTCAAGTTCTCGAGGAGAGAAAAGAGATGTAATCAAATATTTACAACACAATGTCATAAGACGTATAAGAGAATTGAGTGCAAAGTGATATGGGCACAGATTTGCTAATAATATCCCCAAAATAAATCTCTTTTAAAAAGAAATATAGCATGGGGAATGAAAATGATATGTAACCTTCTCTTTCACTTTAATTTTTCTTGAACAACAACAAAATATGTTTGATATATATGCGCGTACACACACACACACACACGTATATGCCCAAGTGAAATTTAAAATGCTGAGAAACACTCATGACCATCGTAGGAAGACCAGCCCACTCACGTCCTATTTAATAGAGAGGCTTTCAATCCATCTAGATGCCACAGCTGCTGGCAAAAGTAGGGGGAGACACAAAGCCAGCCAAATGTAATCAACAGAAATCAGACTCATTCGCCTCCCCTTTTAATGGTATTTCTCATCTTACATTTTATTTCACCTTTATTGATAGAGAACAGGTATACTATCATAATGCAAACCAACCCAAACAACCTGCTTTAATACAGAAAACTCTGACCCTCAAGACAAGAACACAGATAGATGTTCTTGTACTTTACCTCCATATAATGTAATTTAAGACTCAATTAATGTGATGAGCAATTTTTTCCTTTAATTTGGAAATTTCTCCGACCATCCATAAAGATGACCCGTGCTCTACCTCAGAGATCTCCTGCACATATCATGAGGCAGTATTTGACAAAAGGCAAATAGAAAGCCACCTCGTCTCTACTGACTATGACCATGACCCCTCTTCCATTTCTAGTTCACTTGGAGAGATTTTCTAACTAAGAATACCTGCTGATCACCACCCCCAAGGAGAGGGTGCTGGAAGAACCAAAATAACTTTTTGAGGAACAAATCACAGCCATCTAAATTACTCCTCTGACAGAGTAATGGATCTTACAGATGAAAGGGAACAGAAGGTGTCATTTATCTCGACTTCACAAGACTTGTCAAATTTTCTTGGTCTTTTCTGAAGAACACAATCATAAATAATTCAGAAAATTATGACTTAGACCTCAAAAACTTTGAGCTAGACAACCACAACCTGGGAATGGGGACTTTCAAAAACATAGTTGCCTGCGTCTCTTAGGGGAGGAATGGGAAACATGAAGCAATTTATCAGGGAAATGTATTTAGCCTGGCACTACCTACAATTGATAGGAGGGACTCCTGTCTTGGATAATTCAACTTCATTTAATTCAGTAAGCATACATTTGTTTAATGGAGCTGTGATGAAGTTGAACATCGCACCGGGCATGTCAATTATAGTGTTTGCACCTTAAGAGTTGGTTTCTGGCTCAAGCAGCTCTGCCCCCATAGACCCTGTTAAGAGTTGAATTCTGTCCCCCCAAAAGTTCAGAATTTGAATGCCTAACCCCCAGTAGCTAAGAATGTGACTATACTTTGGAGCTAAGAATCTTTAAAGAAGTAATTAAAGCAAAATGAGGTGCACTCTAATCCAATATGACTGGTATCCTTCTAGGAAATTAGAACACAGACACAGAGGGAAGATGATGTGAAAACACAGGAGAAGATGGTCATCTACAAGCCAAGGAGAGAGGCCTGGAATAGATCCATTTCCTTATAGTTCTCAGAAGGAACTAACCCTACCAACACCTTGGTCTTAGATTTCTAGCCTCTACAATTGTGAGGAAATAAATTTCTGTAGTTTAAGCCACCCAGTCTGTGGTACTTTATTACAGCAGCCCTAGCAAATTAATACAAAGCCCTGTGCCAATAAGCAGCTCTGAGTCCCCCACAGTGCACCGGTGGCTCTTACTGGACCGGGGATTAGCCAGTGACACAAGGGTAACTCGTATATAGACTGACTGACCCTGTGAGGTAGCCAAGAGCATAGCTTTCTGCACAGTGGGACAATGACAGAGAGCTACCCAACCAGGCTGGCTTGTACCTGAGTTCACATGTTGGATACAGTGGACTTAGAGTCAAAGTCTAAAGAAGGTGTAGATGCACACAGAGAAAAGTGACAGCATGGGGAGAGACCATGAGGGCTACTAGTGAAAACTGGAGAGAGGTTACTCCTTCAAGCTGCTTCAGACTGATTGTTCTTCTTTCTCTAATTACTTTAGGTATAAGTTTTGGTTGTTTATTTGATTTTTCTTGTTTCTTGAGGTAGAACTGTATTGCTGTAAACTTCCCTCTTAGAACTGCTTTTGCTGCATCCCATAGGTTTTGGGTCGTTGTGTTTTCATTGTCATTTGTTTCTAGGTTTTTTCTTATTTCCTCTTTGATTTCTTCAGTGATCTCTTGGTTATTTAGTAGTGTATTGTTTAGCCTCCATGTGTTTGTATTTTTTACAGTTTTTTTCCTGTAATTGATATCTAGTCTTATAGCACTGTGGTCGGAAAAGATACTTGATACAATTTCAATTTTCTTAAATTTACCAAGGCTAGATTTGTGACCCAAGATATGATCTATCCTGGAGAATGTTCCATGAGCACTTGAGAATAAAGTGTATTCTGTTGTTTTTGGATGGAATGTCCTATAAATATCAATTAAGTCCATCCTGTTTAATGTGTCCTTTAAAGCTTGTGTTTCCTTATTTATTTTGATTTTGCTTGATCTGTCCATTGGTGAAAGTGGGGTGTTAAAGTCCCCTACTATGATTGTGTTACTGTTGATTTCCCAAATGGCTGTTAGCATCTGTCTTATGTATTGAGGTGCTCCTATGTTGGTGCATAAATATTTACAATTGTTATATCTTCTTCTTGGATTGATCCCTTGATCATTATGTAGTGCCCTTCTTTGTCTCTTGTAATAGTCTTTATTTTAAAGTCTATTTTGTCTGATATGAGAATTGCTACTCCAGCTTTCTTTTGATTTCCATTTGCATGGAATATCTTTTTCCATCCCCTCACTGTCAGTCTGTATGTGTCCCTAGGTCTGAAGTGGGTCTCTTGTATACAGCATATATATGGGTCTTGTTTTTGTATCCATTCAGCCAGTCTATGTTTTTTGGTTGGAGCATTTAATCCATTTACATTTAAGGTAATTATCAATATGTACATTCCTATTACCATTTTCTTAATTGTTTTGGGTTTGTTATTGTAGGTCTTTTCCTTCTCTTGGGTTTCCTGTTTAGAGAAGTTCCTTTAGCATTTGTTATAAAGCTGGGTTGGTGGTGCTGAATTCTCTTAGCCTTTGCTTGTGTGTAAAGGTTTTAATTTCTCCGTCAAATCTGAATGAGATCCTTGATGGCTAGAGTAATCTTGGTTGTAGGTCCTTCCCTTTCATCACGTTAAATATATCCTGCCACACCCTTCTGGCTTGCAGAGTTTCTGCTGAAAGATCAGCTGTTAATCTTATGGGGATTCCCCTGTATGTTATTTGTTGCTATTCCCTTGCTGCTTTTAATATTTTTTCTTTGTATTTAATGTTTGATAGTTTGATTAATATGTGTCTCGGCGTGTTTCTCTTTGGATTTATCCTGTATGGGACTCTCTGCACTTCCTGGACTTGATTGACTATTTCCTTTCCCATATTAGGGAAGTTTTCAACTATAACCTCTTCAAATATTTTCTCAGTCCCTTTCTTTTTCTCTTCTTCTGAGACCCCTATAATTCAAATGTTGGCACATTTAATGTTGTCCCAGAGGTCTCTGAGGGTGTCCTCAATTCTTTTCATTCTCTTTATTCTGCTCTGTGGTAGCTATTTCCACTATTTTATCTTCCAGGTCACTTATCTGATCTTCTGCCTCAGTTATTCTGCTATTGATTCCTTCTAGAGAATTTTTAATTTCATTTATTGTGTTGTTCATCATTGTTTGTTTGCTCTTTAGTTCTTCTAGCTCCTTGTTAAATGTTTCTTGTATTTTCTCCATTCTATTTCCAAGATTTTGGATCATCTTTACTATCATTACTCTGAATTCTTTTTCAGGTAGACTGCCTATTTCCTCTTCATTTGTTTGATCTGCTCCTTCATCT
Source organism: Balaenoptera ricei (assembly GCF_028023285.1). Lineage (NCBI taxonomy): Eukaryota > Metazoa > Chordata > Mammalia > Artiodactyla > Balaenopteridae > Balaenoptera > Balaenoptera ricei. Next base: position 70,546,819 of record NC_082656.1, on the reverse strand, counting down.
GCTGTGTATTTCTCTGTCTTCTCACTTTGGTTAACTTACTGTGTTTGGGGTCTCCTTTTGCAGGCTGCAGGTTCATAGTTCCTGTTGTTTTTCGTGTCTGCTCCAAGTGGGTAAGGTTGGTTCAGTGGGTTGTGTAGGCTTCCTGGTGGAGGGAACTGGTGCCTGTGTTCTGGTGGATGAGGCTGGATCTTGTCTTTCTGTTGGGCAGGACTGCATCCAGTGGTGTTTTTTGGGGTGTCTGTGAACTTAGTGTGATTTTAGGCAGCCTCTCTGTTAATGGGTGGGGCTGTGTTCCTGTCTTGCTAGTTGTTTGGCATGGGGTGTCCAGCACTGGAGATTGCTGGTCGTTGAGTGGAGCTGGGTCTTAGCATTGAGATGGAGATCTCTGGGAGGGCTCTCACCGATTGATATTACGTGGGGCTGGGAGGTCTCTGGTGGACCAATGTCCTGAACTCGGCTCTCCCACCTCAGAGGCTCAGGCCTGACAGCCGCCCGGAGCACCAAGCTGGCCGTCAGCCGCACGGTCAGGTATGTGGGGAGTTTCTTGCCTTTTGGGAAGTCTGAGGTCTTCTGCCAGCGCTCAGTCGGTATTCTGTAGGAGTTCTTCCACATGTAGATGTATTTTTGATGTATCTGTGGGGAGGAAGGTGATCTCCAAGTCTTACTCCTCTGCCATCTTGAAGGTCAGTGACCATTTTATTCTCGAGGAAGACCTATACTCAGTGAAATAACCCAAATGCCCTTTTTTTTGAATGAAATAAAAATGTATCTTTTAGTATTGGAAATTGAGTATAGAGAATATATATAATATTTATTTATAATAGCATATATATATATATATATAATATAATGATGAATTATTCCCCATCAAAATTGGAAAATACTGTTCCTGATTTTCTCAAATCTGGATTTAGCTTTAGATTTAGGAAGATCTAAATTTATAGAATTACATTTATACTTAAATTTTCAATTTATACCAGTGTGTGTGTATGTGTATTGATCTTTTGTTTGCATTCTTGTCCAAGCACTGGCTTCCCAAAGATCAGGAGTGGAAACTGAACTCCTGCAGTAAAGGCATGCAAGCCTGAACTTCTCTCCATCTTACCTTGGAAGAAAGGCTGGGCATGGTGCAGCCAAAGCTGGAATAGATTATGCGGATGCTACATTTACTGTTATTTTGCCCTAAGGTTAAACATGGTAAGCTGAATCCATGCATTTATATTTGCCTTCTCCTGAATCATGACTTTTTAAATTAAAAAAGAAAAAAGTAAAGAAAAAAGGGCATAAATTCACAAGGATATTTCTCTTGAGACTGGAAGAGGAGACAGAATCAAGTAAGAGACATCAAGAAAAATGTTTAAAGCAGAGCTGAAATAGAAGTCTACAGTGCATGGGGTTCAGGGAGGGATGGAGATGGGGGCTGGACCAAGAAGAATTGAGCCAGTGAGCACTGAACCCAGGCTCAGAAAACTGGAAGCCATGTGCTTCCAAGGCTCTCCCCCATCTTGAAGAAGGACTGTTTACTTCTTCTGAGGCGAAATCAGAGTAAGTGAACTCAGGAACAGTGAGTCCACTTGAGGACCGTGGAAGACAGGCCGAATGGAGGGACTCAATGAAAGTCTGCTCATGAGTGGTGAGAAGCCTGGGCCCTTTCCCCACTCAGCTCCCACAATGCTAGCAGCCTGGTTCAACCCCCTCAGGAGGATGTTAGAGGGTTTCTCTCTAAGAAAAAGGACCACCTATATGAAAAAACAAGAGAGAGAGAAATTGACACTTGGAAGTCACCCAGCAAAAAAGCTGACATACTTGGTGATCATCTTATAAAATTTTATTACCTCACTATTAAGTATGAGCAAATAGCCAGACATTTGAAAAAAATCTTCCCACGTGAAAGAGGGAGGTAAAAGCAGACCATTATTTTTAAAGCACTTGGAAGAGAAAGAGATGATACAAGAAGTTTAAAAAAAACTAATTAAAAAATTCTAAGGGATGAGAAAATATCATGATCATGAAACAAGAATTGGATGCTATAAAAAGGAGGAACACGATCCTAGATATTAAAATTTTAATATCAGACATGTAAAATATCAATAGGAGAATCAGAAGACACAAGTTGAAGAAATCTCTCAAGAACTGGAAGAAAAAGTTCAAGAAACAGAAAACACAAGAGAAAATATAAGTAAATCAGAGGATTCACCTAGAAGGACTTAGGAGTGTCAACAATTGACAAGTAGGGATTCTTGAGAAAAATAGGTAGGATACAGGAGAAATACATTCAAGGAATCAATAAAGAAAATATTCCTGTAATAAAGGACATGAGTTTCTAGATGAAATTGTCCACAAAGTGCCTACAAAGCAAAATAATTGACAAAAACTACACCAAAACTCATCAGAAGTAAATTCCTGATGTTTATATCACCCAGTCTGTGGTTCTTTGTTATGGCAACTCTAACAAACTAATACCCTTGGGAACTGCGTCATGTCACTTGTTCTATCAAGGGCATGAATCCAGGACACATCCTTGCAGCTAGGCAGAGATTCAGTTGAAGGGAATTGCCACTGTCAGTCATCTTGGGAAGAGGGTAAATCCTGGTGCAGGAAATGAGCAGCCCTTGAAACACATAAGGGAGAAGAGACTTCTTCTGATTTGAGTTCTAAAGGATTTGGGAGACGGGGGAAATGATGGCATTCGGGCCAGGACTCTTAAGTTCTGAAAACACTTGCAGTATTCCTAGTAACGAAGTGAGCTACCTGCCCTCAATCCATGTGGACGCAGAAAAGTTGACCCAGTAGAAATTCTCAGATTTGGACAGAGGGGGGGGGGGGTCCCTTCTTTTCAAAGTTACAAGCTACTCTCTGGTGGTGTACTTTCATTTTGCCTAAGAATTCAGTAAACTGCTCCAGAAGTTCATAGCTGTTCTTGTTGCAAACGGAGGTCTGATCCCAGGTGTAGTAGGTCCAACCAAGGGACAGTCAAAGAGTGCAGCAACAGTGGTCGACCCCCAAGGAAGACAGCTACGCTCTGCAGAAAGCACTTGTAAGATCTTTGGCTGCATAAACAACACAACATTTTCCATTTCTGTTAGCCTCTCTTTACCCACTTGGTACAACAGATTTTCAAGAATCAGTGGATTATTCAAAGGCTTGAGAAAATATTTGATGACCTGAAACAAAAATCGGATTCACATATATAAATAGAGCAGTTCAATATTTCATTTAATGAGCCAAATCTCTAACCCTCCTCCATCTGTACCCATAGACGTGATTTCTATCCAGCAGCCATAGACAGCTCTCCCTAGATGGATCTAGGCTCAAGAGTCCACTTGTGTACTGGATGCTGTTCCCTGTTCCTTTCTCTCTGGGATCACCATTTCTCTCGTTTCTCTCTTCTACGGAATGATTTCCACTAGTATACAGCCTTGCTGTAAGATCTCATTGCTTAAAAAAATGATATCACAGTCCCCTCTGCTATCACCCAGTTCTCTGTTCCTCTTTATATTAAACTCCTGGAAAAAGATGTCTATATTCACTAATTTGGCTTTTCATCCACCATTCTCTCTTGAATTTACCGCAAATAGACTTTGTCCCTGTTACGCCACTAAAAACGACTTTGCCAGGGTCAACAAGGACCTCTTCTTGCTCAACCTCGAAGCAGCATTAAACACAGCAGGCGGCTCCCATGTTTTTAAAGCATTTTCTTTATTTGGTTTCCAGGACACCACATTCTCCCAATATTTTCTATTTCATCTCTGACCTCACTTCTTCTGAGTCTTCTTTGCTGGCTCATTCCCCTCTTTTCAGACCTCAGAATGCCAGAGTGCCCCCAAGGGCTCAGTTCTTTCTGTATTAACTTCACTTTCTACATTTACTCCTTAGTTGATCTCATACAATCCCATAGCTTTGAAAATAATCCCTAAGGTGATGGCTCTCAAATTTAAATCTCTAGCCTCAGTTTGTCTTCCCAACCCCACACTGGTGTACTCTGTGATACTTCAGGCTCAAATCCCTATTCCTCCTCCCAGCCCTACTCCACTCCCCTATCTTAAGTTACTGCAGCACCATTGGCTGAGTCAATAGAACGGCTATGATGACAATTTCCTACCACTTTTGTCTTAAAACGAAAGGTCTGGGCTTCCCTGGTGGCGCAGTGGTTGAGAATCTGCCTGCCAATGCAGGGCACACGGGTTCGAGCCCTGGTCTGGGAAGATCCCACATGCCGTGGAGCAACTAGGCCCGTGAGCCACAACTACTGAGCCTGCACGTCTGGAGCCTGTGCTCCGCAACAAGACAGGCCACGACAGTGAGAGGCCCACGCACCGTGATGAAGAGTGGCCCCCGCTTGCCACAACTAGAGAAAAGCCCTCGCACAGAAATGAAGACCCAACACAGCCATAAATAAAAATAAATTAAAAAAAAAAAAAACGAAACGTCTTTATTATGTACCTCTCTTATTAGAGAATTTTTAATATTTTTAAAATAATATCACTTTCAGGGCAGGATCCAGAGCAAAATAGTGATATGAATATCATTTTTTTAAGTGTTAATAAGAAGAGAAAAGGTTAGTTCTATCCAAGTATAGCAAAGTTGAAGAACCATCAAATCATGCATATCCTCTGGTTACCAACTCTTCAGAAACGAAATAAGAAGATAGAGGCTTACACCACCGCTGGAGAGACTAAGAGAGGCATGAGAGAGGGCTTTCTGGATGTGAGCCCAGATGGGTCCTGGCTAGAAATGGGCCACTGGAAAAGGGAGACACATTATCCTTCCAAGTCCCCATCTGGAGCTTTCTTGGCCTAGGCAAACTCAGTAGCCATGCAGGGTTTACACCCAAGGAGGTATTCACATATGTGTGCCTCCAGCATAGCTTATTTTATTTTATTTATTTTAATACATAGTGCCCTTCAAGTTTCCTTTGAAGTCTACCGCAAATAACAGGTTTTAGCACATCAGGTGCTATTTTGCTTCCTGAAACATTTAAATTAATTTTCTGTTACCAATGCAAATGTGTACCTTCCAATTTACCCACTACACAATAAAACCTAATTTAAAGCAATTAATGTTCATTAATGGCCCCATCTGCATGTTTATCGTTTTATCCTTAAATACTTGAGACATGGTATCCATATTTTATAGCTCACTTCTTATCAGCAAGAATTCTTATCCTCAAGGGTAAATGTAAGACTAATGTGCCAGTATCTCATATCTTTATAAGAAAACCACATTGCCTTTTTTTTTCCCCCTGGAAAAAGCTAGATGAACAAGGTAAATGTGCACTATACCAAATGTAGCCAATAAAAAAAAAAAAAAAGAAGAAGAAGAGTGTTTGTAATGGTGTGCTTAGCTCCCTCCATTACCTTTTCTTTTTTTCCCCTAGAACTGGTGTGGCACAGCAGTACAGTAAGTGCGCTCTGGCCAGTCCCGACAGGATTTTGCCAGGAACGGGTGGAATGCAGCAGCAGCACTACGAGATTTTCCTGCCTCACCCCCTTCAGTAGATCAATGCCTTGTAGGGAAAGGGCAGGTAGGGGGATCTTCTGACATCACAGAGCATTCTGAGCATGCGCACTAGCATCAGCCAGGCCTTGCTTTGCCACTTGTTAGTTGCTCTACTTGTGTACACTGGAGGACACTAGCTAAACTTTCTGAACATCTGTTTTCTCAGCCTGACTGATCAGGTTTTTCTCAGGACTGAATAAGATAGTATGCTAAAGGATAAAATCATATCGTGATTAAGAGGGTACTCTCCACCGGTCCAGACTTCCTGAGTTCAAATACTGGCTTTACCTCTCTCCTGCCTCGGTTTTCTCATCTACAAAATGGGCATCATAACAGTATCTCTCTTAAAGCGTTCCTGTAAAAATTAAAATGAGTTAATACCTATAAATAGCTTAAAATAGAGCTTGGCAAATAGTAAAGACTTGGTGAACATTAGGAAAAAACAAAAACTGTAGGTACTTTGGAAACCACAGCTATTTTTATTAAAGGCTTTTCCCTAAAGTGACAGTCGGTGGTGCTAGAATGTGACTTCTGGGCTTAGAGACAAGAATCCTGGCACAAGGAAACATGCAGGTGGCTGGTTTCACACCCCACCTCGTCCTAGAGGAAGGCAGAGTAAGTACCTCTTCTGTGACGCTATTATGTCTTAAAGCCCTGACAGCCAATTGCATATATAATTCTTGAAAGAGAGAAAGAAGGAAAAAACAGAAAAAAAGTTAAAAGTAAATAATATGTTTACACCATTGTAAGAAAAAAAGCAAATGAGTTTGGATGGGATTTTTTTTTAATCATATTGCTTAACCAAGATAACCCATCTGATTTCTCTATTCCTAAAAAAAAAAAAAAAAAAAAAGTTAATGTTTCCACACATGCGATTTCAATGAAATTTACATTTACAAGTCATTATCATTTTGGTGGAAGGCAAAAAATGATGTTCAGCTTGTACTGGAGGGGCAGATGGAGATGGAATTTAGGAAGTTGACACACTAGCTGACAGAAATGAGTAACATTTACGTTCCAACCCACCTAATGGTAAGCAATTATCTCTGAACTAGGATAACAAACGTGCTTTTTTATCCTCAAAAAGTTGACGTGCATTATAGAAATTTCCAGAAGGCATATTTTCTGTAAAGAAGCAACTGCTTCTGTATTCGGCATTTAGTACAAGAGTTTAATTGGATGCTGACCCTTTCAGAAGATTTTATTACAAGTTAAAGTTAAATATTAAGAGAATAGAAAAATCTACCTGAAGTTGTCTGCTACTTTCTATTATCTATTTCTCTGTTTAAATATTGCCTTACAAATGTACTTTTACTTCATATTCAATACCACTGATAGATTTTACCTTTAGCAAAACACAAATTGCTTTATGCACAATCCATAGTCATACTATTTTATGAGTATCATAAATAAAACAAATAAAAGTAGGAATTTGGTGTTTATCGTGGTTTAAAAGACCATCTTAGCATGAGAAAGACATTTTTGATTCCATGATTAGTTGACATCCTACATAACAAAAAAATTGGCAAATACAGTGGTGTAAGTCATCATAGGTGACATTATATAATTAAAATGTATTGATATAAACATTAAGACAATTTAAATGTCTTATAGTGTGAATTTTGAATGTTTTGACTCATAAATTTATTCTACATAAAAAAGCAACCAAAGTAGATGCAGTGTCCTATCTACAAATTACATATCTTGAAACAGGATGAAATGACTTTCACTCACTTATTTTCATGAAGGCATAAAATATAGCTACTACATGATAAAATGTAAAATTTTGAAAATTAATTTACACAGAAAGACCAGAAATATGCATCCGCAGACTGTTAGAAATGGAAATGACCATAGTTATTATCTAGTCCAAATCCCTTATATTAGAAATAAGGAAGCTGAAGCTAAAAATATTGCCGTAACATTATAACTGTGGTATTAAATAACAGCGATGGTAAAGAAAAAATGAAAATGTCTTCAGCCCTTTGAAAATTAACCATAGCTCTATTTTAACAGTATTAAAATCTTAATTTAGCAAAAATATTGGAAAGAAAGGCATACCAGAAAAAAAAATCAGCATGAATGTGATATAGTTCAATGAATTGATGATAGCCCTGTCAGATCAAAGGAAAGAGTGAAAGAAAGGAATAGGAAGAAAAGAAATAACATTGAGTACCTGCTATATAACAATATCACATTAACATAACTTATTCAAAAGACTTAGTTTAAAATGTCTTAACACTTACTAGTTGGTGTCCTTGAGCGATTCAAGCCCTATCAATCTCTGATCCCACATGTCAAAGTGAAGGAAATAATACCTAGAACTATGTGAGGACTAAACAAGAGAGTGTATGTTAAGCATTAAATTATCCATGCAGTATAGAAAGACTATCCTGTACTCTTGGATCTTCAGAATGGTTCTATCACTTAATGCTCATAACCATACCATGGCATAAAGTCAGTGGCAGAACTGGGATTCAAATCAGGCCTGTCTAGTCCCAAAGCCAAGCAATACTCATATATTTGGCCTCAAGATATCTGTACATTTCTCTGCTGGGAATTCTTTCTCCACTCCCCTCTCCTAAATCTTCAACTGCCTGTTAAATCCTATTCATCCTTTACAATTCATTTTAAATATAACTTTTTCAGTAAACTATGCCTGGAGCTTCTATTACATGTTCTCTTAGTATTCTCTCATTTTTCCTTTGTTGTATTAATTAATAGTTAAAGTTGTTAATTCATCTTCCAATTATTTTTAACTACTGTTTCTCTACTAGACCGTAAGCTCAAGCAGGGGCCATTTCTTTCTTTCCGACCATCATGTCTCCCATCCCTAGGAGGGTACCTGGCACAATGCAGGCATTCAATAAAAATTTGTTGGATACATCAATTAATGATAAGTGAAGACTGAAAAAGAGTTTTGGGTTGGCAAATATTTTTGTTTGGTTTTATTTATGGCCATGCTTCACGGCTTGCAGAATCTCAGTTCCCTGACCAGGGATTGAACCCAGGCCACAGCGATAAAAGCCCGGAATCCTAACCACTAGGCCACCAGAGATCTCCCTGGTTTTATTTGTTAATGACAGAATGTTAATAAGATCCCTGAGGATTTCAAAGAACTTGATCCAGGGCACGGAAGCAAGAGCTGCCCAAGAAAAGGAGGAGGAACAGTTCTGACACTGTGATAGGAAAGACAATTGTAAGATCATTGTAGATGCAGAAATATTTTCAAAGGAGATCCTTTCATAGACATTCTGCTCTGTAGAGGGTGGTATTCACATGTGAGAATGAGTGACTGAAAGGAGATGGGGTTCTGAAGAGCTTAGTGAAGAGAATGGAAGAAGGTAATAAATGAGAGTCCAGAGCTGCCAGAAAGCATCAAGCATTCAGCCAAAGTTAGATTATGAATGCTTAGCCTTACCAATCTACACTGACTCGGGTGGCATTTCCTGCTGCGTGGTTCAGCAACCAGGGTCTTGAAGACAGATGGTTAGACTCAGTGTAAAGATGATGTTGATGATGATGATGATGATGACACTGATTCACTGTTAACTCCGTCAAGCACTGTGTAAAGCAGTTTCTATGAATTGCTTCATTTCTTACACACACAAAGAATGTTGTGTATACCCATTTTTTTACAAATGAGAACGCTGAGACTTCTTTTTTACGCAGCTTTATTAAGGTATTTTTACAGGCTATAAAAGTCACCCATTGCATATGTAGAATTAAATGATTTTTTATAAATTATACAGTTGGCAATTATCACCACAAGGCAGTTTTAGACCATTTCCATAACTCCAAAAAATTCCCTTGAGCCTGTTTGCACTCAATCCTGCTTTAACCCCCAAACACAGGCAACCACTGATGCACTATCTGTCTCAATACATTTGCCTTTTCTGGACATCTCATATAAATGGAATCAAAGAATATAGAGATTTGTTTTTTTGTGTGGCTTCTTTCACTTAGGATAATGACTTTGTGGTTCATTCATGCTGTAGTATGTATTGGTATTTTGTTCCTTTTTTATTGCTGAATAGCATTTAATTATATGGCTACACCACATTTTGAAATTCACAGGCATTTTAATTGTTTCCAATTTTGGACCATTATGAATAATACTGCTGTGAACATTCACTTACAATTCTTTGTGTGAACATATATTTTTACTTCTCTTGTGTAGATTCCTAGGAGTGGAATTTGGAATTACAACACTGTGTGATAAGGTTATGTAAGTTTTTAGGAAACTGCCAAAATGTTTTTCAAAGTAGATGTACCATTGTATATCCCCACCAGAAAGGAATGTGTCAAATGTGTTTTCTGTGTCTATTGAGATGGTCATGTGGTTTCTGTTGTTGATTCTATTTATGTGGTTATTACATTGGCTGATATTCAGATGTAAAACCAACTTTGCGTTCCTAAGATAAATCCCACATGCTCATGGTGCATAATCCTTTTTATATGCTGCTGATTTGTTTTGTTAATATTTGTTAAGGAGTTTGCATCTATCTTTACAAGGGATGTTGGTCTGTAGTTTTCTTGTGATGTTTTTATATGGCTTTGGTATCAGGGTAATGCTGGCCCGAAAAAAAAATAAGAAGTGTTCCCTCTTCATCCATTTTCTCAGTTCATAAAAACTGATATTTCTTCTTTAAATATTTGATAGAATGCACTAATTAAGACATGAGAGGACATGGGCTTTTGTTTGTGGGAAGATTTTAAATTACTAATTAGATTTCTTTACTTGTTCTGGTCTCAAGATTTTCTATTTCTTCTTGAGTCCATTTTGGTAATTTGTAAACACAATTTTCTGCTCTAATCGTTATTATTTCCTTCCTTCTGATTGCTTTGGATTTGGTTTGCTCTTTTCTAGTTTTTTAAAGGTGAAAGCTTAGCTTATTGGGATTGGAAACTCTTTTTTGGTGTCATAAGCATTTAGAGTTACAAATTTCCCTCTATGCATTGCTTTAGTTGCATTCCATAATTTTCATCTGTTTTTTTTAGTCTTCATTCAACTCAGAACAACTTTTGATCCCCTTTTGGCTTCTTCTTTGACCCATGGGTTATTTAGAAGTGTATTTGTACCCAAATATTCGGCACAGATTCCCTTCTATTGTGGATCTCCAATTTAATTTTTTTGTGGTCAGAAAACAACAACTGCATGATTTTAGTTTTTAAAAAATGTACTGAGAATTATTGCATAGCTCAGCCTATAGTCTATTCTGAAGAATATTTCATTCTAAAAATGTGTATTCTGCAGTCCTTGAGTGAAATGTGCAATAATGTCAATTAAGTAACATTGGTGGATAATGTTGTTCAGTCTTTTATACCCTTGCTGATTTTCTTTTGAGTTACTTGTTATATCAATTATTGAAGTGGAGTGTTGAAATCCCCAACTATTAGTTCTTTAATTGTCTATTTCTCCTTTCAATTCTGTTGGTTTCTGCTTCAACCATTTGGGTTTCTGTTATAAAGTGCATATACATTTAGAATTGTTATATCTTTCTAATGTATTGACCCTTTTAACATTATGAAATTTCTCCCTTTGTTTCTAATAATATTAATATATGAAGGTTTATTTTGCTTTATATTAATATAACTACTCCAGATCCATTATTGTTACTGTTTCATGGTATATCTTTTTCCAGCCTTTACTTTAAAGCTATTTGTGTCTTTGCATCTAAGTTGCATCTCTTCTAGACAGCATATAGACATCACAAAATGCCAAAGAAAACTTGATTTATTTCTCCTTAATTAGCACCTTAAGGGTTTAAATTACGAAGCTAATAAAGACACCATCTACCCTAACCAAGCAATTGTAAGACTAGGTAATGAGATACAGAAATTTCAACACTGTATTCTTAGGAAAGTTTGCATACATTTCCTTTTAGGTAACTCTGAAATTTGGAATTAAATGTTTAACTCTTCTGGGAGACCAGAGATGGATGATTTTGAGTTTCTAGTCACTTTTTGTCTTCTTTCACTGTGGTTTTGATGACTTCAGATACCCTGTTAGTTCTAAGGATACAAGGAAAACTTAAAAACATTTCACTCTTTATACTAATATTCCTTCACTGAAATTGAAGGAGAATGCAACTTTTTCTTATTGCTTACAATATTATCAACCAGTAAGTGACTGATGACAATAGGGCAGGTCTTTCACTTTTACCCTTAACAATTCCATGACTCTGTTGGGCACTGCACCTGCCAGTTATGACTCATTGCTTCTTTTCAGCCATCACATGTAGATACTTTGTCTTCTTGCTCCCAATAACACATACTCTTCTCCCAAAGTCTGTTCTTTCAAAATACATGTAATAATATATTGTATTCTCTGTGAATCCAATTGCATCCAATTTCTGTCATCCAAGTTTTAGAAAATACACTGTTTCCATGTCACTTAGGTTATTATTTCCATGGGCTGACATACAACAGCAGGACGCTGAGTTGACTATAATGTCCCAGGGCTGGGACTAGTGCTCTGAATAAATCCATATTTCTCTGAACCTCAGGAGGGTAGGACTGAGAACTGTCCAATGAGCTGAGTGTGAGGAGCAATATTTTGGAATGAGCAAAGGCAGACACATCTTTGTTGAGCTCCACCTTGTGCAGGCTGAAGATGTCAAGGTCATCACATCTCCTCCAGACCATTCTAGACTGTCTAAGAGGACCATCCTTCTGCAATGTCATTGTTGAAATTGCTAGTGTCCAAGCAACGCATAATTATTTGACTCCAACCATCGTAAATGTATGGACTGTTTTCTTCTCATCATTTTCCTACGTCTTTGAATTTATGTCTGAGACACCTTCATTAGTTTTTGCAATCTAGGCTGCCAAGTCTACCTACCATGCCTCATCAGGTGGATGAAAAGGAGCACAGAGAAAGTTCCTCTTGAAACTTCAAAATCATTTATTTGATTAACCCAACAATTACCGATTTAGGAGGGCTCCAATTTTGGAGATAGGGCAAATACTTAATACTTAAAAGGTTACTACAATTTAAAGTTCCTGAAGACTGGAGATCTCTTCTGAATTAGAGGCTTGTCCCAGATAAGGTCTGTTTTCTTATGAACAGGCTAAAAGGATTTTATGTCTGTCAAATAAGCTAAAATGATTTTGTTTGTCAAACATTTATTATTTATCAATAACAAAAATGTTTTTATAACAATTTACATTTTTGAAAGCACTTCCATGTCCATTAATAGGCTTTATTCTTATAATAATTCTGGAGGTAAGTGTTATTATACCCAAATTACAGCTGAGACCTATTCTGCACAGTTAATAAGGGGCAGAATCTTGATTAGAATTCAGTTCTTCTGATGCTGTATTAATCTACTTCACACTATACAATAGAGGTTCTCTTCATTAAAAATTTAATTCGCTTGCTAGCCTTACTGCACTTGTATGGAACAAGGGTACATAATGGTTCAGTACATGTAAGAAAAAAATTTAATAATTGAGTTCAAAAGCCATAAGGGATTAAGTAAATTTCAGTGCATCTATAAATTAAATCCTGTCCATTGAAAGGTACTGTGTTGAATATCATTATCATGAGAATATAACCATAATATACAAGCAGAAAAAATTTACAAAAGACTGTGTGTAAACAGAATAGATAGTCCAGAAATAGATGCACACATATAGAGTAAACTGCTTTATGACAAAGATGCCAAATATTCAGTAGGAAAAGAATTTATTTTCAATAAATGGTTATGGAGCAACTGGATATCTCTATGAGAAAAAAGTGAACTTTGTGTCAGTATTTCACATCATACTTAAAAATTAACATGAAATGGACCTTGAACCTAAGTATGAAAGAAAAAACCCAAAAAATTCCTAGAAGAAAACAAAGAATATTTTCATACTTTAGGGTAGAAAATTATTTCTTAATTAGTACAAAAATTAATATACATCAAAGAAAAAATGATAAATTGTATTTCATTAAATTTAAGGACTAATTTCTCAAAGGACACCAGGAAGAGAATGAAGAAAATAATCCAAGAATGAGAGGAGACAGTTATACAGTTGGTCCTTTGTATCCACAGGGGATCTGTATCAGGACCCTCCGCAGATATCAGAGTCGGCAGATGCTCAAGTCCGTTAAACGGCCAAAGAACAGTCAGCGCTCCGTATCTCATGGATATGGAGGGCCAACTCGAATACATATATCCAACAAAAAAGCTTATACATAGTATATCTCAGAAATTCCTTCACACTAATAAGGAAAAGACAAACCAATTTTTAAAATTGGACAAAAGATTTAAACAGGCACTATATAAAAGGGAATACCTAAGTGACAAATTAGCAAAAATCAATAGAATCATCAGCGTAATGCAAATTAAAATAACTATGCAATGCCACTACATCCTCTTTAGAATAGCTAAACCCAAAAGACTGATAATACCACTTGTTGTCAAGAATGTGGAATAACTGGAACATTCATATCTTGCTGAGGGAAAACTAAACTGGTGCAACAACTTTAGAACACTGTTGCCATTATCTACTAAAGCAACATATACCTTTATCCTATGATCCACAATCACACCCCTAGGCATACACTCAAGAGAAACAAGTGCATATATCTATCAAAAGACATATGCAAGAATATCCACAGAAGCCTTATTCATAATGGCCAGAAACTGGAAACAACCCAAATAATATCAATAGAAGAAGAGATAAGTAAATCATGGTATAGAATAGAATAGTAGACAGGATTAAAATTTAACAAGTTAATGATGGACGAAATAATAAGCATAAATCTCATAGACATTTTGTTGAGGAGCCAGATGCCAAAAAAGTTCATACGGTATGATTCCATTTATATGAACACTGGGAACAGGCATACTATTGATAATGTTGATATGGATGTGGGTGACAGTTATATGTAACTACAAAGTCAGGTGTTGCTTCAGTTTCAATGTACTTCCTTATGGCCAGTGCCTCTTAATTTTTATTCTGTTAAAGTCTGACTTCAGCTACTAGCTAAGGTGTGCTGTTTTTCCTTCACAATTGCTTTGATGGTAATTTTGAACAGAACTTTCCCATCTTCCTCCCTTCACTTCTTTTTTCACATCTACGGACAGGTAAGAGTCTAAAAGATTACACTGAATACTTTTGGTGTTGGCATGACCATTGCCAGGCGGCTTCTTCATGAAAGCTCTTTCTGCAAAAGTCACCAATAGCATCTTTAAACCTCCAGCACTCACAGCAAAGCATTTTTTAAACTTCTAAGACATTTCTTTTGAAATAATGATAACAGGATACATCCGGGCACACTGTTCCTGTCTTAACATCTTAAAAGTGAGAGTTCTAGATAATGTCCTTGTCTTTTTCTTTTTCTTTTTAACATAATCCTTATTATGTTTGTAACTTTGCTTTGCAATAACTAAAAATAAGGGAAGAACATGTCTTTTTGTTTGTGCTGAATAAACATTAGAGCTGGTTGGGGTCTACTTTTCTTCTTTTCTTGGCCACACTAATTGCATTAGTGTGGCCACTTGAGGCATGTCTCAAGAAAACACAGAGACACATGCATTTTTCTCTGCCTCTCTGTCTCTCTCTCACACTCACACACACACACACACACAATTGAAGGAAGTCAGAATAATCCATTTTGCCATGACACATCTAGGTTTTGACAACTGGCACCCAGTGGAAAGGCATCCCAAATGTGGCTTTAAAGCAACCATGAGACTGTTTTAGGCATAATATACACAGAACCAATCTGTTTGCTCTGAAATTTAAAGGTTAGAACTCACATAAAGCTTGAGGCACAGGAACATCAGTCCTAGTTTCTCAGTACATCCAGTTTGTTGGAGAATCCAACCAGGATTTGTGATTGAAATAAAATGACATTTCCCTTAATAAAGGAAAGGGTATGTGACATAATTGGGATACTGTAAAACATCCTGAGAAATCATGGATGGAAAGCATTATTGGGGAATAAATTACTAATTGCATTAGTGTTCTGCTCTCCTCAACTTAGCATATAACTTTAAATTATACCTGGCATCTAGGTCCATGACCGTAATTTACTTTCCTTGCATTTAAAAATTATTCACATGAATTATTCTTAACAATGCTTTTTTCAGAGGTTCAAAGACAATCTTCATAATTCTCTTAGTTTATGAATAAAGACACAGAAATATTAGTCTAAATTGGAAGCTCTTGAGGGAATTATATCCCTTGCTATGTTTTATACATTATCTAATTTTCTCTCAGCAACCAAAGATCCTGAATTATAATTGTGGTCAACCTCGTAACAACAAAAATGAGTGAGATCTTTTACTACCATAAACTATGCTCAGCCCACCCCTTTGTTCTTGAGATGCAGGATCTCCTCTCAGAAGATGTAGAGAGAACTGAGCAGCCCGACAGAAGGTTGACAAGTACACAAGGTTAGGAGACACATCTCTACTCTTTATCACACTGTGGTCTGACGGTCTCGCCTTTTTTCCCCAGCCATCCCCACCCAACTTCCAGGGACAAAATGCACATCTGGTCAGTATGGAAGGAGCAAGATCTGTGGGTGTTTGGTAGAGTTTCATTTTACTCTTTATCACCAATGTCTGGCTTTCCACAGCACTAGCTGTAGTATTATTCTTCAGCACACAATCAGAATTTTCTTCTTGGAGAAGGCTCATCACAGATACATCAGAGGGTCTTTGAACAATCTTGTAAATGAAAGGAGTAGTTCTTTTATACAGGCTTCCAATAAGACTGACTATTTGGGCATAGATACGAATGAAAAAACCTAAGCCAAAATCAGCAGTCCTCCCATTGACAGATCCTTCGCAAGTTTTGAGTAAGAATTCAAAATGATGATGTCTTCTATTGCATTCATCCTCCTGGAGATAAGTCATAATCGTGTGCATTCCAAGAACTTTGCTATTCCCCATTGAACTTGACTTTGAAGCACATTTTCTAACACATGTGAAATGTCCCCTGATTTAGCCTCCTTAAGAAAAGTTGACCACCCACCCACTGTCAGGGGTGGGGTCACAGTTTCTCGAGTCCCTGCCATCATGAGTGAGTTAGATTGAGAAATTCGGTTGAACTGAAAAGCATGAAGTAAAGAACTAAGATGGTCATTTTGCTCTCTCCTGACAGATATTGGCAGAGAGAAAATATAAACGTAACAATGTCCTAAGGGCTCAGGTGATCTTTTCCCTCCACTGATATACACCTCAAAAAATAACAAAAATTGCTAGTAAGCCAGCCAAGATAGCCAAGAAGTTCCCTGAACTCTTGATGGGGAAAAATTGGTACTGATCTTGTCAAATTGAATAACCACTTCAAACAGGTTAACTCTAGTTATTTTTCTAATAACGATGGCTTTCAGAATAGGCACATCTAGGATGTGTAAAAGATAAAGATGAGATGTGTGCTCTTACACTAATGATTAAAAATAAACCACAGAGAGTCTGGGTCACTACAGACTTCATTAGTTTCCATTAGGATATTTATTTTTTGCAAGTGGTACTTCTAAAAACAAAAATTTCAAAAGATTTTATACATTGCCTACTATCCAACCTCTGTTTCTTTGGGAGGGAGTGTAATATAAGAATCAAATCCACAGTGAACAGACAATTGTGCTTTCTAATCCTCTTGGTTCAAGACCGGTTTGAATAAAAAAGTGAAGTTCCCCTGCCTTTGCATTCACCTCAGAAAAGATTTTAGCAAACACAAGACACCAAATGGTACTGGCATTAAAAAAATTGTTTAAAGCAGTTCTATATCCTTGCAGAGCAAACAGTCAACCATCAGAGTTTGGTCATCAATTCATTGACAACTACTATGATGTGATTGGAATTTTGGAGCACCATAAGAAAATCCTCCCCATTTCCTTTATCAGTGCTTCATTTCTAAAAAGCAGCCAAATAGGAGGGTGAAGATAGCCCAGCAATGCCTTTTTAAATTTACAGTTTTAGAGTAATTATGAGCGCTATTGCTGACGGCAGCAATATTTTCAGAACCCGTATCCCTGCAAAGTTCCTCAAAGACTGGATGCATAATTCACTTCGAAAGTTACTAAGCATCTGTTTGACTGCATTAGTCTTCCCTTCAAAGAAACATAGAAAACAATTTGCTCTAAGGCACTGTACAGTCAAGAACAAACAGGTGAGATGCTTTCAAACCTTAAGGCTGTACACCAACAATTCAATACAAAGTGACGATGGTTATTTTAATCATCAGCTCCTTTTACTGTGTGTACCAAGTACATCGAAGCAGAGTCATATCTTAAAAACAAAGAGTGAGAAAGCAACAAACAGACAAACAGAAGGGGGAAGGAAAGGAGAGAAGGACAGGAGGGAAGGGAGGGAGAGAAAAGGGTAGACAAGAGATGGAATAGAAAGGGAAAGGCAAGGAAGCAAAAAGTGTGTTTGAGCATCTCTTCCATAGATACTCAGACCATAGATGGAGACTTGATGACGTGAAGACTGATTGGCAGGGAGTGGATTATCTGTGTTTGAAAGAGGGGGATTAGATTTGTACTCAGGGAAGTGGGTTTCTCACAGAGAAGAGCATCCAGCATGCCCCAGCCCTACCTTTCCCAACACTCCAGAAGGTCTAATCTCTTCCTGGAGGACAGCTGCTCCCAAGATGAAAAGAGAGTTAGTAACGAATAAGGGGGCTGACCCAAGAGGCACAGTGTCAGAACATCTGTGACAAAAGGATGAAGGCAACAACTGGAAAAACGCCATGTTTCTGGTCCCCATTGGGGAGGTCAATGAGACACTCTCACAGCTCACAGCATGTTCCCTGTGCCAAGAGGACTCCAAGGGGCCTGTGCCGACACCACTCATGTGTCACTGCTTTCACACACGTGGCCTATGTCCTGCACTCGATGGCCATGACACCGTCTTGCCTGTACTTCCTGCTAGTTAACGAGAGAGCTTCCTCGATACGTTTAGCCCAAGGGAAGGTGATGGTATTAAGCTTCTGTTATTGGATTGCATACCAAATTTTATATATATATATTGGACTGCATACCAAATATATAATTTTATCCATTTTATATAATTATATATATACAATATATACACACACATGCAAATATGCATGTATATATCTATTATATATATACCAGTTATATACGTACAAATGTGTTTACATATATATAAATATAGATATATAGATATATAGAGACTATAATATATGACTGCATTATATATAATAGTAGAATTTAATTATATATGTGAAATTAAATATATATATGTATTCCTGAGACTATACACCAGGTATTAAGCTTCTACATATCTGATGTGTGTCATGACAATAATATATGGAGCCAAATATGTGTGCATTCATTCATTCCACAAAAATTTACTAAAGACTTTGTTATGAACAAAGAATCGGACCACATGCTGTTGGGGAAAGAGAGCCAAGGAGAATCTGGTTTCCATAGTCCAAATGAGTTTCAAGCTGCATAAAGGAAAAGGCATGTAGACAACTCATTGAATACCGAACAGTATGAAGCAAGTGCCCTGATACAGATAAAACCAGATGCTGAGAAGACCTGAAGGAAGGAGGGATTATTACTGTATGGTCGGAGGGTAGAAGGAGACGAGGAAATGTTTCTTGAAGGAGATGATTTTTAGCTCATTTTAATAGCTGGAGAAGGTGTAAGAATTCTGCAAGCCATTAGAGAAATGTGAGCCAGACCTGCCAGAAGGGAGGAACAACATGCTGAGGAATCACAGGGAGGTTCACCCACCCGGAGAGGAGGGTGCAGCAAGGAAGCCACGCCAGGGACAGCAAGAGCGGCAAGGTGGCCTATGATGTGGACACCGTGCTGAGTGTAGGTCAGAAGACAGGGCAATTACTAATTCAGTCAGGGATGATGATGGCGAAGACAAGGCATTTTAACTAAGTATTGAAAGATAAACATGACTTCTACAGTCAGAAGTGGGATGAAGGGACTTCCCTGATGGTGCAGTGCTTAAGAATCCACTTGCCAATGCAGGGGGACATGGGTTCGATCCCTGGTCCGGGAAGATCCCACCTGCTGCAGAGCAACTAAGCCCGTGCGCCACAACTACTGAGCCCGCCTGCCACAACTACTGAAGCCCGTGTGCCTAGAGCCCGTGCTCTGCAACAAGAGAAGCCACCGCAATGAGAAGCCCGTGCACCGCAACGAAGAGTAGCCCCCGCTCGCTGCAACTAGAGAAAGCCCACACACAGCAACAAAGATCCAACGCAGCCATAAATAAATAAATAAATAAATAAATAAATAAATGAAGCGGGATGAAAAAGAACATTCCAGAAAAACAAGATGGCATTAGGAAAGAACTGGGGATAAGAACATATAATGTGAACTTAGGGAATGGTGAATGTACACTAAGGATAAAAAACTTTCGCTCATTCCTGACACATGCTAGGAGTTCAATAAATATGTGTTGAATGAATAAATAAATGATTGATCATAGGGAACTAAGGGAGAAAGAGGTTTCAAAATAAGGGTTGGAGTTGAACCTTGAATTCCAGACTAAAATGTTGGGACTTAATCCAGTCGCCAACGGGAGGCGCTCAACGAATTTCAAAGGAGAGTGACAGGATCAGTATTGTGAGTCCAGAACTGAGATAAAGGATGGGCTAGAGAGGGAGTAGCAGAAAGAACAGCCTGTCCCTGTATCGCAGACTCAAGATAACAGGGATTTAGGTAATAGTAGGAATTAAATGGATAGAGATAGAATGAATTTAAGACACATCAGAAAGGTGGAGCTATCTACCGCTATTACATAGCTTTCTCAGACTCACCCACTCACAACAGCACGGCTTTGCAGGCCAATAAATACACACCACAAGCCCTTCAGGCTTATTTTGGCCATGGTTTGGGTCTTTACATTTGACTTCTCCTCCAGCGTCATTCTCGTATTTCGGTCTTCTGCCCCATTAGTTCAATTGCCTGTTTCCACACAAGCACCCATATATATCGCTCTTGGACTTAAAGTAAGTTCTACTTCCCTGATTTGCGCTTCAGCGTTCATTCTTGCACCCTTTTTGTTCCTGGTTGTTTCAGGTATCCCTCACCCCAGCCTCAGCCTTTGGACCAAACCCCTAACGGTGACCCACTTGTTCAGAACCTAAAAATAAAAGGTTCCTTAAAATAAAATGTCATCAGGATATCTAAATACTCCAACACGTATACCATTGGACTTTCCAAATGGTCAATGTGGTTTCCGAGACGTGCTCAAAAACATTTTTTTAAAGGTCATTTGACATTTGGTACAAGGCATTGCACCAACAGCCAATAGGCCTATCACACTGATTAATACTAAGAAAAGGCACTAGAAAAAAGGTGGTACCTAGATAATTTATTTTTTGTGTGTGTGCAGTTAACTTCATTAAAGAAGAACAGAATCAAAAGATGATGGTTAATTCTTAATTATTTAGAAACAAATCATGCTATAGATAACTAGACATATGTTATAACAATCAGACACATGATACGACTTTTTAAAAGCTCTATTTAGCTTTGAGGTACAGCATACGTGTGTTAATCCCATTTCTAAAAATTTTCAGGACAATCTCACTGTCCTCATAAATGTGTTTGTAATTGTCAAGCCATGTCTTCTAATTTTTTTCATTTGACAAACATGAACACTGTTAGCAGATTTGCTTTGGGCGAAATTAAATTTAGATTCCACCCCCAGTGTCTGCTGGAGGGTGGAGAGAAGCTTACCCAAATCTAAGAATTCCACTATCTAGGGGAAAACTCACCAGAAGCCTAACCCACATGCTCTTTGGGTCTACACTCTTAGGAAAGTTCAGCTAGCCCCTGCTTGCTATAATGCTAAATGTTTTCTCAAATTGCTGTTGAATGTTTGCCCTAGTTCTTAGCAGCTGCTCTGATTCAAAAGGGCTCTATGTTCTCAGGACATTGAAATTATGACTTGAAAAGAAAAAAAAAAACAAAGCCCGTTATTGCATTTTTTCTGGTTTGAAAAATCAAGTTGAAGACAGTGACCCTCTTCCAAAAGACAAGAGCATTGCCTCACGGTTTGGGGTCCTTGAGCAATGTCCCTCAAGGCCTATACATGAAATGAGGACAATACGGAGACCCGGGCGTTCACATAATTGATCCACTTTCATCCGTGTAAAGGGATGAGAAAGTCTCAAATTATTAACAGTCCAGTGCTTTTACAGCTCCCACCTACCGCACACTTACTGCTTTCAGATTTCTCCTAATTGAATTACTGAGAGCAGACCAAATGACCTTAGTTGTCCAAGCAGTATTTATCACATTTTAAATGAATTTCATTATTAAAAGAAAATATTCTCTTAACCCATTTTCCACCTTATAGTAATTATATCCGTGGTGTCCTAAGTTTTCTGTGACTTTTCTTTTCAAGAAACAACTATTAACTTTCCACAGACTCAGTGACCTGGTTTGGATGACTCTGTCCCCTCAGGTGACCTTGAGGCAAAAATTACAGAAGCATCAATTGGCAAGTTCGTGAGCATTCAGCAAAGTATGAAAAGGGTAAGAGCTCTTCATTTCCCAGCACTGGTATTCATCATGGAAAGACACATAAAAAGAAAGGGCAAATTCCAATGACACGCATCCAGTAAATTGGAGACTCTTGTCACAGTAAATGCCAATTCAGCAGTTTATAATCACAATGCATAACATGGCTACATTACTTATTTTTTAACCCTCTAAATTGGGCATTTTGTTACTGTTCCTCTGTGTCACCCTTTGTATCATTGAAAATCCTAAGTTTCTTCTGCTATGAGATCATCTTTCTGAGTCTGTTGAATTTCTGTTGAATCTTGGTTATTTAGTAACAAGTCCTCTTCGCAATGGCATTCAATCAAGAATCACAGATTTTGAAGAAATCTGATAGGTCACTTAGTTCCACATAGACCATTGTACAAAATGAACTAGAAGGGAAATACACTATAAAATTGTTTCTAAACTATTTGCAAATACAACAAACCACAGACCTTCTCCTAACAATTTGCCTGGCATTTCATCCATTTTAAGCAGGTAAATGGAGTCCAAATTCTCTTGCCTGAATTGGAGTTAATTTCAAAACCAACAGTCAAGGTGAATCATCATTCCTAAATATATTTATTTATGAACTAAAGGAGAGTAGTTCAATACAGATTGCACTGGTGTCAACACAGTGTCCACAGTAAGTGGTGTTCTCTATTAGATGTGCTTGAATTTTTTCTTTGGTAAGAATCCTATAACCAAAGCGCAGTTAATAAGGTCAAACACATTTCTGGAGATTTCCACACATGTTCAGGTATTCTCACCTCAATATTACATTTCACCTAAGTGGAATATGTGAGGTAGAGCAGTAACATGGAACAAACACTGGACAAGAGGTATCACGGGTATGGAGTTAAGGTCCAGCTCTCTGACTCATGAATTCCATTAGACAGTCACCCAAACTCCCAGGGCCTTAGTTTCCTCATTCATGAAACTATTTCTGAAGTCACATGATTCTATAGGTCTATGTCAAATACCAGATTAACAGCAGGCTTTTGATGTTTTCTCCTAAACCAAAACAAAGCAAAACAAAAAACAGAAAAGGCAACAAGAACACACCTGGCATTAGTTTATACCTAGGTGGTGTTGAATTTCCATCTTTGCAGTGTTACTCCCCCAAGCACAGTGAGAGCATTTAGTATTTAGCAGCGGAGTTATTAACCCATGCTCAGATGTGTCACGATGATGCTTGAATCCTATTAAACAATATATTTCTTTAAAAAAAAAGTATCAGGTTTCTGAATCTCTTCACAGTTTATCTCTAGTGACTGAAGCACATATATTAGAATTGAACAGTTAGTATTTCTGGTATAGGACTGATCCAGGTTATAAGGCAGAATCTTTCCCTAAAACAGAATCTTCTTTGAGATCATCCTTCAAATGATTGCCACTTATGGAAGTATGTCATCTCTGCAGAAAGAGCCATAGAGGAAAACCAATTCCAGAGATTTCTTTTCTGAAGCATGTTTTGTCTATTTGCTATATCAGCAAGCAAACAAGGTGTTTGAAAATTTTGTTTTCTTGAGTAAGATGCTCCTATGACATTACTGATCCTAAGGTACAGCCATGGGTTTCTGCTATTGATTTTAGCATCCTATTTGGAGTATGCTAGCCACATGTTACAAAGCCAGTCCTCACCACATCCCACCAAGAATGTCAATCAGCTTTCCATGCTGCTTCTGTACTTTGCACACCACCCCCCTGAGGCAGTGCCCTAAATCATCCCACATAAGCCCTGGCAGATCTCCAGGCCCACGGGCAATGGTGGACTCCAAACTAGAGCCAGTATAATGATTAACGTTTCCTGCCCATATGATGCTATTTCAGGCATCTCAAGGCCTTCCCTGCCTTAAAATCAAAATTCCACTTTTCTCACTGATGCTTCAAATTCCTTTAAAAGAATAAAGAGATGCTTTGACTCAGTACACATTTTCTTGGGAGAGGAAACATATGACCTGAAATCCATATAATTGATTAATCTGACAAAATTGATTAATATAAAACCCCTTTCTGAGGACAGATGTTGATGAGGACCCTTACTGGCAGGTGAAATGGGAAAAGTACAGCAAAAAGAGATGGAAGACACCAAATATTTTGCTTACTTTTTGCTTCATAATCATTTGTAACATAATAATAATGATATTCATCCCATGAGGTTGTTGAGCTAATAACTGATAACAATAAACACCATTTATCGAGTCTTTCAATAGTGAGAGGTAGCATCAGTGAAAATGCTGGTAAGGACGTCCAAAAAGCCTCTCCTCTTTATAAAAGCAATGAGAACACTGCCAAAAATTGTCAAAATTGGCATTTTTATAACTCCGAAAATTAGCCAAACTCTTGCAGCAATTCATAGAGCATTTTTTTTTAAAAAAGGATAAATTTCATTAAGAAGAGAAAGCTGGGCTTCCCTGGTGGCGCAGTGGTTGAGAATCTGCCTGCCAATATAGGGGACACGGGTTCGAGCCCTGGTCTGGGAAGAGCCCACATGCTGCGGAGCAACTAGGCCCGTGAGCCACAACTACTGAGCCTGTGCGTCTGGAGCTTGTGCTCCGCAACAAGAGAGATCGCGATAGTGAGAGGCCCGCGCACCGCGATGAAGAGTGGTCCCCGCTTGCCGCAACTAGAGAAAGCCCTCACACAGAAACGAAGACCCAACACAGCCAAAAATAAATAAATTAACTAAAAAAAAAAAAAAAAAAAGAAGAGAAAGCTTCACAGTGTTTTAACTTGCCCTATTCCCACCCCCTCCCCCCCCCCCCCCGGCCAGATTTGCAGTACCCTTGAAAACCAAGAGCCACAATCACAGCTAAAGCCAGCAGTCTGGCAGCCTTTGGAAGGGGCAGAATGGGGTTGGAGCATCTTCAAAGCCCCATTCCTAGAGAATCGGCCATTGTTTGACCTGTCTTGCGGTTCCCTGAAAGATCCCACTTGCAAGACTGTCTTTAAATGAGCTGACTTGAAGCTCACCCAATGCAAAAAAGCCTTTTCCCAGGGGTGTTTGAAATAAATCAGAGGCAATTGTTTAGCACCGCAACTCCCTGAAGCAGTGGGTAACAGTTAATACAATAGGCTAAACAAAAGCTTAAAAGGAAAAGATGGGTAATGAGATGGCCATAGGAGGCTTTGAAAATCCCTAGTATATTCCCGCTAATCTAGAAACCCGTGCTTGTGTGTCGGGCTGTGCATCTGGCCAGGGCTGTGTGCGTGCTCAGGTGGGCCTATAACACACTAACCGCTTGCTAAACCTGAGGTTCTATGCAAGCAGAAAATGAAGGCTAAGAAGCAACAGCCCAGCTGCGTGCTGAAGGTATTCTCTAGTACACACACAGAACCCCTTGGCAAAGACTGGGGGACTTATTAATTACAGGCTTTTAAGAAAGTCTTTGTTGAATCATTAGCTGACCATTAAGATAATTGAGCAGAGACTTCGGTGGCCACACACAAAAAAAGAATACAGAATTTACAGAATTTGTTCAGAAAAGTCACTAAACAACAGCAGCAAACCCCGTGGAGGACGGAGAATCTGATTTCCAGAGTTGCCATATTATATTAACTAAAATGTCTAGTTTTCAACAAAAAGTAGGAGACATACAAAGAAACAAGAAAAGATGGCCCATACACACAATCAATAGAAAACCTGTTCCTGAGGCAGGCCAAACGCTGGCACTTACAATAATGAATTTAAATTAGCTCTTCTAAATATGGTCAAGGACGGGGCCCAGAGCCAACATCGGCACCAGGGTGGTCCCTGCGTCCCGCCCCCGCCCCCCGCCGTGACACAGTTTCCACAAACGGACACACACAGAGCCCACGTGGGGGCGAGGCGCGACGGCTTCCCCTGCCGGGTCCCCCGGAGGTCGGTCCCCCACAAGCCGGGTGCGCAAAAGGGCGCCCGCTGTGCTTTCCCTCCCGAAAGCGGGCTGCGGGGCCCAAGCGTGGACCCTGAGACACGAAAACACGCACCACGCCGCCACGGGGGACGAGAGGCCGGGCGCCCTGCATTTCTGGAATCACCGGGACGCCTGTGTAAATTTCCGTTTGGCCTGTCATTTTCCAAAGGTCACTCAAGATCAGGGGACAGAATGCCTAGTCTCCAAGGGTCCTGCCAGCCCACCCACTGAAAAAAAAAAATTAAAAAAAAAATAAATAAATATGGTCAAGGAACTAAAGAAGTTATAAAAAGGAACCAAATAGAAATTCTGGAGATTAAAAGTACAATAAGTGAGGGGCTTCCCTGGTGGCGCAGTGGTTGAGAATCTGCCTGCTAATGCAGGGGACACGGGTTCGAGCCCTGGTCTAGGAAGATCCCACATGCCGCGGAGCAACTGGGCCCGTGAGCCACAACTACTGAGCCTGCGCGTCTGGAGCCTGTGCTCCGCAACAAGAGAGGCCGCGATAGTGAGAGGCCCGCGCACCGCGATGAAGAGTGGCCCCCGCTTGCCACAACTAGGAGAAAGCCCTCGCACAGAAATGAAGGCCCAACACAGCCAAAGATAAATAAATAAATAAAATATTAAAAAAAAAATAGTACAATAAGTGAAATGAAAAATTCGCTACAAGAGTTCAACAGCAGATTTGAGCAGGCAGAATTAAAAATGAGTGAACTTGAAGATAGACCAATTGAGATTACCTAGTCTAGGGAACAGAAAGGAAAAAGAATAAAGGAAAATAAACATAGCCTAAGAGCATCAAGCAGACTAACATGTTCATAATGGGAGTCCCAGAGGGAGAAAAGAGGACAGGAGAAAAGCACAGAAAGAGAATTTGAAGAATTAACGGCTGAAACTTCCCAAATTTAAGGAAAACTATCAATCTACATATCTAATAAGCCAAATAAAGTCCAAGTAAGATAAACTCAAAAAGATCCACAGCCGGACACTTCATAATCAAATAGTTGAAGCCCAAGGCCAAGAGAGACTCTTGAAAATATCAAGAGAGAAGTGACTCATCATATACAAGAAATCCTCCATAAGACTAACCAATAAGCTGATTTCTCATCAGAAGCCATGGAGGCCAGAACGCAGTGATATGACATAATCAAAATGTTGAAAGAAAAAGAATGTCAACTAAGAATTCTAAATCCAGCAAAACTATTCTTCAAAACTAAAGTAGAAATTAAGATATTCACAGATGAAAACTGTGAAGAATTTATTGCTTGCTGAGAGCATTTATTTGCTTGCTTTTCTGCCCTACAAGAAATACTAAAGGAAGCCCTTCAGGCTGAAATAAAAAGATGCTAGATAGTAACTTGAATCCACATAAAGACATAAAAAAGCACTAGTAAAGGTACCTATATAGGTAAATACAAAAGATGGTATAAATTTTTGGTTTTTGGGCTTGTAACTCATTTTTCCTCCTATTTGATTTAAAAGACAACTGCGTAAAGTAATACTTGTAAATATGTGTTGATGGGCACAAAATGGATAAGGATATCATTTCTATAAAAATAATGGCACAAAGCAAGGTGAAGAAATGGAGCTACTGGAAAAAAGATTTGTATACTATTGATATTATATTGGTATAAATCCAAAGTAGATTATTATATATTAAAGTGTTAATTATAATCCCCAGGGAAATCACTAAGACAATCACTCAAAGAAAATATAATAAGAGAAATAACAAAGGAATTAAAATAATACACTAGAAAATATCTGTGTAATACAAAAGAAGGTTGTAATGAGAAAAACATTGAAGACATTAGACATATAGAAAACAAATAGCAAAATGGCAGATGTAAATCATACCTTATCAGTAATTTTATTTAACATAAGTGAATTGAACTTTCCAATTAAGAGAAAGAGACTGGCAGAATAGATAAGAAAAAAAAAAGATCCCATTGTATGCTGTCTGCAAAAGACACACTTTTAAAGACACAAATAGGTTGGAAGTATAAAAGGTATATCATGCAAACAGTAAAAGAGAACTTAAATGGTTATACTAATATTAGACAAAATAGACCTTAAAACAAAAATTGTTACTAGA